>NC_091460.1:26168052-26493052 GCF_027789765.1 Dendropsophus ebraccatus | reverse complement strand
ATCTATATACTTTTGACTATTTGCAGAGTCATTAAGCAGAAAATTAAACTGTACTGCGATTGAAGATACCCTTCAAGCTTTACTTCTGTTTCATTTAACTTTTGATACTTTTTATTTATTTATTTACATTTTATTTTAAATTTAATCATTAAAAAAAAATATATATATTTAAAAAATTGGATCCAAGAGGAGGATGAGTTCTTTTTTTTTAGCGTTTCCATCAATGATTGATAAATTGTGAAGGTCAATAAATGTTCAATAACTAATCAAACGAGGCTATGAAACCTGAAATTTTTCAACTAACTGATTTATAATGCAGAATTTTAGTGCGTTCCTTATTAATAAAGAATTCAATTACCTGGTCCCCCAAGATAAGGCAAATTACATTCAAAAACATTCATTCCTAAACATGAGCGGATAATTTTTCCTGTTTTTTCCTATTTATTTACAGCTAAACCCGTCATCAGCTATCATCAATGATCTCCCAATCGTGAAATTACTTTTTCTGTATTCCCTTACTACCTGCAGGAACGCTTTACCTGTTCTATCATACAGGAACATACCGTCAAGCATGTTAATTGTTCCATTTTGTTTTTGTGCAGAAAGCTTAGGATGACTAACAACAATTCAATGATGGGGAAATCAATAGGTCTGTGCCCTTATTTATTTCCTGAGATGAGGACCAGACACTTTCAAGTGACATAGTGTAACAATGAAGATTGTCATCAGAAAAAGAAAGACCTCTGGGCCCATCTAGTCCGCCCTTATATCATTTACTAAATTATTATGTTATATATATGTTTATTCTTGGCAGGTTACTATAGAAGCCTTCCTCCTTTGCATGATGGACAGTAGCGGTATCAAACAGATTCTATTGACATATCAAGGGGCATTTTCCCTTCTGGAATTAATTTTTCCATAGGATAGATGAAACAGGCAAGCCTCAATAGAGAAGGAACCTCTTTGGGAAGGTAAGCATACGCTCCGGTGCCTTGGAATTAAAGATGTCAGGGACTTCTCAATATAGCAAAACAACTGAAGGATTTATTGTACATGCAACGTGTTACAGCACCTCTGGAATCTTCTTCCGGCATACTGAAACAATACAAACATGCTATTAAATATTCACTGGTCACTACAAAATCCCTCCCCTTTTCTGAGTCAAAGGTTACATGTCACAAGTTAACATACATCTCCATAGAACAATAAAATATGAATATATATATGAATATATACTGTGTATATATATATATATATATATATATATATATATATATATATATATATATATATATATATGTATATATATATATATATATATACACTCACCGGCCACTTTATTAGGTACACCATGCTAGTAACGGGTTGGACCCCCTTTTGCCTTCGGAACTGCCTCAATTCTTGGTGGCATAGATACAACAAGGTGCTGGAAGCATTCCACAGAGATTTTGGTCCATATTGACATGATGGCATCACACAGTTGCCGCAGATTTGTTGGCTGCACATCCATGATGCGAATCTCCCGTTCCACCACATCCCAAAGATGCTCTATTGGATTGAGATCTGGTGACTGTGGAGGCCATTGGAGTACAGTGAACTCATTGTCATGTTCAAGAAACCAGTCTGAGATGATTCTAGCTTTATGACATGGCGCATTATCCTGCTGAAAGTAGCCATCAGATGTTGGGTACATTGTGGTCATAAAGGGATGGACATGGTCAGCAACAATACTCAGGTAGGCTGTGGCGTTGCAACGATGCTCAATTGGTACCAAGGGGCCCAAAGAGTGCCAAGAAAATATTCCCCACACCATGACACCACCACCACCAGCCTGAACCGTTGATACAAGGCAGGATGGATCCATGCTTTCAAGTTGTTGACGCCAAATTCTGACCCTACCATCCGAATGTCGCAGCAGAAATCGAGACTCATCAGACCAGGCAACGTTTTTCCAATCTTCTACTGTCCAATTTCGATGAGCTTGTGCAAATTGTAGCCTCAGTTTCCTGTTCTTAGCCGAAAGGAGTGGCACCCGGTGTGGTCTTCTGCTGCTGTAGCCCATCTGCCTCAAAGTTGGACGTACTTTGTGTTCAGAGATGCTCTTCTGCCTACCTTGGTTGTAATGGTTGGCTATTTGAGTCACTGTTGCCTTTCTATCAGCTCGAACCAGTCTGCCCATTCTCCTCTGACCTCTGGCATCAACAAGGCATTTCCGCCCACAGAACTGCCGCTCACTGGATGTTTTTTCTTTTTCGGACCATTCTCTGTAAACCCTAGAGATGGTTGTGCGTGAAAATCCCAGTAGATCAGCAGTTTCTGAAATACTCAGACCAGCCCCTCTGGCACCAACAACCATGCCACGTTCAAAGGCACTCAAATCACCTTTCTTCCCCATACTGATGCTCGGTTTGAACTGCAGGAGATTGTCTTGACCATGTCTACATGCCTAAATGCACTGAGTTGCATCTGATTAGAAATTAAGTGGTAACGTGCAGTTGGACAGGTGTACCTAATAAAGTGGCCGGTGAGTGTATCTACTGTGTAAGAACAAAGAATTACAAACATTTCTCAAAAATGTTTTCTTAAAAAACACACATTACAACAGGCAAAAAACAGGCAATTTTGTTTCCTTAAAAGAAAAAAAAATGACAAATTTTGACTTTCATTTTTAAATACTCTTCTATCTCCTCTTCTAAATTACCTTATATCCTGTTCTCCATTTTTTGAATTTTTTTACTGCTCTTGTTGTCCATATTAACCATACCACTAACTTCTCCTACCACATTTTACCCAAGTAACCAACCATTAAACCCGCTAAGGTCATCTACAGTAAGTACTGCATCTAAGTTTCAGTGATGGATATATATATATATATATAAAATGAAGGCTGGTTCTATCCAACTGACGATGTACTGATGGAAAAGTTTCTGCTGACTATGAGTGGAGGGTGATAGAACGCACAGGACATTGCACCTTACTCTGTATATACTGGTTAGCTGATCCCAGTTTACTAGTGAAAGTGCCTTCAAGGGATCTTTAGAACGGAACCATGAAGAACTGAAAATAAGTCTGAGGTTTCTGCTGGGCACCCTTAGGTCCTGGCATTGATGTGGATGTTACTTGACCAATCCTCCTGTTCAATCAAGGATCTGTGGGACGAGCTGGAAAAAGAGGTCCAATCCTTGGAGGCTCCTTTCGAAACTTGTAGGACCAAAAGGGTCTTCTTGGTGCTAGATACCACAGGACCCCACAATTCATACTTAAATTGATCAGAGGTATTTCGGGGCATTAGAGAAACTGAGACAATATTTGGTGGAAGGTTTTAATGTTATGTACGGGAGACACGGGGAGACTAGGATCTACTGTATATACCCGTATGAGTAGTCCCGGAGATTGCTCTCGTCTACAGTTCATACCAGTTCTTTGTGAGTATAAATACTGTATCATAAGTCAATCAAGCTCCTTCCTCATTGAGCCTAAAAGGATTCCGACAGTAAAAATGACAGCCGTCTTAAATTAAATATGACAGCTCTCCCATTTATTTAGAGAGAAAGCAGATGGTTCGAAATGTCGCTAATTTAATAACTGTAAAAAGCAATGTTTTCTATCATTCAGCAGATGTGTTTTCATTCCTCTTGTGGATCGGAAGCGGTTCAGAGTTTTTGTGCTAGAAAGGTTATGACATTACCATGGCTAATTATTAGGAAACAAAATGATCAAAGAATTCAATGGATATACAGTATGATGTATGTTCTACTGACAGACGACAGTGAACATGAATGATGTAGGGTAAATCACACAGTATATCTAACGGAAGCAAACAAAAGCAATTTAATTGTTATAGCTAGATAAGGTTCTCCATTTTTATTTAAAAATTATCCCTAAAAATATGCGGAACCAGGCAATACTGCTCCTGGCACCAAAAGTGATGAGTTATGAAGATTAGAGAAAAATCTCCAACTGGCCTGAGGGTAAAACAGGGGTAATGAGTGGTATTGAGCAGACTTGCCAAACTGTTTAGGTTCTGAAACATTCTCCCTACCCAAACACTCAGCATTTGACTCCCGGTGGTTGGAGAAGATGGATGCCGCCCTACTGAGTCTTGGAAAGCTAGAGTACAGCCACAGACAGGCATTAAGCTTCTCCAGCCACTGGGAGACAAATGGCGAGGGTTTAGGTTCAGAATACATTGTCGATCTGGACAGTTAGCCAAGGCAAGTCCTCCAAACACTAGAAGACCAAAAATATTGTCATCAGAAAATTACACCTGGTCGATCTACTGTCCCCTATATTATTTCCCTCATCATTATTTTAGGTACACTGTTGTTACCAATTAATAATGTAAAACCAGCGGGGAAGGTGATATTCTACATCTTTGCCTTTACTACTTTTCCCCCCCTTGTTTTCTATGTTAAATACAGTACAATTCATCAACTAGGTGTCTCACTTGCTAGAAAA
Organism: Dendropsophus ebraccatus; assembly: GCF_027789765.1. Taxonomy (NCBI): domain Eukaryota; kingdom Metazoa; phylum Chordata; class Amphibia; order Anura; family Hylidae; genus Dendropsophus; species Dendropsophus ebraccatus. Next base: position 26,488,594 of record NC_091460.1, on the reverse strand, counting down.
CTGCAGTTGTGCCTCCATCACTAAGGCCACTATCCGTACCTACCAAACCTTCTCCTATGTCACTAACCTTACCTACCAAACCTTCTCCTATGTTCCTATCCTTACCTACCAAACCTTCTCCTATGTCACTATCCTTACCTACCAAACCTTCTCCTATGTCACTATCCTTACCTACTAAACCTTCTCCTATGTCACTATCCTTACCTACCAAACCTTCTCCTATGTCACTATCCTTACCTACCAAACCTTCTCCTATGTCACTATCCTTATCTACCAAACCTTCTCCTATGTCACTATCCTTACCTACCAGACCTTCTCCTATATCACTATCCTTACCTACCAAACCTTCTCCTATGTCACTATCTTTACCTACTAACCCTTCTCCTATGTCACTACCCTTACCTACCAAATCTTCTCCTATGTCACTGACCTTACTTATCAAACTTTCTCTCATGTCACTAACCTTACCTACCAAACCTTCTCCTACAGTATGTCACTACCCTTACCTACCAAACCTTCTCCTACAGTATGTCACTACCCTTACCTACCACACCTTCTCCTATGTCACTATCCTTACCTACCAAACCTTCTTCTATGTCACTATCCTTACCTACCAAACCTTCTCCTACAGTATGTCACTATCCTTACCTACCACACCTTCTCCTATGTCACTATCCTTACCTACTAAACCTTCTCCTATATAACTAACCTTACCTACCAAACCTTCTCCTATATCGCTATCCTTACCTACCAAACCTTCTCTTATGTCCCTATCCTTACCTACCAAACCTTCTCCTATGTCACTAACCTTACCTACCAGACCTTCACTTATGTCACTATCCTTTCCTACCAAACCTTCTCCTATGTCATTATCCTTACCTACCAAATCTTCTCCTATGTCACTGACCTTACTTATCAAACTTTCTCTCATGTCACTAACCTTACCTACCAAACCTTCTCCTACAGTATGTCACTACCCTTACCTACCAAACCTTCTCCTATGTAACTATCCTTACCTACAAACCTTCTCCTATGTCATTATCCTTACCTACCAAACCTTCTCCTATATCACTATCCTTAGCTACCAAACCTTCTCCTATGTCACTAACCTTACCTACCAAACCTTCTCCTATGTCACTAACCTTACCTACCAAACCTTCTCCTATGTTACTAACCTTACCTACCAATCCTTCTCCTATGTCACTATCCTTCCCTACCAGACCTTCTCCTATGTCACTATCCTTACCTACCAAACCGTCTCCTATGCCACTATCCTTACCTACCAGACCTTCTCCTATGTCACTATCCTTACCTACCAACCCTTCTCCTATATCACTATCCTTACCTACCAAACATTCTCCTACCGTGTTTCCCCAAAAATAAGACTGTGCCTTATATTTTTTTTTACCTCAAAAACAGTCACTATGTTTTATTTTCAGGGGATGTCTTATTTCTCTCCCCTGAGCCGGGGCAAGAGGAATAAGACATCCTCCCCGGACCTTCCCAGACCTCCCCAGAATACTCACTATAGGACATAGAGCATCAGCAGCGGGACGTGCGGCCGTGACATGCCTTGGACATGACATGACCTCAGACGTGCAGTGGGACCTGCCGTCTGGACATGACGTTACCTCAGACATGTGGCGGGACTTGCAGCCTGGCGTAATGCGCGGTGGGACCTGTGGCCTGGACATGACGTTTGGCAGGACCTGTGGCCTGGATGTGACCTCAGTCGCGAGGCAGGACCTGTGGGCTGGATGTGGTGACGGCATGGAAGCAGTATGCCTGCGGCAGTGGAGGGGGGCCGAGGGGGTCCAATTTTTTGGGGTAGATGTTCTGTTTTCGGGGAGGGGGGCTTATTTATAGGGCGGTGCCTTATTTTCGGGTGGGTGATGCCTCATTTTTGAGGGGGGGTTGCCTTATTTCAAACTATGCTGCAAATCCTCCACCATGCCTTATTTTCGGAGAACATCTTATTTTCGGGCAAACACGGTGTGTAATTTCAAACATATTAAAAAGAACAGGATCCAAAACAGACCCTTCAGGCCACAGAGTGTAACTAGCCTCTTTGTGAGGAACTGTTTCAAATGCAAAGACATTTCACTGACATTGATACATTACACGGCTTGCACAAGCAAGAGGATTATATACATGGAGAGGGATATACTCTTTTGTAGACACTCCTTCTGACACGTTATTGACTATGAGGTAATGAAGGAGATGGACTAAATTCCCTAAAAGCATATTTGATCACGCGTTTTGTAAGCTAACCAAGGTGTTTAGATAGAATCCTATTTCCCTTATACTTCTGTTAGAAATAGTCATTAACACACTCAATTTCTCGCCATTTTCTTGCCAGGGATTTCCTGCTATCACTGCTTAGTGCTGTGTGAATAAATAAAGCGTACCTTTTTTCTCAGGTTCCTTTCCAAAATAAGCGTTCATTTGTTTGTCTAATAGTAACATTTCTTGATAGTTTATAACTTACATTTGGCAGTTTCACCAGTTTTCCCCTCTGAACGCTGTATGGCTGTCACTGAGCTAGTGGGTAAAGACTAGCTGCCATGATGTCTCCCATACACGAGTCTGTGGAGCCTCAGTTGCGAGTCTCAAAACACGGGATAGCCAGATATCTCTAGCCTGTTGCCACGGGGTGCCTCCATGATGAGGAGAGCACCACACCACCCTGATAGATCCCATTTGTTTGCGCCTATTGGAACATAAATAGGGAAACAACAGGGTGGCCCCTTATTGTCAATGTCTAACTCAAGGTGCGAGTAGTCACATGACAAGGGCTTGCCAAGGCAGGCTTCCATCCACAGACAGCCGTTTCGGGGTATTTGCCCCTCATCAGTTTGGAGTAGGATTCTGGCTAGTTGGGGCAATGACAAATCAACCAACAAAACACAGTAATCACTAAACTCAAGGAGATCAGTGAAGAAACTTCAATGAAGTACTCAAACAAGAGTCTCCACTGATGCCCCCCAAAAATTAAATATGCAAAACAAGAGTCCGTGGAGCCTTGGTATGAGTCTCAAAACAAGGGATAGCCAGATATCTCTAGCCTGTTGCCACGGGGGGCCTCCATGATGGGGAGAGCACCACACCACCCTGATAAATAGCCCCTTAAGTCCCACTCGGTTGCGAGTATTGGAACATAAATAGGAAAACAACAGGGTGGCCCCTTTTTGTCAACGTCTAACTCAAGGTGTAAGTATTGCGATCATGACAAGGGCTTGCCAGGGCAGGCTTCCATCCACAGACAGCCGTGTGGTGCTCTCCCCATTTTGAGCTGACAGGTCGCTTAGCCAATCTCTGTCCAGGACCGCTGTGGCCAACGATTGGCTGGGCGGCTTGTCAGCTCAGACGGGCCACTCTGAAGCTGCAGTGCGTGGGACCGAGGAGCCCTGGAGTGTGCATGGGTAATGTATACTATTTGGGCAATGACTGCAAGGACATCAGTAACGATGTCCATGCAGACCTTGCTAAATTATTATCAGGCCATGTAATAGGTCCAGTAAATGAGCGCAGATCTAGCAGATCGATGCTCGTTTACAGTATTTATCTGGCCCCCATCCGCCCGTGTAATGGGAAAATCTCATTAATAAGGAAATCTCATTTCTGTTTATTTACAATAGTCACACAACGTTGTTTACCACTGTAATGTATCCTAATCACACCATATGGACGTGTTAGTCACACAGTGTTGTGTCACACTGCAGCATCATATAGCAGTGTCAGTCACACTGTGACATAACCTAATCACAACATATGGCGGAGTTAGTGACACAATGTTGCGATGCGCTATAACCTATTCTAATCACAACATATGGCGGCGTTATTCACACTAATTATATGAATAGCATCTACATGGCTGGTGTAAGTCACAGGGTTACAATCTAGCTGGACATGAGGAAAACATGTGCTTGAGTCGGAGTATGATACTTATATCACTCTTTTACACAGAAAAAGGGGATATAGAAAAATTGAACTACAAGCAGTGGATGTTACATATAGAGAATCAAATCAGATTACTTACGGTTGTTGCCTTCATGGTCTCTGCTTTTAATAATTCCATTATTACATGTTGTAGATCAAAAAAATAATTAAGAGCTATGAAGCAATAGGGAGATTGGTGGAAATGTGGAAATACTAAAGATAACAAAAACTGTCCAGAGCAGAAGAGGTTTTCTATGGGGATTTTGTACTACTTTGGACAGTTCCTGACATGGACAGAGGTGGCAGCAGAGAGCACTGTGTCAGAATGGAATGAAAACACCACTTCCTGCATGACATACAGCAGCTGATAAGTACTGGAAGACTGGAGATTTTTAAATAGAAGTAGTTTGCAAATCTATATAACTTTCTGACACCAGTTGATTTGGAAAAAAATAATATTTTGCCGGAGTTCCCCTTTAATTTTGAAAGTGAAAGGATGCGGTGTCCCTTCTTGCAGGGCAACCATCGCAATTCATGGAAACCTAAGTAATTGATGTTGTATTTTGCAAAATTCAATGTATTTAGCGTACAGGTTTCTTCAAAAAGCACAGTTCAAAGAAAGATAAAAAAAAATATGTCATTGACAAGGTGATGGCTACTTATTACTAATGTCATCTCTTCCAATGTAACTTTCCTCCCACAAGCTATAGTGAGGTCTAGTATAGGATTGTATAAAGGGCTTTATATTAAATAAGGCAAAGAAAGTCACACAATCCAGGTTTATGCCGCAGATTATAGATTCAAGAAGTGAAGAGTTTTCCTTTAAAATCAAATTAAAAAATAAATTCACCGTGAAGACACCGAACCACCTTATATAGAGGGGGAGGTGCTGACATCACAGAGGGGCCTGCAGCTGATTGGACGGGTGCTAGGGATTATGGTTAATCCCTTTTTTCCACCTAGTGACACTCCAGACAGCATGCACGTCCGCCATTTTGTTTTTTTTGTTTATTTTTTGTTGCAAATCTCCTAAACAAAAGGGTTGGAATTCACTTTGCAGAATGAAGCAAATTGACAGCGCAATTCACATCTATTTTGTTATTATCTCTAGCTGTTATTATCAAGAACTGGCCGTTTTTTCACTGTGTGTGAACATAGCCTAAATGGCAAAGGGAGGCCATCTAATGATAATAACAGCTGCAAATAATGCATTAATAATAGACAGACATAATTTTGCGGTAAAATCCCTTAGTGGGAACATAACCTAAAGCTGTTACAGAGAGAATTCAGATGTGATCAATTCTTTAATACTGTGTCATAGTGAAAAGGGCTGGTCATGAGTGTGAGCCAATCTTTATTTCTCCAGCTCACACACAGGGTCCAGCTCACCACTACCATAACTCCAGTGTGCCCATAGGATGGACCATCCATATCTGATGGGTGGGAAGACTCCACCCAACACCCCTGCCATTCAGATGCAGCGAACCCATACAGAAGTGGAACTGCAGTAACCCAGGCCACATCACAGTAGATGCTGCAGTGCTTACAGAACCTTTCATATAGGTGCCCGTACAACAGGTCCCCCGCGCAGCTGAGTGGCAGGGGTGCTGGGTGTCGGCAGGTCAGGGAAGGGGAACCTGCAGTTGTTGGAAAATTACAATTCCTATCATGCTTGAACAGCACATGCATAGTGGGAATTGTTGGCATCAGAAGGTGGGCTGCAGGTTCCTCTACCCTGCTGTAACCCGAGATATTTCAGACCACCATTGTTATTAGAATTAGAATAACAACTACATCAGAGGTACCAGGTATGACTTTCCAAGTGACTCCTCATCTCCAGGAATATTACAGTAAAAGTATAACTCATCGGAATACATGAATATGTGGGTAAAGGGATAAGGATTGGGGGTGGAGGGGGATGTTGTCATGTTTGTCTTGGGGATCAGTATAAGTGGAAAAGAGTGAAAAGAGAGGATATAGTAGAGTGTATTGTGGAGAAAAATTAAAGGGGACCAAGCATAACAATGATTATTATTTAGCTGTATTTACAAAGTTTCAACTTTTTAATGTAACTTTATTAGCTTTGTGCTTCCATATTAAAGTGTCACTGTCATTTAAATTTTTTTTTTCTTCCATAAATCAATAGGACAGGTGATTTTAAGAAACTTTGTAATTGGGTTTATTAGCCGAAAAAATGCATTTTACTCATGAAAAAGCTGTTTGAAGCTCATCCCCCTGTCTGTATGGTTCTCTTATGGAGAGGGGAGTGGTGGCGGGAGGTGAGGCACTAAAACAGGACAACAAAGAGTTAATTTACAGGCTCTCCCCTCTGAATTCAGCACTGACCTCTTTGACCTCTGAATACCGGCTTTCATACAGCTCCCGATGTGTAATCCTTTGTTCTCTGCTCTCTGCTGCCGACTAATCTCCCTCCTCCCCCCTCCCCTTTCCATAGATGTAAAAGATTCGAGATTTCCTGATAATGAGCAGTGAATGAGAGGGGAGGGGGACCTGGGAAAAGTCTTTTTGAACACAGATAATGGCCTATTTGCCTAATAAACCCAATTACAAAGATTCTTAAAATCGCCTGGACTATTGATTTCTGCAAAAAAACAAACAAACAAAAAAAAACCTTTAACCCCTTAAGGACAGAGCCTGAAATGGCCTTAAGGACCGGAGCAAATTTTATGAATTTGACCAGTGTCACTTTATTCATTAATAACTTCGGGATGCTTTTACCTATCCGGCTGATTCTGAGATTGTTTTCTCGTGACATATTGTACTTCACATTTCTTGTAAATTGGAGTCGATACTTATAACGAATCTTTATGAAAAAACCCAAAATAGCGTGAAAAATTGTGAAAAAATGCATTTTTCCAACTTTAAAACTTTTCTGCTTATACAGAAAATGGTTATACCACATAAATTATATATTAAATAGCATTAGCAACATGTCTACTTTATGTTGGCGGCATTTATTAAACTATATTTCATTTTTTTTAGACAATAGGAAGCTTAAAACATTAGCAGCAAATTTCCAAATTTTCAGTAAAATTTCAAAATCAGATATTTTTAGGGAACTGTTCAGGTTTAAAGTGTATTTGAGGGGACTGTGTGTTAGAAAGCCCCACAAAGCACCCCATTTCAGAAACTGCACCCCCTAAACTCTGCAAAAGCACATCCAGAAAGTTTTTTAACCCTTTAGGGGAGTCACAGAAATAAAAGCTAAGTGTGTAAGAAATTTGAAAATTTTAATTTTCTGTGCAGAGATTTTATTGTAATCCAATATTTTTCATAATTATAAACCTATTACCAGAGAAATGCACCCCAATATTGATTGCCCCATTTCTGCAGTTTATAGAAATACCCCATATGTGGCCCTATTGCGCTATTTGACGCAACCACAAGCCTCAGATATAAGGGAGCGCCTAGTGAATTTCAATGGCTCCGTTATTTTTGGTCATTTTTGACTGTACCACTTCAGGTTGGCAGAGGCTCTGGGGTGCCAAAACCTAAAAAACACCCCTAAAGGGACACCATTTAGAAAACTACACCCCTCAAGGAATGTAACAAGGGGTGCGGTGAGCATCTGGACCCCACAGGTGCTTCACAGATTTTCCAAACAATATGGCTTGAAAAAAGACTAAAGTATTTTTTACACTAAAATGTTGTTCTAGCCTTCAATTTTTCATTTTCACAAAGGGATAAAAGGAAAAAAAAAACACAAAACATGTAGCACAGTTTCTCCCGAGTACGGAAATACCCCACATGTGGACATAAAGTGCCAAGCGGGCGCAGGACGAGCCTCCAAAGGGAAGGAGCGCCAATTGGCTTTTGGAAGCTGGATTTCACTGGAATGGATTTCAAGGGCCATGTCGCATTTACAGAGCCCTCGTGCTGCCAAGACACTGGAAACCCCCCACAAGTGACCCCATTCTGGAAACTACACCCCTCAAGGAATCTAACAAGGGGTGCAGTGAGCATATGGACCCCACTGGTGACGGGCACAAATGTGGAAAAATGTGACGTGAAAGTGAAAATTTTCATTTTTTCACTTTCATGGCACAAATGTGCCCGTCATCCAGGGGTCCATATCCTCACTGCACCCCTTGTTAGATTCCTTGAGGGGTGTAGTTTCCAGAATGGGGTCACTTGTGGGGGGTTTACAGTGTTTTGGCAGCACAAGGGCTCTGTAAATGCGACATGGCGTTCATCATCCATTCTAGCCAAATCCAACCTCTAAAATCCAAATGGCGCTCCTTCCCTTGGGAGGCTTGCCCTGCACCCACATGGCGCTTTATGTCCACATGTGGGGTATTTACGGACTCGGGGGAAATTGCTCTACACATTTTGTGTGTTTTTTTCTCTTTTAACCCCTTGTGAAAATGATAAATTCAAGGCTAGACCAACATTATAGTGTAAAAAATTTAATATTTCATTTTCACGCCACATTGTTCCACATTTGTGCCCGTCACCAGTGGGGTCCATATGCTGACTACACCCCTTGTTACATTCCTTGATGGGTGTAGTTTCCATAATAGGGTCACTTGTGGGGGGTTTAACTGTCTTGGCAACACAGGGGCCTTTTGAATGCAACATGGCCCCTCGAAATCCATTCCATCCAAATCCAGCCTTCAAAAACCAAATGGCGCACCTTCCCTTTGGAGGCTTACCCTGCACCCGCATGGCGCTTTATGTCCACATGTGGGGTATTTCCGTACTCAGGGGAAATTGCTCTACACATTGTGTTTTTTTTTATCTTTTAACCCCTTGTGAAAATGAAAAAATCAAGACAAGATCAATGATTTAGAGTAAAAATTTTAAAAAAATTACACTAAATGTTGGTCTAGCCTTGATTTTTTTCCATTTCCACAAGGGGTTAAAAAAGAAAATGAACACAAAACGTGTAGGGTAGTTTCCCCTGAGTACGAAAATACCCCACATGTGGACATAATTTGCCATATGGGCACAGGGCAAGTCACCAAAAGGACAGAGCGCCATTTAGAGGCTGGAATGGGGGATGGAGGCCATGTCGCAATTACAAAGCTCCTGTGCTGCCAGAACAGTAGAAACCCCCGACAAGTGACCCCATTCTGGAAACTACACCCCATAAGGAATCTAACAAGGGGTGCAGTGAGCATATGGACCCCACTAGTGATGGGCACATGTGTAGGACATGTGCCGTGAAAATAAAAAATACCATTTTTTTTCATTTTCACGTCCCAAATGTGGCCGTCACCAGGGGGCCATATACCCGCTGCCCCACTTGTTAGATTCCTTATGGGGTGTAGTTTCCAGAATGGGGTCACTTGTGGGGGGTTTCTACTGTCCTGGCCGCACAGAGGCTTTGTAATTGCATCATGGCCTCCTCTAATGGGAATGGCAGCCATACCTATTTAGCTGGGGAAAAGGGACAATTCTAATTTATTTGGGGGTATTAGGCCAATTATTAGTTTATAAGGTTGGAAATGACAGGTGTCCATCAAATTCAACCTGTGTTGATCCAGAGGAAGGCAAAAACCCCTCGTGAGGCAGACGACAGTAGCCTCATCACTGGGAAAAATTCCTTCCCGACTCCATACTGGCGATCAGAATAATCCCTGGATCAACGTGACCCCTGAAATAGGAATAAGGGACAGAATTTAGATAATGTAGAACCCCAATGACGTGTAGTGCGCCTTGGAGCGATCCAGTATGCAGAGGCCGGGGGGATCAGGACAGGTGTCACACTGGTAAATGTTGTCCTTCCTGATCCCCCTGTTACCCCACACTCTGCACTTCTTCTGGGGTCTCCTGTTCTCCAGTGTGGGGGACGTCACCTGGAAAATGTTGTCCTGGTGCGATACGGGGTCCTTCATATCCAGAAGCGCTGGGTCCGCTCCATGGCTGCTAAATATTAGGGCGCTATTACTGGTTCTGATATGTTCGGATCGTGCCGCAAGCTACAGTAGCTCGGGCAGCGAGGGACCGGAAGAGGGGGTGCTGGTATAAAGGTTATCCCCGTACAGGTGGTGGTGACCTTTATCCAGCAGTGGGAAGATCAGTTCCCGGACGATCTCCCCACTAACTCCGAGGATGGGGGGGGGGGCATCTGGCGGCTGGATTCGAGTGTCCCTTCCTTCATACACCCTAAGGGTACGTGCACACTGCGGAATCGCGAAGGATAACCCTTTGTGCATTCCGCAGTTGGCACCCGCCGGCGGACTGATGCAGGCGCACGTCTCCGTCCGTGTCGTAGACTCCATTCTATGCACGGGCGGATTCCGCTCTGCGTCCAACGTGTTGATGGAATGACGGATAATGGAATCCGCCCATGCATAGGATAGAGTCTATGACACAGGCGGAGACGCGCCCCTGCATCAGTCCGCCGGCGGGTGCCAGCTGCGGAATGCACGAAGGGTTATCCTTCGCCATTCCGCAGTGTGCACGTACCCTAAATCTGTAAGTGTACCCTGAGGTACTCTCACAGAGTTTGTAGAATTTCACGCCATACCGTCATCTCTTATTGGGACGGTACTGGCGGAAAAGACGTGTCTGGGGGGCAGCGTACGCTACGCTACTCCCAGACACGTCACTGGATGATGAGGAGGATGAGGATGAATGGAGGAAAGAAGGACCCCCCATTCATCCTCACTGGTTGTTTCAGTGTCGGAGGCAATAATAACGTATGCGTCCGACACCGAAAACACCCTGGGGGCCATCTTTATACGGGGATTGGTATATGGGGTATGTAGTGGTGTAGTGTAAAACTTTATTCAATGTAGTGTGGTGTAATGTAGTGTTTTTTTACGTGTTTTTTACAGTAAGTATACAAAAAAAACCTACGCCAAAAATGGTGTTGCTGATGAATGCCGCACTTATGTTCGGCACTTATAAGCAGACCGTGGCAGTAGGATATAAAAAAAAAACACCCTACGCCAAAAAGGAGGAGTTGCTGATTAGCAGCGCACTTTCGTGCGATGCTGATCAACACTCAGCGGCGATAGGGTGCGGAAAATAGAAAAAAAAAAAATTGGGAAAAAATTTTTTTTTTTTACTACATTCTGAACATCCCTGTAGTGGCTGATACGTGTATTACACTTATCAGCCGCTAGGGGGCAGCAGAGCGCAAGATCCGAAAATAGACGACGCTGGAGCCGGAAAAATACGAAAATAGACGACGCTGGAGCCGGAAAGAGACGATCGGGACTCACGGAAGAAGCCGAAGTCCCAACAAGAGGAAGTGGACGCCGGGAACCCGGAAGACGCCGATCAGGACCCCGGGACAGGTGAGTAATGTACAAATACCTGCTCCGGACCCCTCAGCTACCTAGCTGAGGGGTCCGGAGCAGGTATTTATTACTTGTGGGGACTTTGATCGCCGTGAACGGCCGGCCGGCTGGCCGGCCGTTCACGGCGATCGGGACGGTGGTACCGTGACCACCATTACTTTTTACAGTAATGGCGGTCGGTGCCGTCCTCGGACAGCACCGACCGCCATTTTTTTCCGGGTCATCGGGCCACCGATGGCCCGGAAAGGTTCCGATCGCCGCTATGGGCTTATCAGCCAATAGCGGCGATCGTCGGCATGGGGGGGGTTAACAACCCTCCATGCCGACAGGGAGAGATGGCCTGCTATGTATTATAGCAGGCTATCTCCCCCGATCGGGACCCGGCCGGCCGCGGCGCCCGTTTAAAGGGATGACGTACCGGCACGTCATGGGTCCTTAAGTGACAGTGATCCATGACGTGCCGGTACGTCATGGGTCCTTAAGAGGTTAAGCTTTTTATAAGACCTTATGTGCACCGCCACACTCATTCTGCTGGAATGGTCCTTTTTTCGATTTGCCTAGTTCGTGCAATCTGAGCCTTTTTCTAAATATGATATAAGGTTGCTGGGCCCGCCCCCAGTGCACTGAGAAACCTAATTTGCATATTGATAGAACAGCGCAGATAGTGGGAACTGAGCGGCAGATTGAAAAAATGTCCATACCAGCGGAATCAGTGTGGCGGTGCACATAAGGTCTTATGAAATGCTTAATATATGAATTGGTGCGTTCATTTTAATATCTCTAGTGCAAACAGTCCCAACATGATCTCTCTGCTGCCCCCTATGGGATTGCTGTATATAGCATGGGAATCAGCATGAAGCTAAGCTAAACAATAGCTTATAATTAGAGATCTTCTAGTAGTAAGTAACCACACGACCAGAGGGGGCAGCACAGAGAGAGTATGGGGGCTCTTTGCACTGGAGATAGAAATGTAGCACATAGAGATAAATTACTAAATTGGATAACTTTGTAAAAACAATTTTATTGATTATTAGGGCCCTATTCCAAGGGACGATTATCGTTCGGATAATTGATAAATCGTTCAGAACGGAGTGATAATCATTCGGTTAAATAGCAGTTAACGATTAAACGGCGAATGAGAAATCGTTAATTGCTTAATGAGACCGGGACCTATTTTTATCTTTGCTTGTTCGCAAATCGTTCGCATGGAATAAGATGTCGCTCGGTCATTCGCAGTAGCGATTACGTCAAGACGACCGCAAGAACGATCATAAGAAGCAAACATCATTCTATTTAATTAGGTGAAAGGTTTCAGGTCGTTCGCAATAGCGGTGGTTTGAGATCGTTTATCGTTAACGATTATCCAAACAATAATCGTCCCGTTGAATAGGGCCCTAACCCATTATGATTGGTTGTCTGGCCATCCAAGCACCAACTATACATAGCTGGTAAAGTTATAGTTAATTTTCCGTTTTAGTTTCCCACTCTCTAATCAGGATAATACTATATGCTAATGTCTATACCTAATATCTGGTAGATCCAGTATACCGTGCCTGGTACTAATGGTGTAGCCCTTTGGACAGGCGCCAAGCCGTTGGAGTTTGTTGATGATGTTCTCCTCTTAATAATATGCTTGTCACCCAGCTGAACCTCCATAAAGCACTTGATATCTTTGGCTTGATTCTAGGCTGCTAAATAAATAATAGAGACTGTAAACCTTTCCTCTCACATTGCACAGAGCTCATTAGAGCGGGAAGAACTATTGATGGAGAAATGGACGGTGCTCCCCGGGGATAATTTATAGTAATTACTATTATACTTCACTCCATGGATGAAATTCCTCTCTAATTCTTCTCTCTAATAAAGAGCAACTCCCATCAGAAGATTCTACTACATAGGAGGCAGCATTATCATTATTATTCTAGTACATAGGGAGCGGTATTATAGTAGATATATTCTTGTATATAGGAGGCAGTATTATAGTAGTTATATTCTTGTACATAGGAGCAGTATTATAGTAGTTATATTCTTGTATATAGGAGCAGTATTATAGTAGTTATATTCTTGTACATAGGAGCAGTGTTATAGTAGTTATATTCTTGTATATAGGAGCAGTATTATTGTAGTTATATTGTTGTATATAGGAGCAGTATTATAGTAGTTATATTCTTGTACATAGGGGCAGTATTATAGTAGTTATATTCTTGTATATAGGAGCAGTATTATAGTAGTTATATTCTTGTACATAGGAGCAGTATTATAGTAGTTATATTCTTGTATATAGGAGCAGTATTATAGTAGTTATATTCTTGTACATAGGAGACAGTATTATAGTAGTTATATTCTTGTATATAGGAGCAGTATTATAGTAGTTATATTCTTGTACATAGGAGCAGTGTTATAGTAGTTATATTCTTGTATATAGGAGCAGTATTATAGTAGTTATATTCTTGTATATAGGGGCAGTATTATACTAGTTATATTCTTGTATATAGGAGCAGTATTATAGTAGTTATATTCTTGTACATAGGGGGCGGTATTACAGTAGTTATATTCTTGTATATAGGAGCAGTATTATAGTAGTTATATTCTTGTATATAGGAGCAGTATTATAGTAGTTATATTGCTGTATATAGGAGGCAGTATTATAGTAGTATATTATTGTATATAGGAGGCAGTATTATAGCAGTTATATTCTTGTATATAGGAGCAGTATTATAGTAGTTATATTCTTGTATATAGGAGGCAGTATTATAGTAGTTATATTCTTGTATATAGGAGCAGAATTATAGTAGTTATATTCTTGTATATAGGAGCAGTATTATAGTAGTTATATTCTTGTATATAGGAGCAGAATTATAGTAGTTATATTCTTGTATATAGGAGCAGTATTATAGTAGTTATATTCTTGTATATAAGGAACATTATTATATTAGTTATATTCTTGTATATAGGAGTAGTATTATAGTAGTTATATTCTTGTATATAGGGGGCAGTACTATAGTAGTTATGTGGCTCAGGGAAGAAACAGAGTGCTGCACATCACACCCATGGCTGATACTAGTGCCGCTTGGCTAAATAAAAAAACACATCAGAATTTTGTGTATGAATTGATCAAGCCATACTGCCCCATGTACCTCGTGCCGGTATCTGATACACATGGGTCCCTACACTAAGTCCACACCGTGCCAGTCAGTGGCCACCAACCCCGCAGGCGTGCACAGCCAGGGAACGGGGGCCATGGGACGGCCCTGCGACCCCCATGCCACAGGACCAGACCCAAAAACACCACACCAGAACCCGGCCAGCACCGCCGGCGGAGAAGGTCGCCCCCAAGCAGCACAAGTCTGGATAAGGTATTGCGCTCACCATAGCTGCAGCAAACAGAATGGGAAAAAAACAGGAGGGATTAAAACCTTATCCAGACTTGTGCTGCTTGGGGGCGACCTTCTCCGCCGGCGGTGCTGGCCGGGTTCTGGTGTGGTGTTTTTGGGTCTGGTCCTGTGGCATGGGGGTCGCAGGGCCGTCCCATGGCCCCCGTTCCCTGGCTGTGCACGCCTGCGGGGTTGGTGGCCACTGACTGGCACGGTGTGGACTTAGTGTAGGGACCCATGTGTATCAGATACCGGCACGAGGTACATGGGGCAGTATGGCTTGATCAATTCATACACTAAATTCTGATGTGTTTTTTATTTAGCCAAGCGGCACTAGTATCAGCCATAGGTGTGAGGTGCAGCACTCTGTTTCTTCCCTGAACCACTATAGTAGTTATATTCTTGTATATAGGAGTAGTATTATAGTAGTTATATTCTTGTATATAGGGGAAGTATTATAGTAGTTATATTCTTGTATATAGGAACAATATTATAGTAGTTATATTCTTGTATATAGGAGCAGTATTATAGTAGTAATGCGGTTCAGGGAAGAAACAGAGTGCTGCACCTCACACCTATGGCTGATACTAATGCCCCTAGGCTAAATAAAAAACACATCAGAGTTTTGTGTATGAATTGATCAAGCCATACTGCCCCATGTACCTCGTGCCGGTATCTGATACACATGGGTCCCTACACTAAGTCCACACCGTGCCAGTCAGTGGCCACCAACCCCGCAGGCGTGCACAGCCAGGGAACGGGGGCCATGGGACGGCCCTGCGACCCCCATGCCACAGGACCAGACCCAAAAACACCACACCAGAACCCGGCCAGCACCGCCGGCGGAGAAGGTCGCCCCCAAGCAGCACAAGTCTGGATAAGGTATTACACTCACCATAGCTGCAGCAAACAGAATGGGAAAAAACAGGAGGGATACAGGAGGCAGTATTATAGGAGTTATATTCTTGTATATAGGAGCAGTATTATAGTAGTTATATTCTTGTATATAGGAGGCAGTATTATAGTAGTTATATTCTTGTATATAGGAGCAGAATTATAGTAGTTATATTCTTGTATATAGGAGCAGTATTATAGTAGTTATATTCTTGTACATAGGGGCAGTATTATAGTAGTTATATTCTTGTATATAGGAGTAGTATTATAGTAGTTATATTCTTGTATATAGGAGCAGTATTATAGTAGTTATATAAACACAAGCAAATAGATGTGTTGGCACTATCAGTAACCCGTAATTTGTATGGAGCTGTTTGTGTATTCAGGTTGAGAGACTTTGTGAGATGAGGAGCGTTGTAGTCTTTGTTGACTGAGTAATCTCAGTGACGTTCATGCATCATAGTGGTGCTCAGCGTAAATGAGAAAGCAATTCATTTAATCAGCACAAGCCATTGAGGAAGTAAAGACCAGCGGCACTCACCGGGTTAATGCAGTGATGGTGATTTATTGGTAAGATGTCATCTTGCAGATAAGCTCAGGGCAGGGGGAGACAGGTCCAGAGGTGCACAGCACCTCTGGACCTGTCTCCCCCTGCCCTGAGCTTATCTGCAAGATGACATCTTACCAATAAATCACCATCACTGCATCAACCCGGTGAGTGCCGCTGGTCTTTACTTCCTCAATGGCTTGTGCTGGTTATAGTAGTTATATTCTTGTATATAAGGAACATTATTATATTAGTTATATTCTTGTATATAGGAGCAGGATTATAGTAGTTATATTCTTGTATATAGGAGCACTATAGTAGTAGTTATAGTCTTGTACATAGGGGGCAGTATTAAAGTAGTTATGTAAGTAGAAAAAACAGGATGCACTTAATTATCTGTGCTGTATTTCATATCTTCAATAAAGCAGGGAGAAAGATTGAAGCAGGCGTGTTCTGACAACTGCCGTTTCGCGCAGTGAGGCACTTCTCTGGTCAGGTAATTTTCAGTATATTATTTATACTTTATATGCTTACAATAAAATATTTATACATAATTAGATCAACTAAATTATATTTGTATAGAATTAAACAATCTCTAAAGCATGTCTGTTTATCACTGCCATTTCCTAGTTTACATATTCAGTTAAAATGCATTAAAATGAAACAACTTGGCTGTATTCTCAAGTAGGGTTTGCCCTTGTAGGTTAACCTTTAGGAATCGCAGCATTGACAGTACACCAAGCTTTGTACAGTAATTATATGTAAAGAAAAAAATGCCCCATATGTCTGATGACAAACTCACTGACTCTTTCCCATGATACCTAATGGAAGTGTGAATGCAAAGTAGATAGAGTCCTTGTGGAATAAGAATTTAAAAGCTAAGGACACCTTTGCAATTTTTTTTTATTCACTTAGTTACTAAATATAAAACTAAGCAGCTTTCTTGATAGCAATGTCCTACCATTTTGCTGCTGTAGAGTCTGTGTAAATCCTTCACATAGTTGGTTGTCCTGCTACTTCTAACATAGATGCAACAGCTCACTCATCCTGTCCATATTAGCTCTCCTTGCTATACCTTTTCTTTCTTTCTGTGATAGGTTGGATTCACACTGAGGAGTTTTCGAGGAGTTGTAGAGGAAAGTTTTCTGCTTGAAATTCCTCACCTAGTCAGCTCTGGCAGAATAGGAGCAGAATTTGAGCGGAATTTGAGCTGAATTCAAGCGGAATTTGAGCTGAATTCAAGCAGAATTTCAAGAAGAATTAAAGCCCCATTGATTTCTACAGGATTCCTCTAGCGGAATCCGCCCAAAGAATTGACATGTCAATTCTTCAGGCGGAAAACGGATCCGCGGCAGAATTTTCAGCGCAGAAATTCCGCTGTGTGAACACATAAGCCGTGAGCCCATTAAAGCCAATGAACATTCACAATTTTCATTCTTTTCGGGCGGAATTCTGTGCGAATTCCGTGCGCATTTTGCCGCGGAATCCGCCTGAAAATGCGCTAGAATTTCTCAGTGTGAACCCACCCTTAGAGCTAAAAGCATGGAAGAGGATAAAGTTTTACACAAGTGATCGGCCAGAGGATCATGTAGAATTCAAGTTTTCAGTAGAGGCAGACCACATATTAGGGAGGAAAATACACACATACATCAGTCAGGAAGGGGAAGCGGGTTAATCACACACAAGGAAGTTTACAGGTATATGGAAGAATAGACCACACAGGTTGTCGAAAAGTAAAGAGAAAATCTCCACTAAATCATTGATAGTCATTGTATGTAATGGATGTTACACATGGGATACACAATGAACTAGATTTTTCTACTGACATACAAAACTTTCCCTGTAGACATTATAACTCCCCATTCAAATTTAATTTCTATTAACCACTAGACAACCCTGGGCGTACCCATACGTCCAGCGGTCTCTAGGGGCGTTAAGAGGGGGGGGGGGGCGCATGGCGGCCCCACTCTGAACCGCCGCGATCCCGGTTGTCGCTTGTAGCCCGGGACTGCGGCTATCAGCGGGCATGGTCGGATCCCCATGCCCAATAATTAAGTATTCAGATGCAGCTGTCAAAATTGACAGCTGCATCTGAATACTTATTGAAGCGGATTCCCTGGTGTCCAGTGAGTGGATCGCCACCCTGCAACACGATGGCGGAGGGGCGATCGCTGCGTCCGGCACCGGCCGGGGTCTGCGCTGTAATGGCGCTGATCCCGGCTCGGCACTCTATTGCTCTGCTGCAGCCAAAAGCAATAGAGTGCAGTAGAACTATACTGCATAGATCTCTATGAGAGATCAGGGGTAATAACCCTAACCCCAGGGGGAATAACCCTAACCCCAGGGGGGCTTCTAGTGTAAGTGTAAAAAAAAAATGTTTTATTATTAATTTAAAAAAAAACCCTCCCCAATAAAAGTTTGAATCACCCCCCTTTTCCCATGTTAGAAATCAAAATAAATAAATAAACGTGTTTCGTATTGCCGCGTGTGTAATCACCCAGAATATTAATTTATCACATTCCTGATCTCGCATGGTAAACAGCGTAAGCGGGAAAAAATCCCAAAGTGCAAAATTGCACATTTTTTGTTGCATCAAATTCAGAAAAGTTCTAGTAGAAAGCGATCAAAAAGTCGTATATGCGCAATCAAGGTACCGATAGAAAGTAAACATCATGGCGCAAAAAATTACACCTGACGCAGCCCCATAGACCAAAGGATAATCGTAACGACTTAAGGAACATATATATTGCAAGACAGTTTTACCCCAGGGCGAGCGGCGTAAAAAAAAAAAAAAAAAAAGAAGAAAATGTGTTTTGTTTTGTTTTTTCAATTTCACCACACAATTTTTTTCTGGTTTCGCAGTGTACTTTATGCAAAAATTCAGCCTGCCGTTGCAAAGTATAATTAGTGACGCAAAAAATAAGGGCTCATGTGGGTTTCTAGGTAAAAATGCAAGTGCTATGGCCTTTTAAGCACAAGGAGGAAAAAACTAAAACGCAAAAATTTAAATTAGCCCGGTGCTCTAAGGGTTAAAGGGGTACTTCGGTGATATTTTTTTTTCTTTCAAATGAACTGAAAGAAAAGACTAAAAATCTCAAGTCTTCCAGTACTTATCAGCTGATGTATGCCCTGCAGGAAGTGGTATGTGCTTTCCAGTGTGACACAGTGCTCTCTGCTGCCACCTCTGTCCCTGTGAGAAACTGTCCAGAGCAGTATAAGTTTTCTATGGGAATTTGTTCCTGCTTTGGACAGTTCCTGTCATGGACAGAGGTGGCAGCAGAGAGCACAGTGTCAGCCTGGAAAGAATAAACCACTTTCTTGCAGGACTATCTATCTCTTATAATAGCCAGAGTAGTCTACAGTGTGAAGCTTTATAGTAGGTCCCAAATTAATGCTTCTCCTCTATTAACTCAGTTTGCCTTTATAGAGTATTTGAAAATGGATTTTCCAAACTAGACAACTCCTTTAAAATATGTATTGTATAAACATCCAATATTGTACAAATGTATCTGAATGTGTTCATGACTTTAATCTGCCGCAGTATCGTCCCAATCACATAAATAATATCTCCCATTGCATTTATGGCTTAGATGATTTTACCGTAAAGGGAAGGTCCACCTGTGAATATCATTTTACATCAATAATAATTCTACATAGAAATCGGAGTCAATTTGTAATTACACCGCTCAAGAAAAATTAAGAGAACACCAAAGCATTCCAGTATAACACTAAGTCAGTTACAGTAAGCCCAAACTTTAGAGAGTAGTGAAACTGGAACCCACTCTGGTTCATCTAATCCTGAACGTTCTTCATTTGATTACTGGTGGCTGAAGAAGTTGGATGCAGCCCTAGGGAGTCCTGTAAAACACTGAGACAGCCATAGGCCTATGGCTGTATCCATGTTTTCCAGCCTACCTTAGGGCTGCATCCAACTTCTCCAGGCACCGGTAATCAAATGCAGAGCGTTCAAGATTACATAAACCAAAGTGGGTTCCAGATTCACTCCTCTCTACTAAACTTTAAATCAGTTTCTGACATTAAAAAGCACATGTTGGCAGCACCTCTATGCCTCTGTTCACACTGCAGGAAGCATGCTGCATGTGGCTGAAATATAGATGAAAAAAAAAGTGCAACAGCAACCTACAGGTGCAAGTGTTTACTGCACATACTCCCCCCGACTTAGAAACACGGTAAAAACCTGCTCTGTAGATATCAAAAAATGAGGATCTTAGCCTTTGTCTTGTGGGTGCTATAACTAGAGATTATTTGGCTCCTGGCTGCCCTGTTGTAGGCTTATTTCACCTTGGAAAGGCAATTGCTAGTGTGAAAATACTAGAGTAGGACCATGTTTTTGAGGCCACCTTAGCGTGGTAACATAGTACACTCTGTTTGATCATAAAGTTTGCTAAGATCCTCACTTTTTACCATCTATAAAGCAGGCTTTATTGTATCCACTTGCATCTGTAGGTTGCTGTTGCACTTTTTGTTTTGTTTTTTGACATTTTATAATGACAAAAGGTGAGAGTCTGGGTGCTGAGACCTCCACCGATTTCTAAAAAGGAAAGGACAGAAGCAGTAGCCTTAACACTTTGTCCCAAAGAGTTGAACTGCTGGAAATGGACTCTCCGTTCCCGGCAGTTGCAGCATGGTCTGGGAAGTGGTGTATTCTTTTTAGTCTGACACAGTGCTCTCTGCTGCCACCTCTGTCCATGTCAGGAACTGTCCACAACAGGAATGATATTCTGTGGAGATTTGCTACTGGTCTGGACAGTTCCTGTCCAAGAAAGAGTTGCCAGGAGAGAGCACTGTGTCAGACTGGAAAGAATACACCACTTCCTGCAGGACATACAGCAGCTGATAACTTTAAAATTTAAAATAGCAGTAACTTACAAATCTATATAACTTTCTGAAACCAGTGGGTTTGCAAGGGGAGAAAAACTTTAAACTTTGCAAGTGAATTTTTTGTTTAAAAAAAAGAAAAAGAAAAGTTTTAGAAGTCAAACGAGGGCAGCTTTATATAGATGGGACTCCTCCTGGCTGTGCAGCTCAGCTAAATGGGAAATCAATTCATTGTGATTAGCGGTAAACCTTCTATATACTGTATCTCTGGGTCGGATCCCTAACACTCCGAACCCCTTACTGTATGTATTTCCCAGCTTAGTGCAGATTGTGGTGATTATCCTTCTTTATGCCGAGCAGGTGCCGGGCGCTTTGATTTATGCAGCCAGAAAGTGAGTTAAACACAAAGTACTGAGCAGAAACTGTCAGAAACAACTTCAGATCTTCCAGCATTTCGTCTCGGAGGAGGAAGTGAACTTTAAACAACATCCCAGTAGTCGTTTCATAATATGTTAATGATATATTGGAATGCACTAGAAAAAATGATAATGAATTCTTGATTGAATCTATGTCAGAAGCTAATGTGGGGTTTAATCAGATTTGTTGTCCCAGCAATGAGCAGTAAATAATACTAAAAAAATAGAAAGAAAATGGCTGATGAAAGGGGATACGGACAGGAGAGGGGCTTTTTATTTTTCCTTTGTGTTTAGAAGAACACTAAAGCTAAAGCTAAAAAATGAAGAAAACCGAAGAAAACCCAGTCTTTTATCCTTTTCCTTATTCTATGCTATTTCATATATAATAAAAATGTCTAAACATATAAATAAATCTGTATTCTATGAGATCAGCTATGTCTTGTTTTCTCTCTCTATTCTGTGGCTGACTGCGGCAGGAGCCTCCCCCTTTAAGAGGGGTAGAATCTTTAGGCATGAAAGGCCAGGGGAAAGCCCTTAAACGAACACATTGTTCTTTTTTTACTTTAAAGGAGAGGTCCGGCAGGGGCCCAAAAATCATTAAGGGCAGGGGATGGGGAATAAAAAAGACATTACAGGGGGGGACTTACAAAGACCGGCATACAAATACGCTCATCTTGTATTAAGCCCCACACCCTTTTTCCAGGTGTACCCCTCTTAGTGAATCTGGCCGGCTGGGCGCACGAATCTGCACCTAGCGTACCAAATCTACACCTGAGAGCAGGCATAAATCATCATAAATGAGGCGCGGGTGGAGGCCACGCCTCCTCTCCGCCTTATCACACACCCCCGAGCTCCGCCAGCCCGCCCATCGGTTGAGCCGGGTGTACAGGAGACGTACGCCAGGGAGAAGGGGCGAATCCAGTGGCGTAGCCACCGTGGTCGCGGGGGTCGCCGCCGCGACTGGGCCCGCCACAAGGGGGGCCCGCGGGGCCCCCCGATCAATCACTCTTGTGACCGCAAGCATTGTTTTGCTTGCGGTCACAAGAGTCGGGCTCCGTCTTCCCCCGGCTGCTGCGCGGCTGCCGGGGGTGTCGCGTCTTACCCCCGGCAGCGCGCGCATCCCAGAACTCCCTGCGCGCCTTGGGCCCTGACTTCCGGTTTCCGGCACGCAGGGAGTTCTGGGATGCGCGCGCTGCCGGGGATAAGACGCGACACCCCCGGCAGCCGCGCAGCAGCCGGGGACAGACCAGGAGGAGTGAGGATCAACGTGGGAGCGCGATGTCAGGTGAGTTAAGTTTTTTTTTTTTTTTATCAGCCTGTACGGGTGGGGGGAAAGGAGGGGGCCATCTATGAGGGTGGGGGGAAAGGAGGGGGCCATCTATGAGGGTGGGGGGAAAGGAGGGGGCCATCTATGAGGGTGGGGGGAAAGGAGGGGGCCATCTATGAGGGTGGGGGGAAAGAGGGGGCCATTTATGAGGGTGGGGGGAAAGGAGGGGGCCATCTATGAGGGTGGGGGGAAAGAGGGGGCCATCTATGAGGGTGGGGGGAAAGAGGGGGCCATCTATGAGGGTGGGGGGAAAGGAGGGGGCCATCTATGAGGGTGGGGGGAAAGAGGGGGCCATCTATGAGGGTGGGGGGAAAGGAGGGGGCCATCTATGAGGGTGGGGGGAAAGAGGGGGCCATCTATGAGGGTGGGGGGAAAGAGGGGGCCATCTATGAGGGTGGGGGGGAAGGAGGGGGGCATCTATGAGGGTGGGGGGGAAGGAGGGGGCATCTATGAGGGTGGGGGGGAAGGAGGGGGGGCATCTATGAGGGTGGGGGGGAAGGAGGGGGGCATCTATGAGGGTGGGGGGGAAGGAGGGGGGCATCTATGAGGGTGGGGGGGAAGGAGGGGGGCATCTATGAGGGTGGGGGGGAAGGAGGGGGGCATCTGAGGGTGGGGGGAAGAGGGGGCCATTTATGAGGGTGGGGGGAAAGAGGGGGGCCATCTATGAGGGTGGGGGGAAGGAGGGGGCCATCTATGAGGGTGGGGGGAAGGAGGGGGCCATCTATGAGGGTGGGGGGAAAGAGGAGCAATCTATGAGGGTGGGTGGAAAGAGTTGCCATCTATGAGGGTGGGGGGAAAGAGGAGCAATCTATGAGGGTGGGTGGAAAGAGTTGCCATCTATGAGGGTGGGGGGAAAGAGGGGCCATCTATGAGGGTGGGGGGAAAGAGGGGGGCCATCTATGAGGGTGGGGGGGGAAGGGGACCATCTATAAGGGAGGGAGGAAGGGGACCATCTATAAAGGGGGGGAAAGGGGACCATCTATAAGGGAGGGAGGAAGGGGACCATCTATAAAGGGGGGGAAAGGGGACCATCTATAAGGGAGGGGGGGAAGGGGACCATCTATAAGGGAGGGGGGGAAGGGGACCATCTATAAGGGAGGGGGGGGGAAGGGGACCATCTATAAGGGAGGGGGGGGGGGAAGGGGACCATCTATAAGGGAAGGGGGGAAGGGGACCATCTATAAGGGAGGGAGGAAGGGGACCATCTATAAAGGGGGGGAAAGGGGACCATCTATAAGGGGGGGGGGGGAGGGGACCATCTATAAGGGAGGGGGGAAAGGGGACCATCTATAAGGGAGGGGGGGGAAGGGGACCATCTATAAGGGAGGGGGGGGAAGGGGACCATCTATAAGGGAGGGGGGGGGAAGGGGACCATCTATAAGGGAGGGGGGGAAGGGGACCATCTATAAGGGAGGGGGGGGGGGGGAAGGGGACCATCTATAAGGGAGGGTGGGGGGAGAGGGGACCATCTATAAGGGAGGGTGGGGGGAGAGGGGGCCATCTATAAGGGAGGGGGGGGGGAAGGGGACCATCTATAAGGGAGGGTGGGGGGAGAGGGGACCATCCATAAGGGAGGGTGAGGAGAGAGGGGGCCATCTATAAGGGAGGGGGTATAGGGGGCCATCTATAAGGGAGGGGGTAGAGGGGGCCATCTATAAGGGAGGGGGTAGAGGGGGCCATCTATAAGGGAGGGGGCCATCTATTTGGGGGGGCAACATAGGGGGAGAGGGAATACACAGAGGGGGGCATATATTATTAGGAGGTCACAGAGTCAGGGCTACCCACTAAATGAGGGTGTAAAGGGGACAATACAGATGTGCAGTGTGTATATAGATGAGGATGGTGCCAGTGTGAGGAGACTAATATGTCTGTCTGGCAGATTCTGTGGATTCGTGGCTCGGAGAAGTTCTCATAATGGCCCAGGACGGATGGAGAAGAAGATGAAAAGGAAAGAACTCCGATCAGAAAAGACGTCTCCTGTGAGTCACCTGATATAACTGCACTGTAATGTATATGGTGTATAGAGCCTGTGTAGAGCTGGGGCCACCTCTATATGACTGGATGAGGTGATTTAGTATACTGGATTTGGTCAGTAACAATATGGTGGTGATGGTAGTGGTTGTGGTGTGGCGGTAATGTTTCCTCCCTATATACTGGTATTACTGGTAATATTGGTCTCAGTATACAGGATTTGGTCGGTAACAGTATGGCGGTAATAGGTAATATCTGTCTTGGTGTGTGTGTGTATATATATATATATATATATATATATATATACAGTGGTACCTTGGTTTAAGAGTAACTTCGTTTAAGAGCGTTTTGGTTTAAGAGCTCACAGTTTTTCAAAATTGTGACTTGGTTTAAGAACATTGCTTTGGTTTAAGAACTTCCTGTATTGGGTGGGAGCGCGAGTGGAGAAGGGGCATGGCCTGCATAGCGGGGTCTACAGCACTGTACTCTAAACACCTTCCAAATCATAGCAGATCCCCTTCAGGCTGGGGCTTACATCAGGGGACAGGACTGTGGGGGGGGGGGGGGTAATCTCTCCATAGCTGTAACCCCTCTCTCCCCGGACAGAGAGTGCTGCATGTATGTGCCCACATCTGTACTGCTCATTCCTTCATGCTCCCTGCAGTCTCTGTCAGCCCTTGTGTTTCCCATCCTCTCCATTACTGTACAGTACAGAATAATAAATATATTTGGGTTGCGGAACCAATTGTCTGCATTTACATGATTTCTTATAGGAAAATTTGCTTTGGTTTAAAAGTGGATTTGGATTACAAGCACGGTCCTGGAACGAATTATGCTCATAATCCAAGGCACCACTGTGTGTGTATATATATATATATATATATATATATATATATATATATACACACACACAACAATAGCATCACTTGGTCGTGAAAGGAGGGGGGGGGGCCCAAGTTGGCCTCTCGCACCAGGGCCCAGGAGACATTAGCTACGCCCCTGGGCGAATCTGCACCTTCTCCCTGGCATACGGCTCTGGCGTACCTTTAATAAATGTCCCCCTACCTGTCCCCATAGCCACGTTGTGCCTCATGACTGGGCTCCCATACCCTGCCGGGTGTCATCTTCTTGTGGGTTCTGGGTACGCCACAAGTGGGTGGGATTTAGCCTGTTCAGCCAATCAGTGTACTGCAGCAGTGTCCCGCCCCAGTCACTGACTGACTGAGCGGGGCATCCATTAGCTGGGTCATGACGTATCTGAAGAAGAGCTAAGAAGACTGCTGGCTGGGATCCAGGACTGGTGAATATTGCTTCTTTTTTATATTCCCCCACCCCCAGCCCAAAATAATTTCTTTGCCCCACACGAGACTTCTCCTTTAATCAATCAGCACCATCGCAGGGATGCCGGTAGTGCAGTGATCTTTTTTTTTTTTTGTCTCTCAGTTCCCGTGCTAGGTGAATGTCTTTTCTTGAGCACCAGACCACCCTGGAGAACTGGGGGCAGGCCCACCACCCCACAGTATGGCTATATCCCCTCTGTGACGCGGCTCCATAGAGTCTCAGGACATTCCTTTATTTCAGAAACTAAAGAGGAAACTACATATCTGAATACACCAGCAAGTAATGGGTGAAGGGTCTTTTAGGCTATCTCTGGAACATGGCCGCCATCTTGAAAGCAGCCATATTGATGTAACAGTAGAGGATGTGGATATACCGGCAATGGTCAAAGCTGCACCAGGGAGCAGAGTCTAAGGGGCTGCTGGTCCTCACCATAGCCCGCCACAAGGCAGATTGGGCTTGCAACCCACAGGTCGCTAACCCTGGTTTGGCTTTTTTGTGGTGGCAGAAGAGGTGCACAGAAAGCGACATAGACAAGGCGCGACCAGGAACAGCAGCAGGGAATAGTGCAACAGACAAGGATGGTCAGGAACATAGGAAGGAAACACGGACAAGAAACAGTCAGAAACATGGGGAGGAAATATGGGCAGGGAACATTTTAATAGGGTAGGGACACATAAGCTCTAACAAGGAAGCCATGACAAGGCAGAGCTATTTATATAACACATGCTGCAGATCGCGCAATAGTCCTTTAAATCTTTCAGCGTGTGTGTCTCCGCCTCCTAGGGTGCTCATGTTGGCTCTGAGAGATTTAAAGGGGCAGTGCACCCTTAATTGGATGCAATCTGCAGAATGTGTGACATAAGTCACACATACCATCGAAGAGGAAACAGGCAGGTAGCGGGGACCAGTAAGCATCACAAGAGGTCACTGAACTGTAAGGGGCCCTGGCATGTGTCCACTACAGGAGAGACACTGGAGGAGCGGGTGCAGAGACGGCTCTGGCACAGGTTGCCGCTGGAGCTGTAACAATTGGATCAAGGACAAGTTTTTCTGATAGGAAGGTGGTCATGTAGCATAAATTAAAAAAAAAACAGAATGTGTCACAATAGAATTTTCTGTATCTCTAGTGGTTCAAAAGTTGGATATAAAAATAAGTGACATCTCACTTTTAAAATTCTTAGCTGTTCCCATGCTCGCGGTGCCACCACGCACGTCAGCCTCCAGTCACCTGTATGTCTTGGGTTCCTCTGTCAACAATACCTTGCAGGAACTACCCACTCAGGCAGTCAGTGACTGCGGAGATGTCCTGCTTCAGTCACTGACTGGCTGAGCAGGCATTTCTGATCTGGGTCATGATGTCACAGGACTGGAAGAATGTCACGGACCGTAAAAACAGGAACCAATGTATTTAGTAAAAGTATAGCACATATAGTAATAAATCAATTTAATGTTACCGCAAAGACGATGAAGCATCTTTGGTTTGTTTACAGGGGAAATGTTACAAGGAAAAAAACAGAATGCTTAGATGGTTAGATGGGCACGGTGCCTACATGGGATTATCTCTTTCCCATGGCAGCAAAACGGGAATCAAGAAAATCAATGGAGTGACTGAGAAGCAAGGCGACAGGATTTACTCAGGGTCCAGGGGAAATAACTCTGTATAAGTGTTTATAAGAAATTGTCAGCAGGGTGAATATCATATTGAGGATAAACTTTGATGGCGAAGAAGAAACTGAACATTTTGTTAGTCACAAAATATTTTAAATATTTTTATAAATTTTTGATCTTTTTACTTTCATTGACTATAGGATACAGTGCCACTTGTCTCGGTCCAGAGTGTGTTTGTTAATTTTTTTAGTGAGTTTCAAGTGTATATTTAATTAATTGTATAAAAATAACAAAAAGGGGGCACAGTCATGTTAGGGAAAGACCTTACCCAATGTTTGCCAAAAATGTATAAGTGAGATTACAAATATGAGCCAAAACTTTAAAAACAGTGCAACACCCCCGTTACCACCACAATTTAAATCCGGCACTATGCACTTTAGCTGGCATAATTTTTCAGGCATCCATCTTCCCAAGTGTTATATCACATCACAGCCCAGAGGTGGCATGCTTTACAACACTTCAGCTGATACTTGACGTTGTGCATGCTGATCGGAGGCTTATGTGCAGCTACTTGACCATGGCAATGCATTTTGTGAAGCTCCCAATGCACGGTGCTTGTGCTGATGTCATCTGAAGAGCCAATTTGGAAGACTTAGCTGTTGTCTCTCCTAGAAGCTTCCACTTCACAGTAATAGCACTTACAGATGATTGGAGAAGATCAAGTTTGTCTATAGAGATTGCATTTTTAGGGAAAAGAGACAAGAGGCATATAGTAATGCTTCACAAAGTTAAGGAGGAGCTGATCATTGGCTGATCATCTTTCAACATTTCCATATTTCAAAAGACTCCTGACTGTGCATTGTGACGTGTAATAGTGGTGTGTGGCCGATGGCTGATGATAGTATAAAAAAATAAATAACGATTATACTTACCTCTCCAGACTCCCCCAGTGTTATGCTGTCCTCGCATTCCCTGCTCATTGGCGCAGCAGCTTCTAAAGGCGTTTCTTAAGTGACAGACCGCTCAGCCAATGACTGATGCTGCCACGTGATTGGCTAAGTGGCCTGGCACTTTAGTGTTGGCTTGAGGAGCTTTAACGGTGGGTGTGAGGAGCAGAAAAATGTCATCTGGGGTAGCCTGGAGAGGTAAGTATAACTTTATTATTTTCTGTATTTATATAGCCCTTAACACACAATTCTAGAGCTGTCTAATAGGCTCCGTGAGTGAATGTTGATCTAGCAGATCGGTGCTCACTTACAAGAATCATCAGGCCGTGTAATACCTCATCAGTAATACACACACAGATTATCTGACAGATTTTTAAGCCAAAGCCAGGAATGCATTAAAAAAGGAGACATCTGAATCTGTTCTCTGTTTATAGTCTGATCCTGGCTTTAGCTTCAAAAATCTGTCACATAAAACTTTCTGTGTAAAAAGACCCTTATACTAGGTAGTCTAAGAATGCACCTGACTTATTACAATGGTTCATGCTGTCTAATAAATCTGTTATATACTTAGACTGTCTAGTTTGGTCTAGATTTGGCCATACACCTTTTGAGAGACAGTAGGGTAAAATAGCTAAGGCTAGGTCCACATTTGTGTCAGGGGCTCCCAGCACATTTTCTGTTTCGCATTTGCAACCAGACCAAGCCAGTCTGCTCCATGATGGACACCAATGGAGCCCAACAACCCCCAATGACTTCAATTGAGTTTTAACGCTGATGTCCACTTATAGCAAGATAAAAATGGTGCACACAGCTCTTTTTGTCCTGTTATTTAAACAGATTATGTGACAGAAGCCCTGAATAGTCATTACCAATAAAGAAAAGGTGTTGCTAAGTTTATTTTAGAGTAAATGACAATTTAATAGAAGAAGGAAGCATTTTTGCCTGCTAAGATATATTACAAAGTTTCTAATATTTGCTCATACCATGCAAAGTCTATATAAATGACAGTGCTTATATAAAATGTCATCCATATTACCAAAGATTTTCCAGACAGAAATCCTGTAGTAGATTACTCTTACCAGACATTTCATACTAACTTGTAGTGGAAGAATAAGTGAGTGGCAGCAGATAGAATACTCACAAGTAAAAATTGAGAAGAAGGTCCCTGTGCTAAGAGAAGAGTAATTGCTCCACCTGGCACGTAGAAGGGCATTCTGGCTGGTATGGGGGGGGGGGGGGGCATGGGAATATAGAGGTATGGGCTATGTGGCTCAGAGGTAGTGGAGGTCATTATTGTGTTTGGCACTTCTGATGTAATTCTGACAATTTGTCAGTCTGACAATCTGAGAATTTGTCAGTCTAAGCAATTGTGGAGTCATTAACGAAACTCTGTCAGTAGGTTTATTGGGTTATATCTCAGGGTAGCATAATCTAGTGACAGTGAAGCTGGACAGAATAATGTATCACTTAGATTGTTCTATGCAGCTGATTCAGAGATATTCTCCTGAATAACATAGACAATAAGTAGTCCTCTCCATTATGTGCGTGTGCTCAGTAGTCCACAATATTCATGAGAAACAGAAAACTCTGCCCACCAGCTGCTGATTAGCAGTTATAACTCCATGCTGTGTAAAGACAGTCAACTGTCAATCAGCAGCTGGAAGGCGGAGAAGGGGTGGAGCAATAATCCTATTCTCCTGCATATTAGGAGAATGGCTGAAAAAAAAATGATGTTGGTAATACACCGAACTGTTCAGCATTTCTATCACTACCCTCATTTAAGGCAGCGTAAACCTAGTGTCAGATTCCCTTTAAAGCTTGCAAAGCAGATAGTGGGGTACACTATATCTGATACCATATGAGGGTACTCCACAATACCCCATATTAAGTATTCTATGTACAATTGATAGACAACTTCTATGACTGTGAGGCGCATTGCTACAAAGAGTCTTTTAAAGAGAAGTTCAGGGAACTAAATTAATATTTTAAACGAAGCTCCCATGTCTCTGCTTCTCTGTATCTGGGTTATTTATATATTCCAAGAACTAACCTTCCCATACACGTGTTATCAATCACGTTGGAGTTCAGTACGCTTTATAAATCCGTTCATCCGACGTTGTTCCGGACATTTTTAATGGCGGGTTACGTCTATCACCTCCCACCGCAGTACTCCGGCTCCGCGGGTTTCCTTATTGACTCTTTTGTAAGTATTTCTAGTAAAACAATGGCTTCTTCCAGGTTGAAGGGATTCGTTTTAAATTGTCACCGTGTTCATTGTAAATCCAGTAGTACATTGTAAATCTCGTTGTGCCTCTGAGCATTTTCTGAGCCGAGCTTAAACCAGCAAGGATAAAGTCTCCTCATTAAAGAGACTGCATCTGACAAATGATGATACTTGTATCGACAGTCCCTGGCTTAGCTCCAATAACACATATCTGTGCAGGATCATTGAAGAGGAGACACGCTAAGATAGGATTCTATCAAATCTCATCAACTTTATGATGTCCTGTATGGGCGCTGTAATATAATATAATCTATCGCCTCCACCATAAATATACATCTCATACAGTAATGGGATCTGCTTTAGAATGGATACAATGTACATTAACAATCCCCCCGGTGAGGATCATTGAATGTACAGACAGATACATAGACGGATACATAACCAGACATAAAAAGTTAACAAACTGTATTATATGCCGGCATTACATGAGCTGAGGACTATATCGAGCATGATACATTTCTGAATCCACACGATGGCTAAATCAATGATCAGGCTTGTTTATTCATACAGTCATAAAAAGATGAGGTTTTATTTTCTTGAGAGGAAACAACAGTAAAAAAAAAAAAAGTTAAAAATGTATATAATATATATAAAATACTGTATATAGTAGACTTCTCCCTGAGGTCAACCAGCGTCTCTTTGCATGCACTTACTAGTCATTGCTCCCACTAGCCAGATTCCTGCTCCAGACTGATGAGGGGCAAACACCCCGAAACAGCTGTCTGTGGATGGATACCTTGCTTGGGTGGTTTCCTTGATTGGAGACATTACTTGGCTTGATTGTTTCTTCCCGGAGGAAGGTCTGGCTAGTTCACTGACGTCGAGACATGTGATTGTGTCTCTGCAGTGTTCTTTTGCATATTTGATTTCCCAGGGGGCAATGTTCTAGAATACACTGACGTCGAGACATGTGATGGTGTCTCTGCGGTGTTTTGGTTGATCTCCCTGAGGTCAACCAGAGTCTCTTTGCATATAGACATACATAGTAAAACATCACTTGACAGAGTATAGGTTAATTTTTTTCAAACTAGTTTTCCTTTTCTACTTATTTAGGGATACGTGGACATAAACAGAAAGGTAGGGAAGGACATGTATGTGTATATAGGGGGATGCGGCCGATTAACAATAATTTTTTTAACCTGCTTAAAAGATAAAATCAGCCAATGAACACGCTCTGCTGTATATGCTGATAGGGTATAAGTATGTAAGTAAAAGAAATAAAGAAAACCTTTATTAAAGGGGTTATCCAGCCCTACAAAAACACGACCACTTTCTCGCTCTGGTTTTGCAACTTGGTTCGATTGAAGCGAATGGAGTTTAATTGTAAACCGCACCTGAACTGGAAACCAGAGTTGTGCTGTCTCTGGAAGAAAGTGGCCATGTTTCTGTAGTGCTGAATAACCTCTTTAAGAATGGGAACACGAACTGGAGAGAAGGGAACAGCTGCACATCCCATCTATGGCTGATACTATTGCCACTAGGCCTATATTAAAAATCAACACTAGAGTGTCTGTATATGATTTGATCAAGCCATAATAGCCCCGTGTACCAACGTGCAGGTCCTCTGGTTCACACGGGTCCCTACGCTAACTCCACTCCGTGTCAGTCAGTGACCGCCAC
Source organism: Dendropsophus ebraccatus (assembly GCF_027789765.1). Taxonomy (NCBI): domain Eukaryota; kingdom Metazoa; phylum Chordata; class Amphibia; order Anura; family Hylidae; genus Dendropsophus; species Dendropsophus ebraccatus. The sequence goes on along the minus strand of NC_091460.1, from coordinate 26,456,216 downwards.
CCCCGCAAAGTGTGCAGGGAAGGGAGGCCATGGAACTGCCCTGCAACCCCCATGTCACAGGACCAGACCCAAAAAGCCCCACCAGAACCCGGCCAGCACCACCGGCGGGGAAGGCTGCCCCCAAACGACACAAGTATGGATATGGTATTACACTTACCCCTGCTGCTCCTCCTCCTAGTATTCTCCCATTCTACCTGCAGAGGAATGGAGAGGGGTAAGAGCTTGTTCACACTTGTGTTGCTTGGCGTCCACTTTTTCCACCTGTGGGGTCCGGGGGGGCCCTTTAGGGTCTGGTCCTGTGACAAAGGGGTTGCAGGGCCATTCTGTGGCCCCCCTTCTCTGCTTGCGCACATTTTGCAGGGATTGTAGTCGCTGAACGGCACAGTGATATTTTTGGTTAGGGACTCATGTGTATCAGAAGACCTGCACATGGTACATGAGGCAATATGGTTTGGCCAAATGATATACTAACTTCTGATGTTGGTTTTAAATGTAGCTGAATAAGCTTTCGTGTCAGCCATGGGTGCGATGTGCAGCCATTTCTGTCTTTTTGGCTTGTGCATATTTTATGTATTCTGTCCCTTTTTTCATTGTGGCTAGCACTCGTGCTTTGTAAGACTCATGTGATCCAAATTAGCAGGAAGCACCTGTGTACATAAGGGGAGGATTTCCTAGTATTCTCCCATTCTACCTGCAGAGGAATGGAGAGAGGTAAGAGCTTTTTCACACTTGTGTTGCTTGGCGTCCACTTTTTCTGCCGGTGGCGCCTGCGGGGTCCGGGGGGCCCTTTAGGGTCCGGTCCTGTGACAATGGGGTTGCAGGGCCGTTCCGTGGCCCCCCTTCTCTGCTTGCGCACATTTTGCGGGGATTGTGGTCGGTGACCGGCACAGTGATGTTTTTTGATTAGGGACTCATGTGTATCAGAAGACCTGCACGTGGTACATGAGGTAATATGGTTTGGCCAAATTATATACTAACTTCTGATGTTGGTTTTAAATGTAGCTGAACAAGCTTTCGTGTCAGCCATGGGTGCGATGTGCAGCCATTTTTGTCTTTTTGGCTTGTGCTCTTTAAGAATGGAGTACTAGTAAATTTTTCACTGACTAGACTCCTCACATGACCAGCCGGGCAAACGTGAGGGTGTGACACTTTTTTGCAAAGACGGGGAAAACAGGGAAAGAGTATGTCGGTTAGTAGCCGTATGAAAATGAGCAGGAAAGATGCAATAATGAATGAAGGAAATCAATACTGAAATCTTGAAGGTTGGACTCTAAAGGTAAGCAAACAGGGAAAAAAATTCTGTGTAATCTAAAATGCATAAGACTGTTTATTCCTCTCCTGTAAAACAAAACAAAAAAAAAAACCCTAACCTTGACCAAGATCATATTGTTTTTCACAGAATGCAGATGTTTTTTCTGAAAATGCCTATGTACAGGAATACATACAAATAGGTTCTATTCCAAATGGACTAGGTGGAAATTAAATTACTGCAATGAATACCATACAGTTTTATACCCCCCCCTATCTATACCACCAACTCAAATTCAACACCTATGCTATAAAACATACCTGCTTACATTCTTTTGTGTTATGTTTAGAGATGAGCGAACCGGGTTCGGGTTCGAGTCGATCTGAACCCGAACGTTCGGCATTTGATTAGCTGGGGCTGCTGAACTTGGATAAAGCTCTAAGGTTGTATAGAAAACATGGATACAGCCAATGACTATATCCATGTTTTCCACATAGCCTTAGGGCTTTATCCAAGTTCAGCAGCCACCGCTAATCAAATGCCAAAAGTTCGGGTTCGGATCAGATCGGTTCGCTCATCTCTAGTTATGTTTTTTTCAAATATACTTTTTACTTCTTTATTTGTTGCTGGCATGTTTACCAGCTTGTTACCTATATGATGACTAATGGGTATTGACAATATATCTTTTTTTTAATTAAACAATATTACATAATGCTGTGACATTGACCATATTGAATTTTGGTTACTTAGTATGAAAACCCTTATTATACGTCACTCAATGACAATAAGTGTAACGGTTTTTTTTTTTTGTGTTATAAAAAATTTTAAAAAAATCTTTGAACCAGAATGGACAATTGTTAGAGATGAGCAAAGTTTTCAAAAGTTCGGTTTAGTAGGTTTGCCGAACTTTAATGAAACGCGCTAAAACAGCTAAACGCTTGAAGCCGCTCATTCACACCTCGTCATTAGGGATGAGCGGACCGCCGGACTTTTGGTCCGACGACATCGGCGCTCTATTATTATGCCTTTAATCGTGGCCGCATAGTTGCGATCCCACGGATATGCGGCCAGGATATTCCAGGGAATTCAACAGTGATTCCCTGGAATATCCTGGTGTATTCCCGTGAGCGCAACTATGCGGCCGGGATCAAAGACATGATGAGAGAGCGAACTGCTTTCGGACCAAAAGTCCGAGCAGTTCGCTCATCTCTACTCGTCATCTGACTTCATATCATATCAACGGTAAAATCTTACTTTACTTCTAGATTAATAGATGTAGCATCTGAGGCCCAATGAATTTCTTTCATTCCCTGCTACTAAATCCTCCTGGTAATTCAGTATCCCTTTTATATATAAAAAAAAAAAAATTCTCACATGGCTTCTACCCTCATCTAACTCTTATCCGAATAAATATTGGGCTAAAGTGCTTAATATTCCAGATGTCCCAAAATATATACAAACAGGTACTTTAGCCTTCCGGAAACAGATTATTAATGAAAAGTGGAGAGAGAAGCAACTCAAGCTTATCCTCAATGCTATTTATGCATTTACGTTTCCTCCTTCAGTCCTGCTCCCGAACGCAATACAATGTGCCCAAAATTTGACACCCCTAAGACGGACCTATTTCACGGTATATGGCACTGTCCTCGTTTGGAGGCCTTCTGGAGGGATGTGTCGGATCTTCACAAAAAGGTTACCACATTTTCCTCCTAGTTGACCCCATTGAAAGCCCTATTCTATAGAGATGAGCGAACCTGGTTCGGGTTCGAGTCGATCCGAACCCGAACGTTCGGTATTTGATTAGCTGGGGCTGCTGAACTTGGATAAAGCTCTAAGGTTGTCTGGAAAACATGGATACAGCCAATGACTATATCCATGTTTTCCACATAGCCTTAGGGCTTTATCCAACTTCAGCAGCCACCGCTAATCAAATGCCGAAAGTTCGGGTTCAGATTGACTCAAGCATGCTCCAGGTTCGCTCATCTCTACTATTCCACATAGGGCTATGCACAGAGGGCTCGGAGGAGATTTATTCTTACTTACCTGCGCTAGCTCACCCTATACTGACTGTCCCAAAACATTGTATCTTGCAACAATGGATCCGGCCTACTCTACTCACACTAGAGGGAGTCATAACCAAACTACAACACTTGTTTTATATAGAGCACAGATTAGCTTTACGAGGTAAGGAAAAACTTACTGCCCCCTGTAAGTGAATGGAAACACTTTCTTATTGCCTATTCTCCAAAACCTGAATTACAACATATAATGCAACCTGGTACTTGAATGAAGATCTAAAGGGAACACTAAGCGATCTTAAATATATAAGACCCCTACAAATTCCTTACCCCAACAGCCAACCCCCCCCCCCCCCCCCTCCCTTCCTCCCCTCAGTAAATTCTCTACTTAGTAACCAACCATCCCTTGTGGACAACTAAAATATGGTAGGCATAACCTAACCTATCCTATAATTACTACACCTTATTGGATGGTAATTCCACCATCATCCCTCGTAGTGCCCCCTTGTGTCATGGGATTTCTTTTTTTCCTTCTTTCCTTTTCTTTTCTTCTTGCATTTATCCTCTTTGTCAGTTCTTTTTTTTCTTCTCTCTATATTTTACTATTGAACTTTTTTTTTTCTCTTTATTATGTGCTAGTTATAAAAATCCTCGTTTAGTTGTTACTTGTTACTGATGGCATGACTGATGGTAATAATAGCCGTCAAGATATTATTACACTATTAGCAGCTATATTATTACAGAGACTTGGTTCCTGGATAATTACTGTATCTTTCGTGGATACCTGAAGCGTCTTATTACAGGACAATTTACCACCTTGGGTTCTATGCATCGTGAAATATCTTTTGATACTTGTCTTTATCCTCTGTAATACTTCACATATACCGACAACTGTATACTCTATTACTTACCGCTTGTCATGCTGTTAATGTTTATTTGCTACTAAAATATTATTTTTTTTAAAAAGCCACTCATTTTACTTACCTTCCCTTGCTCCCCCAAAGTCTGTCTTCCTTTGTCTCTACTTTGGTGACTGTGCACTCAGCTAATCACTGGCCATGGGTGCTGTCTGTCCCAGTCACTCAGTGATTGGCTGGCTTGGACGGTCACTCTAGTATCAGGAGTACCAGCCCACTCAGCCAATCACTGGCGACTGTGCTGTCCCATCCAAGTCAGCCAGTGATTGGCTGAGCAGGCCGTCACCGTCCCTGCTCAGCGAATCACTGGCTGACTTGGATGAGACAGCACCGCAGCCAGTGATTGGCTGAGGCTGTCAATCTTATCCTTAGATTGACAGCCTGCTTAGCCAATCACTGGCTATGGTGCTGTCCTATCCAAGTCAGCCAGTGATTGGCTGAGCAGGCCGTCACTCTCCCGGATCAGCCAATCACTGGCTGACTTGGACAGGACAGCACCGTGGCCAGTGATTGAACAGGCTGAAGACACAGAAGACCAGAGGACACTGGAGGAGCATGGATTGTCAAGAAAACCTTTTATTGATTGTTTGCTTTATTTTGTGCGGCCGCCATCTTGCCAAACTCGTTCTGAACTTTGCAAAACGTTTGGTTCTGCAGTGAACCAAATTCTTTGCAAAGTTTGGAACAAATCTGGGTTTGGCAGGCTTGCTTTGCTCATCTCTAGTTATTGTAACCAACAAAGTTGAAACCCGAATGCTCTGCATTTGATTACCGGTGGCTGAAGAAGTTGGATGAAGCCCCAAGGAGTCCTAGAAAGCACAGGCTATATCAATGTTTTCCATCCAACTTCTTCAGCCCCCAGTAACCAAATGTAAAGTGTTTGGATTTGGTCTAATGTGTGAGTGCTTGAAGTTCACTCACCTCTAATCTACACACATCTCTCATGGCTGTCATGATCTATGGAAAACATTTCCATTGGGGAAGGACCCTTGTACATAAACAGCACACAATGGAAGGCTCTAATTATGTAAGCAAAGAAAGGTAACAAAACTGGGAATGTGGGAACACAGCCTAAACAATCAGATATCAGGAAGGAAGTTTTAGGAAGTAAAGTGAAAGAGTTATCTCCTTGGCGGTCTGTGGCAGTGAACGGTTTTAAGGGGAACTTCGGTGAGAATAATTTTCTTTCAAGTCAACTGGTGTCAGACAGTTATATTAATTTGTTATTGTCTTCAATTTAAAAATCTCAATCTTCCAGTACTTATCAGCTGCTGTATGTCTTGCAGAAAGGGGTGTATTCTTTCCTGAATATCTAGAGTTCTTTTGGAAGAATTTTTTTTGCCGGAGTACCCCTTTAAGGTTAACGTCTTTTGCAGGCAGTAAAAAGGGTTCATGGTAAAATGATGATTATCTACGACACAGAATAGGTTAATGATATAATTCACTGATTAGAAGCGGCCAACACAAATAGAACACTTGAGGACAGAAAGCTTCCTCTAAGCCTCTGAACATTCTTTATAAGCTATATGTCTTATCTACAAAAAGACCCTTAGTAATTATCATCATTACTATTATTATTATTTTTTATTTTTTTCTAATTCAAGAAGATAAAAAAATTTCACATTTCATTTTTATGGAACTTAAGTTTTTGAAACTTTTTTTTTTTCTTTAAGAAACACAGAAAAAAATAGAATATAATAAAATGTTAGTTGTAATTTTTTTTTTACCAATCGGCGAACTTATATTATTGTAAAAGTCAAAGAAGCCTCTTGTCTTCTCTTAAAAGGAGTCTTTGTAACTAAAGTCAAAGAAAATATCAATTTAAAAGAGGTTACTTTCATGTGGAAGCCTTTGTTTTGACGGAGATAGGAGCAGTGATTAAATCCATTACTCAAGGGCAAAGACTATTAAGGTAACTTCATCAATTAGAACTTTGCTTTGTCTCACAAGTTCAGATCCAGAAATTGCGCTATCACTGTCTTTGCTGCCATAGCAACCTAATGTCATCTAAAGATCCCATCACTTCAAAAGATAAAGAATGCATCCATTACAAAAACAGAGGAGAATTATTTTTTTTTCTTCTTCTTCCCCGGTATGAATGAAACATTAGTCATTTTCGATTCAAAATTTATCAAAGGGCTGTTATTCTTTTACAGGAAAATCAATAGCAATTGAAAAAGCAAAAAGCTGAATTAGTCATGATGGAGGCTCTTTACCGTGTGATTATTGTGGAGACGGATCCATGGTAACGCTTGATCTAAAGGATAAAACCACCCTCAAAATATGTTTTCTGCTATATGTCCTGAGGACATTATCCATATACTTTAAATATTAACTTCATAGTGTAGTAAATTCCAATGATGGGAATAAAGCTCGGGTCCAAGCCTGCCTGAATATGTAGTCAATATATATTTTTCAGTGTGCATTCACGTGTAATATATATATATATATATATATATATATATATATATATATATATATATATATTTATTTGTGTAGGGTGGTCCAGCAGGTGGACAGCATGTGTAATAGGGTTATTGGTTCCACCTTTCATTCCTCACAGACTCTTTGGAAAATGACAGGTGGAATCTGATTGGTTGCTAGGGGCAACTGAGCCAGTTTCACTTTACACCATGGTTGATAAATCTCTCCCTTCATAATCCTATTACACATACTGTCCACCTAATTTTGGACCACTCTGTGTATATCATATATATGGTGTGTATATATATGTGTGTGGTATTTGTGTGATGGTGCCAGATGTCTGCTATGTGATTGAGCCGCATTAAAGATGGGAGTGATTATTAAAGGAGAAATCCAACAAAATTACTAATTAAAGTATTGTATTGCCCCCAAAAGTTATACAAATCACCAATATACACTTATTACGGGAAATGACATAGAGTGTTTTTTTCCCCTCACTTACTACTGCATCAAGGCTTCACTTCCTGGATAACATGATGATGTCACTTCCTGATAACATGGTGATGTCACTTCCTGGATTAAATGGTGATGTCACTTCCTGGATAACATGGTGATGTTACGCCCCGACTCCCAGAGCTGTGTGGGCTGTGGCTGCTGGAGATGATGATGGCAGGGGGATGCTCAGTGTCCCTTCAGTGCCCTGTGTCCCTCAGTGTCCCCCTGCCATCATCCTCTCCAGCAGCCACAGCCCGCACACCTCTGGGAGTCGGGTCATGACATCACCATTTTATCCAGGAAGTGACATCACCATTTTATCCAGGATGTGATATCACCATTTTATCCAGGAAGTGACATCACCATTTTATCCAGGAAGTGACATCACCATTTTATCCAGGAAGTGACATCACCATTTTATCCAGGATGTGTTATCACCATTTTATCCAGGAAGTGACATCACCATTTTATCCAGGAAGTGACATCACCATGTTACCCAGGAAGTGAAGCCTTTATGCAGTAGTAAGTGCAGGGAAAAAAGCACTTTATAAGCATTTTTCATAATAAGTGTATATTGGTGATTTGTATAACTTTTGGAGGGCAATACAATATTTTCAATAAAATTTTCACTGTACTTCTCCTTTAAGGTAAATCACTGGAGTCATGGATTATTATTGGAATTCTTAAAGTTGTAAAGTTTGCCACTAGAGATGAGCGAACCTCAAGCATGTTTGAGTCCATTCGAACTCGAACTTTAGGCATTTGATAAGTTGGATAAAGCCCTAAGGCTATGTGGAAATCATGGATATAGTCATTGGCTGTATCCATGTTTTCCAGACAACCTTAGAGCTTTATCCAAGTTCAGCAGCCCGAGCTAACCAAATACCAAAAGTTCAGGTTCAGATGGACTCGAACCCGAACCCGGTTCGCTCATCTCTATTTGCCACCATTTATTAAAAACATTTTTTTTTTTTTTTTAATAAAAATATTTTTCTTACAGGATGTAAGAAAAAAATAGAAAATAAAAGAGGAGCCTATTACTTTTACAGAAGTACTCCTGCAAAAATCTTTTTCTTTCAAATCAACTGGTTTCAGAAAGTTCTATAGATTTACTTCTATTTAAAAATCTCAAGTATTTCCATACTTATCTGCTGCTGAATGTCCTGCAGGAAATGTTGTTTTCTTTCCCGTCTGATAGAATGCTTGTCAGGGACTGACCTAAGCAGTAGCGAATTCTTATAGAAAACCTTTCATGCTCTGGAGGACGGCGGCAGCAGAGAGCACTGTGTCAGATTGAAAAGAAAAGAACATTTCTCGCAGGACATACAGCAGCTCATAAGTATGAGAAGATTTTCACTGGATAACCCCTTTAACTATAAGCAATAAGAATTCAAGTATATTTCTAAACAAGTAGAAAACTAAAGGAAACTTTAAAAACTATTCATCCGATGCCCAAATAGGTGCAGTATTATATTTACTCCCTTCTCAAATTGTATGCTAGGTTAAGCTGTATAAAATTTTTAAAAAAAGTGGACACCCTGCCAAAAAAAGTCAGGATGTGTGTACACGATCCTGTCCAGCCAAGTCTGACTGATTTCCCTGAGGTTGTGTTCACACATGCAGTAACACAATAAAAATGCAATGTGAATGCATCATATAATTGGAGTATTTCATCATTTCATTGCCGTCCAGTCGTCCTTCATTGTGTTAACGTAATGAAACTCCAATGTGTGTGAACAGAGACTGAGCACACGACACATCATCACAAGCCCGTCTGGGTGGATTTAGGCCGTTGACGTACCTGCCTGATGTCAGCCCCTGTGCACACTTGTCTCTCTCTGGAGCTCACCTTCCCCAGCCACCAGAATCTATGCCACAACCCACCCCAAGGACATTTTTCAAGTCCCTACACGTCCTTTTGAATGTTTTTAGTTCCCCTACACAGCTTTTATTGTTCCGATCCGGACTTGGAGGGGGAAAACTAAAATAATTTTTGCTTTCTGATTATGATTTTTATAGATTTCATACTAACTGTGAAATATATATATATTTTTTTAATATAACTACAAAAACTGATTTCAAAGAAAAGCTCAACTTCCCCTTAGGCAGTTGTGAGTTATTATATTACACATGGGTAAGCTGAAATAGTCTTTAGGGGTTTTTTTTCACTCCTTTTCTATTTGAAAACACAATTTTCTCTTTTCAAGTCTGCTGAGTGGCTGGGCTTTTCGACGTGTGATACACTCTGAGCCAATCAAATATCTTCACAAAACTGCCCCCTCCCCCTTCAAACCATGTCATCTTAAGATTAAAAAAAAACTGCAGCTACATCCCTTCCTCCCCCTCATCCATGTCTACAAGAGATAAGCACACAAATCTCGAGCTTACTCAGGTTCATGCTCAGATGATATTTCATTACCAGTGGCTGCAGAAGTTGGAAGCAGCCATTGGGCGGGCTGGAAAACACGTAGACAGCCTCTGGCCTCTGGCTGTATCCATGTTTTCCAGGCAGTCTTAGGGCTGCAGCCAAAATTCAGCAGCCACTGGTAATCAAATGTTGCACGCTCAGGTTTGGACAAACCCAATCACTCATCCGTAATATGTACTATTCACTTAAGAATTTTTGGTGACTGGGAGTGTCACTAAATATTCAAAGAATGAAGAAAAGAAATGGGGTTACACTTCAACCGACTCTGTACCCACAACCCCCCCCCAAAACCCTATGTACCATTGTATAGCTGCTTTTATTCCAAGATCTGCCCTATGGTCCGTGGGGGGGTCGCTTTAAAGGGATTATCGAAAGAGCAGAAAAAGTCCTACTTTCAGAAAAGTCCCACTTTCTCCCTCTGACTGTGATAACTTCTTAGACAAGAAGGGGGAAGAAGAGTATTGCCGTAGAGAAGAAGAGGTCGGACCTTTTCTGCTCAACAGATAACCCCTTTAATTTGTATTATTAATATAGTTATTTTTCCTTATTCATACTGTCAGATACGGGACTGAGAACACAAGACAGGTGAGGCCCTAGCATTGAAACCCACCCAGCTGACCCTGCCTGCTTACTGCAACTGCCCTAAGTGGCAGCAGGTAACTGGGCGACAGTACCTAGCCTGAACAGGTGTAACAACAAAACCTGGACAAGACGAACAAACACAATAAATCAGGGTCAAGAAGCAAGGTCGGTAACAGGCGGTCGGTGTGGTACAAAGTCAAAGGGAATGTCGGGAAACCAAATACCAGAATCAGCTAGCTTAGTCACTCTCACAAGGAGGCTCTATTGCAGACAAGGAAGGATATTTATGGACTGGATTCTCAGCCCCAGAGCTTGATTGGGGCTGAGACTCCAGCTCCAACCACATATACAAACTGACTGGCGATGCTAGCCGCCAGTCAGCTGATACAATAGTTAGCACTTGTGCATTCGGCTGGGGGCATTGAAGCTCCAGACGCAGCAAGATCCAAGGACGCTGCCGCCGCGCCCCTAGCGACCGACAAGGCCGGTTAATAGGGATGTCCTCAAGGTTACCAGGGGGCCAGCCGCATGCTCTGGCAGTGCCAGAAGCCAGACATGGCGGCCATCTCCTGACACATACAATCCTATACTTAGGGTCCGAATTATTTTTAAAATGATGACTTACCATTGATGACTTACCATTTCAAAACACTGAAATATTTTTTTTTTATATTTTTTAGAGAACAAGAAGACAATGGGCATGGGGAAAATCAACAGAAGGCAACATGCATTGTCTGGCTGTGTATAAATAAACAACGTCTTCCACGGAAAGGTCTTTAAGGCAAGTACAAACATCATAACAAGCATTTCACATTTACTTATCTGTACACAAATACTAAAGGAAAAAAGTAGAGAACTCTTCAATCAATACAAACACCAGTAAGGGCCAAGGCTACAAGAAGCTAACAAGAAAACTGATAAAAATGACAGCTTGAATTTCATTCTTTTCTAGTTATTTAACTCTGTATGTGTTGGGTTTATTTTTACATAGAAGTGTTGAAGACTTTCACAAACAAAACTAAGGGGCTCCAATAGCTGCCAAGCGTTGTCTTTGATTTGTGTGGAGCGTTACATGTTGACTCGATACTTAACTGTGTTCACTTAATTAGAACTCATGTGTATTGAATGCGCTACAATGCTGGATCTCTGCCCAGATATGTGAAGAAAAAACTACGGAGGAGTCCACTGTGGGTTTTTTGCTATTAATATGAAAAGACAAGTAAAGGTGCAGTAAAGATTCTCAAAAAGATAAAAGAAAAAAAATTTAAAGTATAAAAGAATTACAACATCCACAGAAGTTACAAGTAGTCGCAAATTATTCTTCCCTGCCTTCTGGACAGAGGTTGTGCTAGTTTTATGCTTTTTACTTATCGAAATTGTAAAATAATTTTATGTGACAGGTGTCGGGATAAATGATTCAGCAAAAAACCTTTGCCTGTGTTAAACTGAGGAATAAATCATACCCGAAAAAGCGATTGATGAACGGAATACTAAAAGAAAGGCTTATAATGGATGGTTTCATAAAATAGTTTGATTGTGTTTAGCTCTTTCTTTGTGTTTTGTAAAGTTTAGAATCTGATTTATGTTTGTTTGGGTTTTTTTTACATATAAGGGCCTATTATATGGAGCGGTTATGCTCTCAAAAATCAAAAGTAAAAATAGAAAAATCCCCTAAAAAGTGTAAAGTAAAAAATAATCAAAAAGTTTTTTAAAAACACACCTTAGCCCCTCCCCCAATAAAAATTAAATAACCCCCCTTTACAATTTTATAATTAAAACACATAAAAAAATAAAATAAACATATTATATATCGTAGCATGCATAATTGTCCGATCTATTAAAATAAAACAATATTGTTCCCGCAAAGTGAACGGCGTAATCACCAAAAATACACCAAGATTCATGATTTTTTTTTTTACATTTTTTTTTTTTTAAATCTATAAAAATTGATCAATATGTCCAATGTACACAAATATGGTACTAATAAAAACTATAGCCCCCTACGTGAAAAAATAAAAGCGCTATAAGAGCCACAATAAGGACATTGTAATCACACTTATTTGCAAAAAAAAAGTTTTGCTGTTAATAAAAATAGTAAAACATTAGAAAAGCTATATAAATTGCATATCGCTATATTCAGACCGACCTATAGAATAAATACATTATTTCAGTTTTACTGTAAAGTGCATTACGTAAACACGGAACCCCAAAAAATTGCAGAATTGTGTTTTTTTCCCAATTTCACCCCATAAATGATATTTTTGGGGTTCTATCATACATATTATGGTAGATTGAAAGACTCCTTTACAAAGTACACCTGTTCCTGAAAAAAACAAGCCCTCACATGGCTCTGTAGAGGGAAAAATAAAAGAGTTATAGCTCTTAGAAGGCAAGGAGGAAAAAACGAAAACGCAAAACTGTAAATTGGCCTGGTCCTTAAGGGGTTAAAGAAAACATTGAAAGTAGAGATGAGCGAACCTGGAGCATGCTCGAGTCGATCCGAACCTGAACGTTTGGTATTTGATTAGCGGTGGCTGCTGAAGTTGGATAAAGCCCTAAGGCTATGTGGAAATCATGGATATAGTCAATGGCTGTATCCATGTTTTCCAGACAACCTTAGAGCTTTATCCAAGTTCAGCAGTCCCAGCTAATCAAATACCGAATGTTCAGGTTCGGATCGACTCGAAGCCGAACCCGGTTGGCTCATCTCTAATTGAAAGCTTTCCTCCCCAATTACATTTATTTTCCACAGTTGCTCATTTTGACAAGACAGACGAACACAGAAATAATCATGACGGTTGTGACCTACTAATAAGGACCTTCAAAATTTTTGGAACCTCCAATGCTTGTTTATTCACTTGAATGTACCGTATGTGGACTCCGAAGAAGTCAAGGAAAAGAAGATAAAGATGAGATGGGCATAAGATTGCAGCTATCAAAACAAATAAAAAAAATACATAAAAATACATATTGTACATATTTTGGAGTTGGTGGAGATATCATAGTGACCCCAATGGAGAAAGCGGAGAAGCTCTTCTGGCACTCAATGTATAAACATGCTTATGCCTAATTCTCATGATGGGAAAGCAGCTGAACCCATCCAAGTACATGAAGGCCAAAGTGGACATGGTAACATAAATATTTTTCTAATATGCAAAACTTTATACTTTAGATTTGATGTTTTTACTACATATTACTGTATGCCTCCTGGCATTTATTGCATCTAGTTAAGTAAGTAACTAGAAATTGCTTATTGATTGGTTGCCTGTATGAAATTCTCAAACCATAAAAATCTGAAGATGGCATATTGACCTTCAGAACCAATCTACTGTTAATGCTGGATCAATAATCAATATAAGTTACATGTTTATAGATGTCGGAACTATTATGAGCCAATGTCATTATCATTAACAGTTGGAGCTGACAAACATAACAAATTATCTAATCAAGATATGGAAATTGGTTGGAAACAATGAGTAATTGACATGGTATGAATAATGAGAAAGTGTTTGATAACAAAAGATGACGAAACCAGACTTGGCAAAAAAGGGCAACAGTGGCCTGGTATTTGTACCCCCATGTCTGTGAAGGTTTCCTTTTATGCTACAAAAACATTCTGAGCCTCATTGGGAATCCCTCTTCAATTATGCAGCCATTTTTCTAGACCACATACTCAGAGAATTCGCCACCTCAGCCAGATCCTACATTAAGGACACCACAGATTTTTTGACCAAAATTACAGATCTTACTGTGAATATGGATACCATCCTTGTATCCTTTGATGTTTGCTCTTTGTACACATCTATAGAGCACTCTTTGGGACTGGATCAACCAATCTACATTTTCCTCCAACTGCACCAAGTTTGTTATTGAACTACTCACGCTAATTTTACAACACAGCTACTTTGAGTTTAGGGGGGGAACACTACAGGCAAAAAAGAGGTACTGCCATGGGCTCGAATATGGCGCCTACATATGCCAATATCTATATGGCGATTTTTGAGGAAACCCATGTGTACACATCCACATACATGACGAATGTACGCAGTTGGCTCTGCTATATAGATGATGTATTCTTACTCTGGGACGGTACACTAACAGAGTTACTTGACTTTCAGGAAACACTGAATAGCATACATCCAGAACTCAGGTTCACTGTCACACATTCCACTGAACAAATCCAATATTTGGACACCCTCATATACAAAACAGGTGACAAACTTGGCTCCGATCTTTACACTAAACAGACTGACAGGAACAATTTACTTACCTTTGACAGCAACCATCCGAGAAATATGGTCAAATCCCTGCCTTGGAGCCAGCTCCTACGAGTAAAAAGGATTGTTAGTGATCCAGAACTAGTGGATGACAGACTTGACAAGATGTGTGAGAAGTTCCTACAAAGGGGGTACCCACAATCCGTCATTGACCAACACAGAGCACGTATCACTGACATTACCCGAGCAGAAACATTCAGAACTCGTAGCAGAGAGTCAAACAATCGCATACCGTTTGTATTGACATATGGGACACACAGTAACAAAATAGGTGCCAGTCTTAGGAAACACTGGGGGATCCTTCAGAAAGGCTGCCCCAAAATCAGTGAGTTCACACAACCACCTCTTCTTTCCTACAAAAGAAACAGAAACCTCAGAGACATCCTGGTCAAATCAGAGGTTCCCGTGGCTCCCACAAGCACACAAACCTATCTAGCCCCCCACCAAAAGAGGCAATTTCCCTTGCCTTACTTGTGCAGCTTGCAATAATCTAGTAAAGGGCGATCACTTTACCCATCCGCATACTGGCAAATCCATACCCATCAAGCATAGGTATACATGCAATTCTGACTATGTCATTTATCTTATCACTTGCCCGTGTGGGCTGGCTTATGTGGGTGAGACAACCATGAGTGCGAAAACACGCATCAGCAAACATAAAAGTACTATTAGGGCTAATATGGTTGATCTCTCCATTCCCAAACACTTCAAGGAGGCGAATCACAGTATTAGCCAATTGCGCTACAGGATTATCGATCATGTCCCCCCCTTCAGGAGAGGAGGTGACCGACAAAGACTCCTTAGACTAAAAGAGATCAAATTGATCTATTAGTTGGATACTTTGCACCCGAGGGGTCTCAATATGGAGATCAGATGGAATTTGTAAGGACTTTCTCAATTGGTCCATCTGTGTTTCCTCGGATATTTTTGTGATCTGTTGGACTAGCTGTATAATACAGAGACTTTTTTCATTATCTCCCTTGCCATCCTCTCACTCCTACTATTTTCCCCTCTTTTCCTTCCTATTCCCTTCCCCGCCCCCTCCCCCCCCCATTCTCCCCCCCCCCCCTTTTTGTCCTCTCCCCTCCCTTCTTCCCCTTTTTTTCCCCCTTCTCCCCCCCCCCTGTTTTTTTCCTCTACGATGACCCATATTCTTTGTTTATGGGTCTAGATATCTGATAGGTAAGATACCCTGGGCCTATGTTTCCGGCGGTTATGATGTATTGTTTATGTCTGATAACATATTTTTTCTTCAGCAGTGGTTATACCACCTTTAACCTATATTAGATATTCCAGAATTGGTACCTATTTTGCTTTGTTTTTTGTAATACAGTAAAGACTTGTGTTTCATCTTTGTGACATCTTTCCTGTATAGTTTGATTTTTTAGATACACACCTTTAGTAGTTTGCTTGGGATACTCTGTCTTCAAATTTTTGGGATTAGCATTACATACTTGACATCAACAGGCTACATTACTTACCTTTTTTCTCCTGACTTACCAGGAAATGTGATTTTTACTACTTATCGGAATATGTTATGTATTTTTTGATTTACTCACTTATGATGTTTTCTTTGTTTCCAGTACCACATCCGGTTTTGGATCTGGCCGTGCAAGATGGAGACATCTGGTGCTACGCTATCTGCGTGGGATATCTGAAGATTATGGCTGTGATCCCTCCTTTTTTTCTCCTCTCCTTTGTTCTTTCTTTTTTTGCTACACAACTTTGTTATTTACTTCCCCTAATAAATCCCTGAGCATCACGTTTTGAGTCATGCCTGAGTACATTTTGTCCTTCTGTTAGGGTGACATGGTGACCTAGTGTTTTGCTTTGGAGTAACCAACCTATAGAGGGTTTTGGTCTTATACTCTATGTGCCACGATAGCCCGAGTTTTCACGTCTGTGTCCACAAGAGTGAAGTGGGGTGGAGTGGATCTGGGGTTGTTGTGGGGGTGCGTGCGGCTTTGTGTGAACTCTGCATGGATTGACGGGCGTCTCCACCGACCTCAGGACCTCTGCCTTACATAACACTTATCTATCTACCGTTCTGTGGAGATATCGAACTGCTTCCCCCTGCCCGTCCATAGCATATTTTTGCTCTGACAGGTGTGTGTCCCGTTTACAGTAACGGTGGTAGTAGAGTTTGCCTGCACGGACCTAACTTGCTCTTATGTCTATATATCTGGGCACTATCTGGTTATTTTTTAACCCCACAGCGCTACCATACACAGCACAGACCTGCAATGTCAAGTCATTTCCCCTCTGGTCACCTAGCCACTCGGTGTATGTCCCATGCACCTATCAGTGCAGACCTACGATGTTAGGTCACTTCTCCCGTCCTATATACCAGGCCGACCCATGTGAATGCTCATCATTCTTATATTACCATTCATACCTCCAGCTCCTTCTCAGCCTATACTGCGGTGCTCCCATCGCCTGCTGACATAAACACTGGGCTGCACTTGACAGCCCTATGTTTATGTTTTGTAGCGCACCATGACGACCGGGGACTAGCTCCACCCCCTTTTCTTCCCTATTGGTCCACGTCACCTTGCCGGTCACGTGACCATACACGCGCGTGAGAGCACGAGTCAGCCTACTCTGGCGTCCGGAAGCTGTCAGCATGTCAGCGTGCAGAGTCTTCTACCGAGCCTGCTCCTTCCAAAACCGGGCCATATGGACTCCACCAGGACATACGGATGATATCATCAGAAGGTGTTGTACACATTATGCAATCTGAATAACCATCATTGAATTGCTATACCGCACCTGTCGATACGTAGATCTGATCACTACCTGATTTCTATTATGTATCACATAAGTGTTTATCATTTTTTACTGCCTGCATATGTTGTGATGCCATCCCGGATTTTCCTTCTCACTTCCTCTCCTTGTGTTTTCCCCTCCTTCCCCCTCCCTTTTTGTCCCTCCCTTAGGGTTGGCTTTTCCAATGCTTTCACACACACATATATATATATATATATATATATATATATATATATATATATATATATATCTTGTTAGCACTGTATCTGTATGCTTGACAAAGGCTTATGGCCGAAACGTTGCAATTTTGTGCCCTGATGTGTGAATAAACACCTTTTTTTTGAATTTTGGATGCTGTGGGAATCCTTTTTTCTGACCTCATTGGGACAGGTCACAGGAACCAATGTACACAATGACAAGCTCTGGTCACTGCTATGGAATATGATGGGATAAATGTTAATTATATACAGAAACAGGGACACCTGTTAAAGACAAGAGTCCATGTTCCTGTACACTGAGTATACAATGTATTGTTTCTCAGTCCACATTTGAAGAGTACCCAGGCCAGAAAATGCATTAGGCCACCTTGAAGGGGTTATTTGGAGTGCAGAAAAGGTCCTACCTTTTGGGGGCGCAAGCAAGTTATGGGCAATGACCAATAGCTGGCCCATGCAGTGGCGGATTATAATATGGGCGGTTTGGGCATCTGCCCGGGGCCCGGGGCTCCGGGGGCCCACGCCATGTCGGCTGATGCGCAGCTGGCGGGGGCTCCCGTGCGTCTGTGGCTGTGACTTCTGGCGCACGGGAAGCTCTCTGATGCGTGCGCTGCTGTGGATAGGACGGGACACCTCCGGCAGCCGCGCATCAGCCGGGGACAGACCAGGAGGCGTGAGGCTCAACAGGGGAACGGACGGCAGGTGAGTTGTTTTGTGTTTTTTTTTTTGTGTGTGTGTTATCTGCACGGGGGGGTAAGATGGGGACAATGTATAAGGGGGGCAGAGGGAAGAGGGGGTCCATCTATAAGGGGGGGCAGAGGGAAGAGGGGGACCATCTATAAGGGGGGCAGAGGGAAGAGGGGGGGCCATCTATAAGGGGGGGAAGAGGGGGACCATCTATGAGGGGGACCATCTATAAGTGGGGGCAGAGGGTGACCATCTATGAGGAGGACCATGTATAGGGAGGGGCAGAGGGGGACCATCTATAAGGGGGGCAGAGGGAAGAGGGGGACCATCTATAAGGGGGGGGGGGCAGAGGGAAGAAGGGGACCATCTATAAGGGGGGAAGGGGGACCATCTCCTCTCCTGACATCCTTTGTGCTGCTGTGACCCTGTGACCTCAGCTATAAGATCAGCACCCTCCTCTCCTGACATCCTCTGTGCTGCTCGGACCTCTCCTATAGATCAGCACCCTCCCCTTCTGACATCCACTGTGCTCCTGTGACCTCCCCTATAGATCAGCACCCTCCTCTCCTGACATCCTCTGTGCTGCTGGGACCAACCTCTCCTATAGGATTAGCACCCTCCTCTCCTGGGGGGGGAAACAGCAGGAAACCAGGTGGCAATATGTTTATTGGGGGCAATGCTTACTGGGGGTGGCAGCAAGGGACCAAACATGATGTTTATTGGGGCCAGCAGGGAGGGGAGGCAGGCAGTGTTTATTGGGGACAGCGTGGGGGGGGGGGGGAGGTAGCGGATTATAATGTGGGTGGTTTGGGAGGATTGACCGGGGGGGGGGACCAGGTTGGGTGGACAGTTTGGGTCCCAGGGTACATTTAATCCACCACTGGGCCCATGATAACGATGTTGCATTGATATCAGACAACTTTTAGTTTGCACATGGGCGTGATTTTACCTCCATGCAATTCCTGCAACGCCCACAATATGCCTCTCCCCCTGTCTCGTCTTTGTAATTTATCAGCTCAGTTGAGCAGAGGTATAAAGTGGAGCACTGGAGAGCAGAAGAGGATAACCCCTTCAAGAAAAGGGCTTATGCTGTATACATCCTCATTTACTCATGAAATTCCCTTGGCTCGGTGAGGAGTAAAGCATATAATGGCCCAGATTTAATAATGTCGTTTTTTTTTTTGTTTGTTTTTGTTTTTTTAGACAAAATATTCATTTTTCATAACTAAAAAACACTAGATTTATTAAACTGTCTCTCTCCCCTTAGTGGATCTGACATTTTTTTCATCAGAGCTGAGGCTTAACATCTTGCAATACTAAAAGACTAATGGATTGCATCAATGACATTACTCATTACTTGGTTCTTCTCACTTAACACTGTAGCTACTGTACCATTCTAGTCGTATCCACACAAAATAGTACCACCATTATTATGCCCACACACCACAATTACCCCTAATTGTTATCACATATTACTTGAGCCCTAATTGTGTCAACACAGTTTATAATTTCCTAGTTGTGCCCTTATCTGACAGATTTTTGAAGCCAAAGCCAGGAACAGACTATAAACAGGGAACAGGTCATAAAGGAAAGGCTGAGATTTCTCCTCTTCTCACATCCATTCCTGGCTTTGGCTTAAAAAATTTGTCAGATAAATCTCTTTGTGTAAAGGCAGCCTAACACAGTATTTACCACCCTAATTTTGCCCGTACGCACGTTGCCCTTGACAGGATAAAGTGTAGGATTTTCACCATAATTACAGATCCATATAAGTCAAATAGCAGCTGATATTATTCACACACCTTCACACCTAATAGACCAGTCAATATTGGAAAACAAAGTATATAGCTCCTAAATTTTAACCCCCCCCCCCCAAAAAAAAGAGAGAATAAATAAATAAAATAAATTAAATTAAATTAAACCTCCCATTAAGCCCAGTTAAAATTCTTAGACCCCGTAAAATTGTACCTCCTGCAGTACTATGATCTCAGAATTATGCTCCCACTCTGTGGCTTCTCCTGCTACTACTTGACCTCATCATTTGTCATGCACAAGAAGTAGGTAAGGGCCCTATTCCACGGGCCCGATGAATAATGTAAATGAGCGCCAATCTGCTAGATCGGCGCTCGTTTACTGGGCCTTTTCCACGGCCCGATAATCGTTTACCGATTACCAATGTCCATACATTACCTAACCATCCGTGTGCAGCAGCAGCTTTGGTGTGGCCTGTTAGCGGTGACCGGCGACCACCTCTGCGGTGAGCGGTGACTAATGATTTTAGGTTTGAACCTAAATGAACGATCAGCCGATGATCGTGTCATCGGCTGATCGTTCATTTAGATCAGCCGATGACACGATCATCGGCTGATCATTCTCTTTATTCCCCGAAGTGATAATCAGCTGAATCGGGACGATTCGCCCAATTATCGCTCCGTGGAATAGGCCCCTAACGCTGTGTGAAATCACTTATAGCCCAAAAACTTAGTTTAGGGAGGAGTCATGGAGAAGAAGCACCTCTAATTTAGGGAACCAGACATTATAGCCCCAGATCTTTCCCTTGTGAGGCAAGATATAAAAGGTGTCTAAAACACTGTCCACAAATAAAGTCCGTCATGTTCACAGTGTGTGAACATAGCCTAAGGCTATGTCCCAAAACGTCTTTGGCCATTTAAGGCCAAATAATGTCCATTATTTCCTTATAACCGGCTTTATTGTACAAATGACAGCCATCACTATAAAATAACGGCCATTATTTGGCCTCAAATGGACAAAAAAAGATGTTGTCATCATCTATGTTCCCACTTTGACAACATACTGGGGGAAGGTTGACCATTTCGTTATGTAGACGCCCGCTAGTAAAGGCCATGAAAAACAAGGTAGCCACCTTCCCTCGATATGTTTCCAAAGTGGGAACATAACCTTAGACTATGTCCCCACAATGTCTTTTTTTGGCTGTTTAAGGCCAAATAACGCCTGTTTTTTCCTAATAAACGAATTATTGTACAAATGACGGCCATCGTTATAAAATAACAGCATTATTTAGCTTCAAATGGCAAAATAAATAGGTGTTGTGAGAACATAGCCTTAGGCCTTAGGCTATGTTCCCACTTTGTGAACATATCAAGGTTGGCAGTTTCGTTATAAAGTTATATAGATTATGATCATTTTTAGTGGCTGTCTATAAAACGAGTCAGCCTCCTTTCCCGGATATGTTCCCGAAGTGCCAAAGTGCTATGTTCCCCTACATAGTTCAACGGCCATTCTTTAGTGAATAGCCATTGTTTAATGATAAACCGCTGCCGTTCTTGTAAAACTACGGCTGGAATTAATGATCATGTACATTACTTTCAGGTGTGGTTTTACAATGGCCGTTGTTTTCAGTACATGAACATAGTGAACATGGCCTAAAAGTGATACAAAACAAGTCCACCAACTTTTTTGGCACAGAATTCAAACTCATTTACAAGAATAAATCTGCCCTATAGTGTGTCAGACAGCCTGGGGATCAGGGGGTGATGGATCCTTCTTTTCCTTGGATATTATTTTGCGGTTCATTGTGCGTTCTCTTTCACCTCTACTATCCGTAAATCAAACCATCTAAGGAGATGAGACTTTGTTTTGAGTTTGCTTATTTTATAAGACAAACTCATGGAAATGGCCCTCGCCTGCCGCCTGAATAATAAGTATTTTAATTGGATTCTGAGTTAATTACAAAAAGAAAGTGCACATTTCATTGAGGTTTAATGAAGCACAGGTAAAGAATAATTAGGAAGAGAATTCGAAATCCAGCTTTTGTTAAGTTTTTTTTTTTTTTGCATGTGTTAATGAAGGTCAAACAAGGTTAACACTGGGTTAGAAAAAATAACTGATACTCCACAGTCCTACCTTTTTGTAATATACACACACATATATGTATAAAAGTTTAAAATATACATAAATCAAATTACTTTTCTGTTCAGTATAAATAGCACAAAGTTCAATATTGTATTGTATAATCTGTATAGCCTGGAGGAAAATAGGGAATGCGGCAGCATGATCAAAACCTTTAACCCCCTCGGAACCAAACCGACATATATTTTTTTTTCTTCTCTTGTTCCGGGAGCCATAACTTTTTTTTTCTTTAGATTACAGTAATACTAAATTTTCTTTGTTTTTGTTTAGATTTTTATGCTTTACTACTTTTTTTTTCATCTGTAAAAATGTGTAAGAACTTTTTTGTAGACTGAGCCTACAAAAACATTTTTAAATAAGAGACTTCTTTTTCTGGAGTCTATTATTGGCCCCTGGCTGACCAGAATAGCACCCATGATTGCAACACAATGAGAATAGAGTCTACCCTACATGTCTCTATTGCTTGTGGCATTCTAACAGTGATGTGATCCCATTGGGCTACCTAACTGCTTTGGCTTTGGGCCACACCAAGGACTTGAATTTAAGTCCTAGTGTGTGGAAGAGCCAGTACACAGGGGTCAGACAAAAGAAGGGTCAGTAAGAGGCAAAGGGAGAATCAGTGCAGCATATGAGAGATAAGACAGGCGATATCCCGAAGATAGGCAAGGGTCAATACATTGATAGAAAAAATACAACATATGTACAAAAAAAGTCACAATAATGAGACAAAGCAGGGGAAAAGGTAACATCCTAGCATGGGTGTCATGAATAGCCAAGAATGGATTTTAATGTGCACATACTGGAGCTGTATAAGGTCAGTTTCATTACACACCTGTAGGGCAGATGAAAAAAAGTGAGAGGACAGACCTGCGGGGACTGTGGCCATGTTTCTCCTCCCAGTAGATGTCCTCAAGGGTCTGTGAAAAGTTGACCAGTAAGTGGGGGAGGTAAGAAGCAGGATGATGGTGGGATCTGAAAGTCAGTGTTACCAACATCTAGATTTTAAATTGTAGGACTTGAGTAATCTCTGATCTCATCTGCTGATGTACCTGTCCATCATTGGGCATTAAAGAGGTTTTCCAGGCAAAATGGAGTGATGAGTTATCCATAGGATAGCTCATCAGTCACTGATCAGCAAGGTACTGACACCTGACACCGACACTGATCAGTTCTTCGACACCTTCACTACACAGTGGACAGAACTTATCTCCATTCGTCCATTCATTGCGATGATGTGTTACTGCAGCTCAGGTCCCATTCAAGTGAGGCAAGCTCCATTTACTGTGTAGTGTGGGTGTTGAACAGCGGATTGGCACGGGTGCAAGGTGTCGGCAGAAGAAGTTTTCCTTTTCTTTTTCTAAAAGACTAAACACATGAACAAGGAGGCCCCATCGGAAAATATAATGGCAAGTTTAGAAGCAAAGGCAGGGAATATAACTAGATTTGCATTTCCAGGGAAATACATAGTGCTTGAAAAGAGCGCCCCTTTACCAGTCACTTCCTTTTAACTTTAATCCTGGGTGCCGTCCCTTTAAGAGCGACTTGGGTCCCATCCCTTTGAGAGCAACTTGGCTCCCGTCCCTTTTAGAGCGACATGGGTCCCTTTAGTAGCGACCTGGGTCGCTTTAACAGCGACAGGGGTCCCTTTGCTCTTAAAGGTGGGAAAAAGGTCGCTCTTAAAGGGACCCAGGTCGCTCTTAACGAAACCCAGGTCGCTCTTAAAGAGACCCATTTCGCTCTTAAAGGGACCAAGGTCACTCTTAAAGGGACCCAGGTCGTTCTTAAAGGGACCCAGGTCGCTTTTAAAGGGACCCAGGTCTCTCTTAAAGGGACCCAGGTCGCTCTTAATGGGACCCATTTCTCTCTTAAAGGGACCCAGGTCGCTCTTAAAGGGACCCAGGTCACTCTTAAAGGGCCCCCGTTGCACTTAAAGGGACCGAGGTCGCTCTTAAAGGGACTCAGGTCGCCCTTAAAAGGACCCAGGTCGCACTTAAAGGGACCCATTTTTCTCTTTAAGGTACATATTTCACTCTTAAAGAGCCCCTGGTCGCTCTTAAAGGGCCCCAGCTCGCTCTTAAAGGGACACATTTCGCTCTTAAAGGGACCCAGGTCGCTTTTAAAGGGACCCACTTCGCTCTCAAAAGGACCTATTTCGCTCTTAAAGGGACCCATTTCGCTCTTAAAGGGACCCATTTCACTTTTACAGGGACCCAGTTCGCTCTTAAAGGGACCCATTTTGCTCTTAAAGGGACCCAGGTCGCTATTAAAGAGACCAATTTCACTCTTAAAGGGACCTATTTCGCTCTTAAAGGGACCCAGGTTGCTCTTAAAGGGACCCAGGTTGCTCTTAAAGGGACCCAGGTCGCTCTTAAAGGGACCCATTTTGCTCTTAAAGGAACATATTTTGCTATTAAAGGGACATATTTCGCTCTTAAAGGGACCCAGGTCGCTCTTAAAGGTACCCAGGTCGCTCTTAAAGGGACCCATTTTGCTCTTAAAGGGACATATTTCGCTCTTAAAGGGACATATTTTGCTCTTAAAGGGACCCAGGTCGCTCTTAAAGGTACCCAGGTCGCTCTTAAAGGGACCCAGGTCACTCTTAAGGGGACCCAGGTAGCTCTTTAAGGGACCCAGGTAGCTCTTTAAGGGACCCAGGTCGATCTTAAAGGGACCCAGATCGCACTTAAAGGGACCCAGTTCGCTCTTTAACCCCTTAAGGTCAAAGCCTATTTTCGTTTTTGCGCTTTTGCTTTTTCCATTTTAAGTTTAAAAGTCCATAGCGCTTGCATTTTTTCAACTAGAGACGTATATGAGCGCTTATTTTTTGCGAAACCAATTGTACTTTGCAATGACAGGCATTATTTTTCCATAACATATGCTGCGAAACCGGAAAAAAATCATTTGCGCTGTCAAATTGAAAAAAAAATGAATTTGTTTTGATTTCGGGGAGTTTTGCATTTACGCCGTCCGTCCTATGGTAAAACTGACTTGTTATGCATGTTCCTCAAGTCGTTACGATTACTATGATATATAACATGTATAACTTATATTGTATCTGATGGCCTGTAAAAAATTCAAACCATTGTTAACAAATATACGTTCCTTAAAATTGCTCCATTCCCAGGCTTATAGCGCTTTTATCCTTTGGTCTATGGGGCTGTGTGAGGTGTCAGTTTTTGCGCCATGATGCGTTCTTTCTATCGGTACCTTGATTGCGCATATACGACTTTTTGATCGTTTTTTATTACATTTTTTCTGGATTTGATGCGACCAAAAATGCGCAATTTTGCACTTTGGAATTTTTTTGCGCTGACGCCGTTTACCGTGCGAGATCAGGAATGTGATTAATTAATAGTTCGGGCGATTACGCGCGCGGCGATACTAAATATGTTTATTTATTTATTTATTAATTTATATTTATAAAATGGGAAAAGGGGGGTGATTTGGACTTTTATTAGGGGAGGGGATTTTTTATTAATAAAAACACTTTTTTACTTTTTTTTTTACTGTAACTAGAAGCCCCCCTGGGGGACTTGTATATAGACAGCACTGATCTCTCATAGAGATCAATGCTGTGTATATACACAGCAAAGATCGATTAGATCGGTCATAGATTACTAGGGCCTGCTGCAGGCCATAGCAATCTATTGCCGAGCCGGGATCAGCGTCATTCCGACGCTGAGTGCCGGCCCGGCCAGAAGAACGGATCTCCCCCCCGCGATCGCGTCGCGGGGGGGGAGATCCGTCCCACTAGACACCAGGGACGTGCGGCGCAGTGCCTCTAAGTGCAGCTGTCAGCCGGGATCAGCGCCGTTCAGAGCGCGGTCCCGAGCGGCACCATGACGTATCAGATACGTCATGGGTCGCTAAGGGGTTAATGGACCCAATTCGCTCTTAAAGGGACCCAGATCACTCTTAAAGGGACCCAGATCGCTCTTAAAGGGACCCAGGTCACTCTTAAAGGGACCCAGGTTGCTTTTAAAGGGACCAATTTCGTTCTTAAAGGAACCCATTTCGTTCTTAAAGGGACCCATTTCACTCTTAAAGGGACCCATTTCGCTCTTAAAGGGACCCATTTTGCTCTTAAAGTGACCAAGGTCGCTCTTAAAGGGACCCAGGTCGCTCTTAAAGGGACCAATTTCACGCTTAAATTGACCCATTTCGCTCTTAAAGGGACCCAGGTTGCTCTTAAAAGGACCCATTTTGCTCTTAAAGGGACATATTTTGCTATTAAAGGGACATATTTCGCTCTTAAAGGGACATATTTCACTCTTAAAGGGACCAATTTCACTCTTAAAGGGACCAATTTCACGCTTAAAGGGACCCATTTCGCTCTTAAAGGGACCCAGATCGCTCTTAAAGGGACCCAGGTGGCTCTTAAGGGACCTTGGTCGCTCTTAAAGGGACCTAGGTCGCTCATAAAGGGACCCAGGTCGCTCTTCAAAGGACCCGGGTCGCTCTTTAAGGGACCCAGGTCGCTCTAGCGACATGGGTCTCTTTAAGAGCGACATGGGTCCCATACCTTTTGGAGTGACTTGGGTCCCTTTAAGAGCAACATGCGTCCTGTCCGTTTAAGAGCAACTTGGTCCCGTCCCTTTAAGAGTGACTTGGATCCCTTTAAGAGCTACATGGGACCCTTTAAGAGTGACTTGGGTCCCGTCCCTTTAAGAGCGAATTGGGTCCCGTCCCTTTAAGAGCGACTTGGGTCCCTTTAAGAGCGACTTGCGTTCCTTTAAGGGCGACCTGGGTCCCTTTAAGAGCGATCTGGGTACTTATAGTGGTAAAGATCATTGCTCGGTTACCATGACAATCTTACTCATGTCAGTGAGACAAAATAGTGGACATGTGACTGTGAATGTTGTGAGACATTGCCTGACGAGACCTTAGAGTTCCTATTGGCTGCTATATCTCAGCTATTTGCATATGTGCTGTGATTGGCTGTTAGCGGTTAGAGTGTGGCCATTATTTGTAATGGGCCATTATTTTCTATGGGAAATTTGGGGTCTTTAAACGTAAATTTCTTAAAAACGACAAATCTGATCGAAACGAAAAATAGATAGCACACCTCACATCGCCGAGGGCTTCGAAAAACGCAGTTTGAACGGAGTCTGTGCGTAAAGAGGTTCGGGCTTTAATACGCGCAGAAA
This sequence comes from Dendropsophus ebraccatus, assembly GCF_027789765.1. Taxonomy (NCBI): domain Eukaryota; kingdom Metazoa; phylum Chordata; class Amphibia; order Anura; family Hylidae; genus Dendropsophus; species Dendropsophus ebraccatus. Next base: position 26,429,120 of record NC_091460.1, on the reverse strand, counting down.
AATGTCTGGAAGAAGAAGAAGAAACGGAAGAAGAAGAAGAATACGGATTACAATATAGTGCTTTTCAAGCACTATAATAAAAGATTATATAGATATAAAGATAAATATATTCTTGGAATAAACTTTAATCTATCTTAGCAGAACAGTTAGAGATTCCAAAAGACACTCCAACATTTTGTGGAAACCTTCCAAGAAACAAAAGGAGGCTGTGATATCTGTATATTTTGTTATAGATACATTTTTATTATTTATAAATATTTGCTTTAGCTCCTATTCCTGGCTGTGTTTTTTTTAGTATAGCATACTGTGCAAGATTTACTCAATAAAGCTACAAGGATTCTTTAAAAAAAAAAAAAAGGTGCACAAACAATGACTGTCAGGCTGGGATCCTAAGACACAGGACAGGTGAGGCCATGCATTGGCACCCACCCCATTGTCCCTGCCTACTTACTACAATCTGCCCTAGGTAGCAGCGGGTAACTGGGCAACAGTCCCTGACCAGGATAGTGAAACACAGATATGAAGACAGAACGAACAAACACAATAAACTTGGTTAAACAAGCTGGATTGGTAACTATCAGTCGTTGCAGTAGAAAATAAGTAGTCGGGAGAATAGTCAAAAGTCAATCCAAAAATCAGGAAAACCAGGGAATAGCAATCAGGAAACAACGCTGGCTTAGTCACACTGAAAGAAGCTCTATCAGTTACGCTTTAAGTTCTGGCCTCAGGTCCTGATTGGGGCTGGAACTTCAACCTCCCCACAAGACCTAAAGCTGACTGGCAGCTGCACCTGCCAGTCAGCATTACAGCAAACCACCTGGGATGCCCGAGCGGACCACTGAACTTGGAAACCTTTAAAGGGGTATTCTCATCTGGGCATGTTAAACCCTTCCTGAGCAGGTCTGAGTGGTTGGACCCCCAGCAATAATCTTGTTATCCCCTATGCTATGAACAGGGAATAATAAACCCAGATAAGAATATCCCTTTAAGAGCACACCAAGTGGTTTTGTATGGTATTAGAACACAAATGACGACTTGAACAAGAAGAAAAACATATATCTATTGAAACAGTGATCTACAGATAAGGCACTGCTCCCATTCTAGAAGTGGTAGAAAAATGTTAGCGTTATAGTAAAAGATAGTAAGCATTAAAGTGTACCATTAAAAAAAAACAACTTTTGACGTCACAGAGAAATATCAAAAGTTTTTATTGGTCAGGGTCTGATTAGTCAGGCTCAGTGTTTATTGGTCGGGGTTTGATAAGTCCGGCCCAGTGTTTATTGGTCAGGGTCTGATTAGTCAGGCCCAGTATTTATTGGCTGGGGTTTGAGTCCCCACTCGTTCAGAAAAATCTGTGGGGAGAGACGCATGGTGCCACACTCTCCCCTCTATGTAGTTATGTAAGCCTTATGTAGTTATGTAAGACTTATAGATTTACATTGTGTGGGCATCTCTATCTTGAACTTCCTGCAGCTCTTGCTCTTGATTGGTCACAGTCTAAACACAGACAGATCCCAACCAATAAAAACTTTATGATATATATAGAAAAAAAAATTGGTGACAGAACCCATTTAAAGGGGTTTTGCCATCGGCCCCATCGCAGCCCTCTCGCGCCCAATCACCATACTCATAACTAAAATCGGTGGTCGTGATTCTAAGCAACCGCTGTCAACATGAAAGGGTACAAACTTCAAAAGAAAGCAACTTTGCTAATGCAATGCATTTGTAAAAATTGTTTTCTTTTGCATTTCCTTTCCCCTAAACTCCTTTAACTTGTCCCTAAGCCAGGCATATCCAAAAGTGCTTGGTGGGAGATGGTGAATAAAATCATTTAAAAAAAATGCCTATATCTAACAGAAGCCTTGAAGGATGCCTTCCATCAGACACTCATCCACCATCCATCACTTATAGGCCCCAATGTTAAAAAGTGATTTTAAAGTGACTGTACCACCAGGCCCAGGCTGAAGCACTGGAGGCGTGCCGACCCACTCTTAGTGGGAGGAAACCCTAGCCCGTCTATGATTGGGTTCCATTGATTCTAATGGAGTCACTTCATGGAGGGCTGGGGTTTCTTCCCACTTGGGGGTGGGTCGGCCTGTCTCCAGTGCTTCAGCCTGGGCCTGGTGGTACAGTCACTTTAAGTTCTACAATTTTAACTGGATGGCTGTGATTCATATAGCTGATGTCACCCACTGGCCATACATCCACCATAGGATCCCATGTTTAACATACAAAGTTTTTATTTATTTAAAAAAAAAAGACTACAGTGTTTTAAATAGAAGGTTAAGAGTTAACTGAGCTATATGGAAAAATATCTACATCTATAGGCTAGACATGGTAGTCCTCTTTTTCCTCCTTCCTTTGATGTACAGTGGCTTCTAATGGCTGAGCTGTGTGGACATTTTCTCTCAAAGGAAGGAGGAAAATAAGGACCATAGACTGGATGACCAATATTAAGGCAATGGGGGTCTAGCAGCCAGGGTAAGAATACTGCTTTGTTATTTTCATTGTAGCCCCAGCCTCTTAAAGGGGTACTCTGGCAATCCTGTTCAAATTAAAAATATTCCAAACCCTTCTGGGCAGACTTCCAGTTCCTCCCAGGTCATTTTGATGCTCCTCTCTCGTTTCTCTGATGCTCCAATTGTCCTGAAGTTGTTCAAATAGTGGCTGTTTTTCAAGATGGCGCCGACCGGGAAACTACATCTCCCAGGATGCTCCACATCGCTCTGTCCGCTTCTCTTCATATTGATATGGCACTTGAGCAGTATAGGGCAAATGTAAAGGGCATGTATTTCTTCCCCGCCCTTTGGCTCAGAGATCACTTTATAAATGTGATGTTAGTGGTGGGCCGGTTACACTGACATCATGTATACCATGTGATCTTCTGGCCAAGGGTCGGGGAAACAACAGTCTCCTTTCCCCTATATTGCTTGAGCACAGAAGAGACAGACATAATGTGTCCTTCTAGGGAAGGGGAGGACAAAGGTGCAGAGATGAAGTGAAGCGGACAAAGAGCACTTTCTTCAACTTCAACTGGCGGGTAAGGATAGAAAGCTGTCAAATGGAGCAATACATGAAACAGAGGCTTATTAGAAAGATGGTAAGTTTTTGGGTGGGAATTAGTCAGGCTTTTTTTTTCACCAAGTTTTTTCTCTGTGGAATACCCCTTTAAGTAAAAATCCTACCCGCCTGGAAAACCCCTTTAATTATTCTTTAGAAAATTGCTTAGAAAACGATCCACTCTTAGACCTGAGTTTCCTTGCATTATCTATACGCTTCTCCTCCTGAAGAAGTTTGCATTAATATATTCTATTCTCTGCATGATTAATACCCTCATGTTTGCATAAAATTAGAACAAATCAAAGACAAGGAACATGAGCCCCAAATGGCTAATTTAAATATAATTTCTACTAGAAAAATTACCATAAATCATTATAATGATTCCAATTTGAAGTCAATGACAAAGCTATTAAGATTTTAAGGTTATTATCATCTTTTTATAACCTTCTATCCACCTAGTGTTGGACAGGTCTGATAGATTTTTTTTCTTTTTTTTTTTCGCTTTCTTCTACAAAAGGGAATGATAAAGAGGAGATTTCAGATAATCCGATGCAACATAAATTATAACACCATATTAGATTTAGAAACATAGTCTGATAAAGAAGCACCCATTTATTTAACAAAAGGCCCAATTTCATCCACAGGGGGACTATAATACAACACTATACCCATTGCAGTAAACATATAGATATACAAGGTAAGTCACAATGATGTAATATAGGCACTTAGAATTATCCAATAAATCCCCAGTACCCACAAGAGCCCACAAAGGCCACATTTACCCCTACATACAGTCAGATATTATGGTTGAAACAAAAAACACATCTTTTAAGTTCAACCAGAGATTGAAAGAAAATATAGATGAACATAAATCTTACAACGTTATTCCGCTACCGATCCAGCGGAAGGTAGAACCCCATTAGGAAGGGGTTGATTAGCATGTCTACAAGGTTTATATGCTGCTAATATGGCTTATATAGGTGCTAATATAACTTCTATAGAGGCTGCTGTGACCTCTTATGTTGAGTGAACTGAGTAAATGAGGTTGAACTCAAATCTCAGGACTTGGCTTTGTTAGTCTGAATAAATGAATGGGGTAAGTAACAAAACTAGGCCCAACCTGAAGCCTGGGAGGGTCCTTGTGCAGCAATTCAGCACTTATAAACCTTATCCCCAGTTGATCCTTATTCTTTTCTCTCTTTTTCTTATCCCTCACAATGGGTTATGTGGTATCCATAAGGAGATACATATATATTTTCCTTTGCAAGAGCCTGTATGCTCCAGGCATTCCAGAAGTTAACGCAAATGTTCCACTTAAGCTAATGAATATTTTTTATATGACCCGTCATCTGCGCCGGTTTCTATGCAAATAGGGCCTCTCTATGCAGTGCACGCGAGGTCAAAGCCCCCTGGGTAATGATATCCCCTCCCTTTTGTGACACGCCTCCTTCAGAATTTGGAGTGGAGTGTCAACGTGTGGGGGGTTATCGGTACAGTAGATGTGCCAGGCCCGCGTCCAATGCATAGAGAGGCCCTATTTGTATATGAAGAAACTGACGCAGATGGCAGGAACCAGGTGCCACGTTTGAAAATGGACCACGCCGGTGCTGAACATGTGATATAAAAAAATTAATGTCGTTAGTGTAAGGGGTACATTGGCTTTCAAGCTTAACTCTATGAAAGAGGAGATTAGGAGCTACTGAGATTTAGCGAGACAAGCTCCTCCTACCTTCCGGAATCTTCTCCATATAAAAGCATGGGACAGTGTTTTGCAACAAGCCCCTCTAATCACAACAAACATAACATTCAGCTGTGAGTGGCGGCATAATACAACCATATGCATAGGTATAAACAACATTATAACACAGTATCATCAGAAAATGCGAAGGCACATAATACTTCACAGTTTACAACCAATAAGTTGCCCTGTCTTTTGGATTGTTTTTTTAGTCATTACCTGTTATTGCTATGATCAGTTTCTAAGGTGTCTATTTCACAGATCCATAGTGAGACACCGGCCGTTCTGTGACCCGGTCAGGTCACGGAACGGCCGGTGTCAGAGAAGATCATCCCGGCCGGTACTGCAGTACTGGCTGGATGATCTTCACTGCAGTTGAATTCGGATGCGGGCACATCCATGCACGCCCGCATCAGAATTCACCGCTGCACTGACATGTCTTCTGCGGCCGCTATTTATTGAATATCAACCGCAGAAAGCTGTCATGTCAGTTTTTTGCGGCACCACTAGGAATCCCGGCTGGAATGTATACTATGTGTATATACTCTGGCTGGGATTCCCTCAGCTGCAGCACTACATGAGTTCCGTAGTAATCACGGCCGTTGTTGAACTTACGTAGTGGGAACATAGCATAACACTGTATGTGTCAGATGTAAAGGCAATTTCTATACTATATAAAATTAATACATATAATTCTTTTTTATTTTTTTACAACTTAGACCCTCTAAGTTGCATTTTTCCACCTCCAGGCCATCCTTTCTAGGAACTAGTGCCCAGAACTGTAGAACGACAGTAAAATCTAAAAGCTTAGTAGCGTTCTAATATAATGTCCCTGTCCCGTGAGTCCAAGCTCCAATTAATACATGACAATATCCTGCTGGCCATTGCATGCTGTTATTTAGTACATGATTTACAATTACACTCAGATCTATCTCTACAATTGATTCTCTTAGCTACTCTTTCCGTAGATCATTTGCAGTGTCCTTGTGTGGGTGTGCCACTGCTGTATGTAGCATGTGTACGTCAGTATCTCTATGTATACTGGAATGAAGGCTGTAGTATGCACTCCCACCACTAGGTGTCACTCTGTACTTTTTTAGTACAGCTGAAGGAAAGTTTACAAAGGGTTACCCCATGTATATGTGATGTTGCTCATGTGTTTTACTTCACTGTATGTTCCACTGACTAAGAAGCCAATCCCTGAGATGGGTGCCTCACACTTGCCCCACCTTTATCCGGTGACCTATAAGAGGTTATATTCTTTATCTCCTGATGCCTTTCTGCCAAATCACATAGCTCTCTGAGGGTATATGATATGAGGTAGCTATGTCTATTCGGTGTCTTTTAAGGGAGAGAGAGAGAGCTAAGAGTGATTTCCTACTGAAGTACTTTTTCCAGGGCCTGGCCTGTAGGCCAGGACCCACTTCTGAGAGACTATTCCTATTTCTTCAGCACCTCAGTCCTAGCCATATTGTGCTAGAGTGCCCTGCGGTGCGGCAGCTGTAGGCCTGGAAAACAGGTATCCTATCCATGGTATGGCGCTGTCTCCTCTTCTCATCCTGATAACTTGACAGGAGTCTACAACAGCAGTTAGGTTAGAACAATTAAAGCCAAGAACTCTGCGGCAAAGTGCTACATTTCCTTAGGGGTCTCTCTGATGGCTAGCTTACTACTAGGTGGGAGCCTATGTTCCTGAATCTTTGTCACTCAGTGCCCACAGACAGATATTTTACATTGGACTAAAACTGAAAAGGTTATAGGTAAGGAAAAGAGAACCCCAGGCTGCTGGAAGATGAGGAAAATGTCACTTTTTCCTAATAAGTTCTAATTAAAACCGCCATATAATCACATGTAATACTAACTGAAGCAGAAAGTATATAATGATAGGTTGTCTTTAAGATTTGATTTAGCAATGATTAAAATGACAATAAATACTGTAATATTGGTGAAGTTTTATCTATGTCAATAATTGTCAACTGAAATGCAATAAATACTAATAAGTGCACTGTGGGGATTTATTTAGCTTTGGCTTTTATTCATATAAATATTTAAATTAGTGCAGAACAATCAAAATATAATACCGATAAAAATGAATCTCATTCATATTCATTTGATTCTGAATATTCCATTAAGCAAAACAGCCACTTTTACCAATTTGTCTAATGCTTCATTTCATGTCAGAAATGCTCTATTGCCCCCCTGGCATTGCAGGGATTAATAATTATGCTAAATTTAATTTTCTTATCATCTTCCTTTCCACATTGCAAATTTAAAAAATTAAGTCAACAAAAGTAAATCAATTGTGGAAAATAGACAAAAAAGAACAAAAATAAGATTCTGAATGCATTCCACATTCATTAAGTAATTGAAAGGCTATGGCCGGCGGTAAAGCTCAAGTAGCTGCAAAATAGTGCGTCCTGTGTCACACTGGTTTATTTAGCTATAGATCTTGGACTGGTGAATTTTATGAAGTACAAGGTTTACATAAGACTATAATATTCAATAGATAAATCTATGTGTTTGATTGTATATTGGATATATTTAGGCTAATTATCTATGGTGTACTGTTACCAACCTGTAAACAGATTTGCCCATGGGGGTTATTTATCAAGACCGGTGTTCTCGTATGGCGGTCTTAAATTAGGTCCTGTCCCCTTTTTGCCATCCGGGTTCACTAAGAGGCCCAAGCCTCTTAGTAAATCTGGCCGGCCGTGCGTCCAACCATGCTCCCGGCACAAGAAACCTACTGTACACCTGCTTCCAGCAGGTGTAAATTTGTATTATGATTTAGGCCTTTGAGCAAGCGTAAATCATGATAAATGAGGCGAGGGAGGAGGCTATATCTCCTCCCTACCTTGACGCATCCCCCAAGGCCTCTTGCACACCGATTGGGCAAGTGGGGAATACGCCAAGTAGAAGTGGCGAATCTGCGCCTTCTCCCAGGCCATAACCTTCAGAAATGTCCCCCATAGTGTTTATAGGGCTACTCAAGCCGGGACCATTTTTTTTCACAATCGCTGAGGAGGGGGTTGGTGAAAATAATAAAATCCACTTACCCCCCTGACTCAAGCGCCACTACCCGCATCCAGCTGCTCCAGTTGCCAGTCTCCGGCCACTTCCTCTGGACAGGCCCGATCAGCCATTCAGCAGTAGTAGTGGTGTTCCAACCAAGGCAAAGCTGTTTTCCAGTAGTGCACATATTTGCTTTGTCCTTTATCTGCCCAGCTAAGCACCAAGCAAAAATTTACTGCATTATGATAAAATATTCCAGTAAAAGTGCACTGAACAGGCTGATTTAGTGCTGAAGAATGATTTACACAGTACTATAAATAGGAAGTGAAGGGAAAAGGGGTTAGTGATGCACTAGATTTGCAAGGTGTGAGGAGGAATGAGTTACACTGAGCAATGAGATGAGATGAAGTGTTGTTTAAAGGCTTAAGGGGGAGGAGATCACACTGCAGCCCTGTGGACATAAAGCGGTAGATATACTGCTACTCACAAGGGACAGCTGTCCATAACTTTATGCATGGTCAGAGATGAGCATTCAGGAACAATGTAGATAAACTTTGGCAGGCAGACAGGCTTAGCTTTGAGGTACACTGCTTAGGCTTTCTCAAGCATTCAATCTCCTGAACAAAGCATCTAAGCCCCACCCCTACTTCCTCTGTTTTGTCCTGGGTCTCTTCATTACTAGAGACAGATTTTCCCTGACAATAGGCAGTGATTTATTTGAATAAGTGTCATTTAACCTTTCAATAAAAAAAATGACATCCTCAAGAAAAGGGGTGAGTTTCCGAATTATGACATACGGGAAGTACCTGCTCTTAGGAGACTAGGACCGAACTAGGACAAAACCGAAAAAATAAAAAATGGGTTGTTAAGGCCATAATAGTCTGCAGAGGTAAAGAGCTAAATGGCACAATGGCCCTACAATGTGAGTCGCTGCACACCAGCATGAGTTTTTCGGAAGAGGTTAACTTCAATAGACCACCCCTTCAAAGATCAAATATACGTCAAAAGAGTGCCCTTTTGGATATGTTTGGTTATGATATGTTAGAATACCACATAATATATAATGTGAAAGTTTATTTTACTATATACTGTATATTCATTTTAGTTGCATCCAAAAACGTGCACCATGTGGTATACTATAATGAAGTTAAAGGAGACGTCTGACAAAAAAAAAAACTTAACAGGTAGAAGGGTGAGAGAACATAATAAAAAAATCAATATTCACCTGTCCTCCTGCCCCCACAGCACTGCATTACTGCTCCCAGACCCCCATCGTCCTCCTCTAGCTCCCTCTCCTGTTCAGGAATGCCTGCTCAGCCAGTCAGCGACCGGGGTGGGACACCACTGCAGCCACTGATTGGCTGAACAGGCCCATCCTGTCTGGTCATGACAACATCATAACCCAGGGCAAACTAAAGCCCAGCGGTAGTCAGGAAGCTGGTGACACGGTGCTGAGAGTGCATAAGAATGGGTAAATATTGCTTGCTTATTATGTTACCACAAACCCCAGCCTACTATGTTTTTTTTTTTTTTTTTTTTTGCTGGACTTCTCCTTTTATTAACCATGCAAATGTTACGGATGGTCCAGGCGCAAGGAGGGTGGATACCCTGGATCACCGAGAAGTGCTGACGTACTCTTTCTAAGGAGCCGAGTCAGGGGGGTCCCTGGTTTCTTCAGAGCCCACCACAAAGCAGGATGGGCATCGCTGCAGGAAACTTTCAGGTTGTTACCCTCAGTTGTGACCACTGACTGAAAAGAATAAAGGAGTTCTGGAGCCTGGGACTAGACATTCTTTATCTGTATCCAAACTTCAATGTTTCAATGTAATGATGGTAACCAGACTGATGCTGAGCAGAGAGCAAGAGCTTAAACAAAGATCTAAATGGGAAGAATGTCATTCGGAAGCGAGGGAAATGGCAGAAAGCCACTGGCACTTTCCCACAACTGACACAGAGTTTTGGAGGTGATGGCTATAAATACCCTCAGGTGATCAGCCTAGAATACACTAGAACGTATGTGCTGAGCCTATAAATACAGGTGAACAGGCATTTGCCTGCCACTAGAGGGAGCCCAATTCCCCAAGAAGCCTGCCCAGCATAGGTGAGAAGATGCCGGAAGACAAGAACACTTAGAAACAGCAGGAGAGCAAACAGATAACCAAAGCACAGTGTGACCCACAATGGGTATTGGAAAACTGACACAATGATGTTCTGTTGGAGCAAAGTTTCAACATTTATTCTTTAATTTAAAAAAAATCCATGTTGCCATTGCACTTGATCCTTGCAAAAAGACTTGAAGTCCTGCAGCCTGTGTCGTCTCACTTAGTCTATCATAACACAATCTTCTGCTGTAACAGTCGCCCTGAAGAACATGAGTTGATCTTTTTTCCCAGTGTGCCCGTGTGAATGAATTAGAATGAGGTGACTGTTCTTGTCAGTCAAGATGAGTGCGCAATCTCTCGGCAATTAGAGAGCCCCTTGTTACGCTGGCAGATGAAATATGTAAATGCCCTGTAACAATCCTTGGCACTTGGCAAAATTCTTTAGAGCTTCACAGTAATTATTTGAATTCATCAATTCTTCGAGGAGAGGCACACAACACGGTCTCTTTGAACTTCCACGTCACCATGGCCATTAATAAAGTTGTGTGATTCACTGATATCCCTGAGCCCTCCAGATCCCGCTCTTCTCCTCAGATGTAGTAGACATCAGCATTAATTGTTGTGGTTCTCCGCAATTCCACATTGCCTAATTTTAGGGAAATTGGCAATCTCACCGTTAATGTGTTTCAATAACCTTTCCAGACTCTCGGTGGCTTTTATCATTAAAATAGAATAATTAAGGCCGCCTTCCAAATATTTTAACTAAACCGGGAGAGACGAGCATCCGAAAAAGTGTTTCCGCTGTTAATGACACTTTTCAAAGTTCGGTTCAGCAGGTTCGCCGAACTTTAATGTAAAGTTTGGGTTTGTGCCAAACTGAACTTTAAGGAACCGCATTAAAACAGCTAAACGACTGCAGGTTTTTAGCTGTTTTAATGCAGTTTCTAAAAGCTGTTCGTTATACCTACATGTCCATGCTCCCTCTGGGGCCTTTTTTCTCTCGTTCTGTCTCGGCATTGTCTATGGTGAAGGCCCACTCAGCCAATCACAGGCTGATTATGACTGGGATGGGCTGCAGCCTGTAATTGGCTGAGCAAGCTGTCACTCTTGTCTCAGGAGTGACAGCCTGCTCAGCCAATCACAGTCCGCATTGCTGCTCTATCCTAGTAAGCCTGTGATGGGCTGAGCGGGACTTCACCACTGAAGTCGCCAGGATGGGACCAGGGACACCAAGGGAACATGGACAGCCAAGAATATGTTTTTTGTTTTTTTTTTGGGGGGGGGGGGTTAACATGAGGGATGCAAAGGTCAAACCCCTCTGACCTTTGCAGAAAGTTCAGTTTAAACCAAATCTTTTGCAAAGTTCCAAACGAATCTGGGTTCCGCAGGTTCGGTTAGCCCATCACTAGTTATGTTTGTTAAATAACCATTATACAATTTGTGTTTGAAACTTTTTTTTTAAAGTGGTAGTCCAAGTAAAATCATTTGTCACCTCTCCTATGACACCCTATAAGTGTCAGATTGTGGGGGCTCTGACCACCGTGACCTCATGCAGTCTCAAAATCAGATCCTGAGACCTGTTTTGGAGGGGCATGAAGTAGAAAATGGGTCTGGCTGCTCTACTCATTGTCTATGGAGCTGCCAAAAATAGTCGAGAGCTGTACTTGAAAGACCTATAGAAAATGAAATGTTCCCATTCTCAAAATAATTGGGGGGTCAAGGAGTCAAATCCACTATGAACTAACTTTTAAAAGGGGAACTATCAGCAGATTAGACAAATGTAACCTGCTGATAGCTCCTATTGCACAGGAGACGACGAGGTGGAGGCTATGCCTCTTGCCTTCATCCTCGGCACCGTTACGGTGCAATTAGTAGTTTGCTCCATGGTCCGGTAAGACCATTCAGAGCACTGACCCACCTCCATATCGACGATCCGGCCCGCCCCCCGCCAGCCCACTCCATTGATTATTATTAAAAATGGCCAGAGGCGGATCGGTGCTCTGGGGGCAGGGCAGTGCACCTAACAGCTGCTGTATGTCACATAGAGCTGCTGTATGTCATAGACATAGATATGTAGGCACTCTGACATATTCTGGCACCAGTTCCCGCAACCAGATTATTCTTTCTTTGGTACATAGTGTCCTGTACTTAGAACAAAAAAAAAAATTCTTTGTAGAAATAGGTTTTTATCTAGATGGAAATGAAGAAATCACTTAGCTTTAGGAACAGAAAATGTTGCACTAGAAAGAAAAAAAATACTACGTTGTGAGGACTGAACGCCGACTTAGAGCTGCTTTATATAAATGATGCAGAACCCCTCAGGGGTGTCAGAGCGTGGTCTATCAGCTTTGTTTAGTCCCCGTAGAGAACATATTTATACAGTATATACAATATATTTCATGATATACTATCGGCTAAAGTTGTCTTAAGCAATGAATTGGAGGATTTGTCTTTCGAGTCTCTCATAGAAAGTTTTTCAAGGCTTTTTTTCCAGCGTGTCATACGAGCCTTAAGTAAAAAGACAGGGTATACCTTTTTTTCTGATGAGAATTTTTTGAGCTGGTAGTCCTAGAGATGTGATCATTCCTTTTGCCATTTAATGACCATCTGGTGTTTTCCCTTTTTGCTCCTCCTACTGAAAACATTGGGTACACTCAATAAAATAAATGGTTGATTGGATTAGAGAAAAGTTGTTTTTTTCCAATGGACAGGGACAGGGATTTTAACCATTTTTTATTTCATTTTATCCATTGGTTATTGAAAATGTGTATTGTTTGAATCAAGTCTTATTTTAAACAAATTTATTGAGAATTGTTGGAGAGTTTTTTGTTTCTAATTTCCCATGTTTTGTCTACATTTTAAAATAATTCTTTCAGTTTCTGTTCTCACCACTAGGCCTAAAAGAGAATGAATAAAGCTCACACCTCAGAATTGTATTGCCCCCCAAAACTTATACAAATCACCAATATACACTTATCATGGGAAATGCTTATAAAGTGCTTTTTCCCTGAACTTACTACTGCATCAAGGCTTCACTTCCTGAATAAAACGGTGATGTCACTTCCTGGATAACATGGTGATGTCATGACCAGAAGACTCCCAGAGCTGTGCGGGCTGTGGCTGCTGGAGAGGATAATGGCAGAGGGATGCTCAGTGTTCCTCCAGTGCTCTGTGTCCCTCAGTGTCCCCCTGCCATCATCCTCTCCAGCAGCCACAGCCCGCACAGCTCTGGGAATCTTCTGGTCATGACATCACCATGTTATCCAGGAAGTGACATCACCATGTTATCCAGGAAGTGACATCACCATGTTATCCAGGAAGTGAAGCCTTGATGCAGTAGTAAGTGCAGGGAAAAAAGCACTTTACGTGCATTTCCCGTAATAAGTGTATATTCTTAATTTATATAACTTTTGGGGGGCAATACAATACCTAAAATTTTTCGCTGGACTTCTCCTTTAACCCCTAGATGACCCTGGATGTAAAGTTACACCATGAAAGTCTGTCACAAGACGACTCTGGACGTAACTGTATGTCCTGGGTCTCTAAGGAGCTATGAAGCGCGCTACGGAGCAGAGTGCTCTTCATAGCAGGTGGGGACCGGCAGCAATGAGCAGCTGGGCCTTTATCATTAATGACAGACTGCAGTGATTGCGCTGCAGACTGTCATTAACCCCTTAAACGCTGCAATTGCCCTGCTTAAGTGTAAGTGACAGGAGCAGCTCCTGTCACTTACTGATCGCGACCCCGCAGACTGATTGTGGGGGTACCGATCACTTTCACGGACAGACGGAGGTCTCTTTCCTTGCTCCATATGGTCCAATCGGCGCTCTGTTGCTTGAGTCTGCCACAGGCAGGCTCAATCAGCAGAGCACCTATTACACTGATCAATGCTATGCCTATGGCATATCAGTGATCAGTGTATACAATCTGATTATTCAAGGGGGAGTTAAAATGTGTACAAAAAAAGTACCCCAAAGCCCCTTCCCCAGTAAAGATTCAAATCACCCAATTAAACATATAAAAATCATGAAATTAATTAACATATTATATACCGTAGCGTGCGTAATTGTCTGATATATTAAAATATAACAAGCGTCATTGCGAACGGCAAACAGTGTAAACGTAAAGAGGGAAAAAAGTGCCAGGATTGCAGATTTTTTGTTACATCATATAAATATAAAAAAAATTATAAAAACTGATCAAAACGTCAGATATACACATATATGGTATTATTAAAAACTAGAGATCATGGCGCAAAAAATGACACCCCATACAGCCCCGTAGGTGAAAAACTAAAACCGTTATAAGAGTCACAATAGGACCATTTTATTAATATTGGGACTCTGACAGCCCCCTAGATGCCTCACAATGGTATTTCTTGGCCCACTGAGATCCCATTAAGGGTGCTTTCACACACACCGGATCAGCAGCGGATTTGCAGCGAAATCTGGATGCTGAGGGGTTAATGTTAATCCAGCTGCAAGTATGTATTCTCATAGGGATGCACTGACAATCCACAGCGTGAAATCCGCTGCGGATCTGGTGTGTGAAGGCACCTTAACGCAGTAAGTGAGTGTCAATCTGCTTAATCAGTACTCGCTTACAAAGCTTGTTAAATGGCTCAAAGATCGTGCAGCAAAGGCTATCCATATATATACATATATATATATATATATATATATATATATATATATATATATATATATAGTTAATGATGTCCATGCAGCCCGTGATATATATATACATATATATATATATATATATATATATATATACAGTATATATAAATAATGATAAAATATAATAACATTTATATTATAATGATAATTTTAAATAATATTTTTATTATTTTTTATAATATATATATACATCAGTAATAACATTATTATTATTTACTATAATGTATTCTTTTTATGACTACTATTACTATTGCTACCGTTTTTGGCCCGCATTCAAGAGCACAGTTGATTCTCTTTGTGCTTATGGATTTTTTGTCTGATTCTTAAGGAATTGTCATTTGTTTTGTTTGTTTTCATTCCTTATGTGTTATCAGTGTTGATTGCTGCTATTTTCTCTAGAGCAACAGCAAACTGCTTTGGGGCATATGTTTATTGCCTATCTCATTTGCATGTTGTTCTTGAGAGAATGCAAGATGTCAGCAAGTCCAATGCTTTTATCAAGGGCTTTGCTAATCTGTTTTGCCTTGCTCAGATCTACTCCTTCAACGTACACACTTCACAGATGATGTTAATTTTTTATGAAGAGTCTAATGTTTAAACTGGTGAGGTTTTTTTTTTTCCAACCAGAGACTGCAGATGCTGTGATTGATGCTCTATAATAGACAGACCCTATATAGTCCCGGAAAATAAATATTTCTGTCTCTTAAAATAAATTAGATTCCTCCACCCCCACCCCCCGGGAAGAAGCCGGAACATAGCTCTGACATATGCTTCGTATAGTCCCATAAGACCCTTCTGTTAAAAAAAAAAAATGTTATATGCAGTCTGTTATTTTATTGTATTCCTGTGCATAGAATGACTTACTATAGTCTACTGTGCTACTCTATAGATAAAATGTCCATACATTCTGCCATATCCCAAAAGAACACCTGGCATACAATGGGTCAGTATGGGAAATATGTGGCTTACACACAAGGTCTGGATCAGCTGAATCATCACATGGTGACCAGGGGCGGTCTTGGCATTTCTGGGGCCCCAAGCGAAGTCATGTCGGCCCCCCCCCCTCCCCCGTAGTCCTCTTATAACCCTCCTACCACCATACAGAGATTACATATTGCCTTAAAACTGCTCTGAACAAAACAGGAAGATATTACCAATGATACCATAACATAATACTGCCACACCATGACCCCTATCATTACAAGCCTATAACAGAGTGCAGTTACATCCAGTCACTTACAGGTGGCGTCTTCGCTGATCAGCGTCTTTTACTTCTTTTTTTTCTCTCTCCATTCAGCCTGGGCCACCTTGAAGTCTTCTCCTGGCTGTGAATCCTCTCTCCAGAATCTGTTAGAGAAACATTTTAGGCTCCAACACATACAGTAGTTAGGGCCCCTGTACCCCGATATAGTAGTTACACCCCTCTGTGCCCCCACAGTTTTAAGGTGTCCCTGTGCCCCCACTTAATAATTAGGTATGTTTTGTGCCCTAGTATAGTAGTAAGGTATATAGGCACATCTGTGCAGTCCCAATGTAATATAGACCGCTGTGTGCGGCCCTCAGTAGTATATACCCCTTGTGCGCTGCTGCCAGTAGTATATACCACTTGTGTGCTGCCCACAGTATACACTCCTTGTGTGCTGTCCCCAGTAGTATATAAACCCCTGTGTGCTCCCACAGTTATATATAGACCTCTGTGTGCTGCCTCCAGTAGTATATACCCCTTGTGTGCTGTCCCCAATAGTATATAGACCCCCCTGTGTGCTCCCCAAGTATACTATATAGACCCCCGTGTTCTGCCCCCAATTGTATATACCCCCTGTGTGCTCCCCCCAGTTGTATATACCCCTATGTGCTCCCCCACTAGTATATAGCCCCCCTGTGTGCTCCTCCACTTGTATATAGCCCCCTGTGTGCTATCTCAGTAGTCTATAGCCCCCTGTGTGTTCCCCCCATTTATATAGACCCCCTGTGTGCTCCCCCTCGTTATATAGCCCCCTGCGTGCTCCCCCCATTTATATAGACCCCCTATGTGCTTCCCCCCGTTTATATAGACCCCCTGTATGCTCCCTCTGTTATACAGCCCCCCTGTGTGCTCCTCCGTTTATGTAGACCCCCTGTGCTCTCCCATAAGTATATAGACCACCTGTGAGGTCCCACCATTTTTATAGCCCCCCTGTGCACCCCCCTCCGTTTATATAAACCCCCGCTGTGTGCTTCCCACACATTTATAGAGACCTCCGCTATGTGCTCCCCCCCCCCCCATATAGTATACAACACAAAAAAACAAACACTTATACTCACCTGGGTCCAGGCGTCTTCTCTTAACTCTTGTGGCTGCGGGAAGTGTTTTCCCTGTGGTCACAAGAGGCTGCTCTCCTGTTGTCATGGCACCAGCGCTCCAGTGACTCCTCTAGAGCGCTGGCACCAGAGAAACACTTCCTGCGGCCACAGTTTTGGCCACCAAAGCGGGGCCCCCTGAATGTCAGGGGCCCCAAGCAATTGCATAGGATGCTTGGTGCCCAAGACCGCTACTGATGGTGACCTGCAGTTGGACCAGCACTTGTGGCTGTAGTGCAGTGTGCTGGGGTGTGAAAGAGAGAGTGAGAGGGTGAGGAGAGGATGATGGTGGTTGTAAGGCCTGTATGTGGCTAGGCCTCTCTGGTGTGTTGCACTTAGCTCTGGAGTGAGGGGTACACTGAGAGCTGCAGAGAGGGTGCTGTTGCCTGCAGGATGGCTGGGTCTTATGGTGCACCACAGCCTTAGGCACTGACTTGTCACGGTCTCAGGTGGGCATGAGGGCTTCCACAGGAACAGGTTACTCTGTGGTGCTTCCCTGCTCTTCTCTCTCTCTCCTTTGTGAGCTGCTGTAGAGGTTTAGGGGGGCTGCACCTGTGTAAGGTGGTCGGTGGTGTGGACCTGTAGTTTCCCGGGGCCAACCCCAAATACTGCTGTCCGGTAATATGGCCCTAGGTGGTGATATAGTGCAGGTAAACCAAGACAACAGGGAGACAAGAAGGGAGGCAGTGTAACAATAACTCCTTTACTGATAAACTTGCAGGCACTTGTACAGTCCAGTTGCTTACAGTTGTCAAAGGGGTAAGGCGGTCTAAGACATTTTTTCACTAAATAACACACAATACAAAGTTATACGACAATGTAATGTGTGTTAAGTGGATGGCCGGAGCGGGGAGCAAGTGATGTATACACTCCGGCGGCGGAGGGGTTAAGGGGGCGGGCTGCTGACAAACTCGCAGCGGGATATGCATCCCGCTGCGAGTTTGTCTGCTCATAAATGTACAGGGCAGGGATCAGCAGCGGATCTCGCTGCAAATTCGCAGCGAGAAATCCGCTGCGGATCCATTAAGTGTGAACGCACCCTTAGACTGGAAAGAGCACATACCCATCCCCTTCATCTTGTGACCAGTGGGGGTCCCAGAGATGGAGCACCAAGCATTTAGAGATTTATCAAACATGTTGTAAAGTGAAACTGGCTCAGTCGCCCCTAGCAACCAATCAGATTCCAACTTTCATTCCTCACAGACTCTTTGGAAAATGAAAGGTGGAATCTGATTGGTTGCTAGGGGCAACTGAGCCAGTTTCACTTCACACCATGTTTGATAAATCTCCCCCATATTGCTTATCCTGTAGACCAGGAATGGGGAAACCTTCGGCTTTCCAGCTGTTGCAAAACTACAATTCCCATCATGCCAGGACAGCCGAAGCTAAAGCTTCGGCTGTCCAGGCATGATGGGAATTGTAGTTTTGCAGCAGCTGGAGGGCCGACAGAGGATTAGAGTTGTTGGTGTGAAAACCTCTTTAAGAGATTGCAGCAGAATGTCCACTGTCAATCACAGCGCCCCCCACTGGTACCACCACAGAACCATAAAAATAAGGACCCTATTATTTCATCTTATGGTAATAAGGGCATAAAAGAAGCCCAATAGACCGGTAAACAAACAATAGATGAACCCGATATGTGTAACTATAAAATTGCTCCCGTATTTATAAGTATTGGTTCAGGAATTGCCTTTGCTTACTGAATCTTTCAGTTACCATTATAATTATACTGCGTGTGTTTATTTCAGTTTTACTCCCCGCAGAGCTTTAATGGGTTTCCCGTTGTTTGCCTTATTACTTCATATTGTTCCTCATATGTTTTATTCTGCGCTGGCATTTTAAGAGCCTGACAATAAGCAAACATGTTTACAGCAAATGATCCCGATGTATCAACACCATTTACTGTTGTGTATATACATAGATGCCGAGACCACCCTCCTTTTGTCCACACCAGATATCCTGCGAGGGATTGTCAGTGCCGCTATATATCAGGCATACAAGTCGTCCGCAACCAATGGGGCGTTTTCTAAGGAAGTAAACTGTGCCTTTTATCCTGTTCTATTTTTGTTTTTTTCACACAATAGGGATAAGGCCAGGATTGAGAACAGATTTCTTATGGAAATGCCCTACTAAGGCAGTATGAGTTTAAATTGGCACTGCAACTTTAACCCCTTCACATCAGCCAAATGGCGATATACATTCCTCCTGCAGATGCCCCGTATATATACTTTCCTGACTGTGAAGAGGTTTTAATGTTTGCAGGGCCTTTTCAATGCAATTGGCCCTGCACAAATTACTGTCCCCAGTCCCGGGAATGACAGGCAGCCACGGTCACACAGATGCCTGTCATTAACCCCTTAAACACTGTGAAGCACAGCGATCACAACGTTAAGGTAGTCAGTGACAGGACAAGGACCTGTCACTGACTGATCGGTCCAGATCGGTCCCCATCATTTATACCGGCAGGCAGGGATAAACTCTGAGGCAGACTCTATGTACACCGCTGAAAACACTGATGAATGCTAAGCTATGGCATAGCATCCATCAGTATATGCAATCAGAGCATTGCATATATAAGTCTCCTAAGGGACTTATATTCAGTACAAAATGTGTAAAAAAAAAATAAAAAAAAGCTTTAGGGTAGCTTTACATGAAATCCGCTGCAAATTGTGATTGTGTGAAGTTCAATGGGGTTGCATACCTGCAGCAGAATTTTAATTCCACTGCCAGTATGTAACCTGGCCCCTTTAACCCCCAGTTGCCCGCAGCATACATTACCTGCTTGCGGTCGTGGCTGCATGTGAGGCTTTTAGCTTCCTTCGTTCCCCCTCCGCCAATCAGTGGTGCCGTGCACTGATTGGCTGAGTGGGAACAACAGGAGATGGGTCCTCCAGGTCCTTGAGTGTAGTTCTGGGCTGATTCCTGACCTTTTCCAGAATCATCCTTACCCCAACAGGCGAGATCTTGCATGAAACAAAATTAAATGTCATATTGTGTTTCTTTCATTTCCTAATAATTGCACCAACAGTTGTTGCCTTCTCACCAAGCTGCTGGCCTATTGTCATGTAGCCCATCCCAGCCTTGTGCAGGTCTATAATTTTTGTCCTTAGACAGCTCCTTGGTCTTGGCTATGGTGGAGAGAGAGGAGTGTGATTGATTGAGTGTGTGGACAGGTGTTCTACATACAGAGTTCAAACAGGTGCAACCAATTCTTACTGGTTGGTCAGCGATCGAATACTAATGGTGCGTTTACAGGAAACGATAATTGGCCCAATCGTACGATTAACGATGTCGGAGTAACGATTTTTTATTCATAACGATCAGCGTTTATACAGTACGATATATCGTACGGAAAATTGGTTTTGCGATCGTTTTGCGATCCTTAAGCCTATCTCACACATTGGTTAAATCGGCGAACGACTGTTCACACGGAACGATCTGCGAATTTTTTGTGAACGATGAACGACGATTTGATAACATGTTGAAAGATCAAAATGAACGATTTCTCGTTTGCTGCGTTTACACGTACGATTATCGTACAAACGAATATATATGAAACCAAAACAAGGATCCACAAGGGATCACAAAAAATGCAGGACAGTAATAAATAAATATAATTGTAATCTTTTTTCAAATATTTCTTATTAAAAATGACATAAATATGAAGGGATTGAAACAGAACCAAATACATACATTAGTGAGGGGACATGAAAAGATGTTTTATGAAATCATATATTGCACAAGCATGAAGATAAATAAGGGCTAAATTAACTGTGGCAATACAGGCAACCTCCACTGTGTAGTAAGCAATGTAAACAATTGTAAATAGCAGCAAAAAAAAAAAAAAAAAAAAATATATATATATATATAGATGTACACAGGTAAGATCCTATATTAAGTCACAGTTGCTCAATTGAGCTCATTGAGCAGTTAGCCACAGTTAATTTAGCCCTTATTTATCTTCATGCTTGTGCAATATATGATTTCATAAAACATCTTTTCATGTCCCCTCACTAATGTATGTATTTGGTTCTGTTTCAACCCCTTCATATTTATGTCATTTTTAATAAGAAATATTTGAATAAAGATTACAATTATATTTATTTATGACTGTCCTGCATTTTTTGTGATCCCTTGTGGATCCTTGTTTTGGTTTCATATCATTATTAATAAATCATACAATGGTATTTTCTGGAAAAAAAATTGTAGATTCTCTTACCATTAACATGTCCCTATGATAAAATTTACACACCTCTCCATTCTATGTAGGTGGGAAAAATTGCAAAATCGGAAGTGTATCAAATACTTATTTTTCCCACTGTAGATAGATAAATAGATAGATAGTAGATGGATTAATAAATCAATATGTAAAGTTTAAAATGTAAAACCCATTGAAATGCTATCAACAAGAAGCCAAATAATGTTCTCCATCCGACTTGTAAAGAACAGTAAGTCTATTAAATTAAGTTGTGCCATGTAGATCAGCGATCCCCTACAGTAACTTTTTTCTTCCTCCTAAAACACGCTATTAATATTTAATAGTAAAAGGAGTGTAAAGTGTTGGAAAGCCCTGTAGGCTGTTTATGTGAGAAATTGCAAGGGTATGGACTTTAGAACCATATTCTTTATGTTTCACATAAACGGAAAAGCTGAGACAATCACCTTATGTTTTATTCCGTGATGAAGGTGACTGGGAAGAATATTCTAAATGCAAACGTCTTCATGCATAAGAGATCAAGGGATTGAATCATCAGGCTATAAAACGCTGTTCTTGGAAGCCATATTTAAGACAGCATTTCTTTTTTTTATGGTGACGTGTAATAAATATTATCCAGTTGTAAAGTAATTTTTCAAGGTACTATGTGAGAAATATTAACGAACATAGTCAATAGAGAGTATTTTGTAACCTAACAATTTTATATATATATATATATTATTGTTAGGTTACATAGATAGATAGATAGATAGATAGATAGATAGATAGATAGATATCAAGGGGCAAAGGAGAAAACTTCCCCAATTATCTATTTACATTGAAGAGCGTTGCTTCCGCAGTTGTTTACTGGGCCTGGCCTGGGGAGTTAGGCGTGATCTTTAGTCAGCAGTAGTGGAGTAGATAGACTATTTTTTCCTGAGCTACCTTACCTAGCGACTATGCGCTGCTGAACCCAAGGGATGGGTAACTATCACCTGGTTTCAACTTTTCCTATGCCTAGGATCCTTCTAAACAGTCAGGACAATCTAAAGTCAAAGATTCATCCTCAGTGGGACAAAGGGCCTAAGCCGAAGTATCCCATTAATATCTGGTAGACTTTCTCAGGAAATCTTGAGGGTTTAGCTTCACCCAGTAGTTTAAGTCTGGAAAAGGCAGTTGTTCACTTCACCTATCTTAACCATAGGTACAAGGATATCTTCTTCTGCAACACTAAGTCACTATTCATGCAATCCCGTCAGAGTACTGTACTACACAGGTAAGGTCCCCAGGACAGCCCCAGCAACTTCTTCTAGTCAAACACCCTTCGTCTACCTTCTTGTACCAGTCACTACCTTAGGCACAACCTACACCTGTATCTGCACCTTTTCCTTTATTAACTTGTATTTCATTGAAGTTCTCAAGTAAAGTCATTTCTCCGCCCCACGTGCACCCACACCTTGTGCTACCCTTAAAGGACAACTCCGGCGAAAAATTTTTTTGGCTTATTTAACACACATTACAAAGTTATATAACTTTGTAATGTGGTTAAATACCCGGTCTGGCCCCCTTCCCCCACTTTCCGACCCCCGACCCCCCACCCCGGAAGTTAAAGAATATATACATTACCTATTACGGTCGTCACGGTCCTCTTCTCTGGTGTCGGGTGATGTCAGAGCTGGGGGCGGTCCGGGTCTTCTTCCTCCTCGGCATCTTCATTGAGAGTGAATGGGAGAGAAAAGGCTGCTGGTGCACATGCGCACCAGCAGCCTTTTCATTGGCTGGAGCGCATCACATGGCTTCCAGCTTGCTCAGCCCTGATTGGCTGAGCTTGCTGGAAGCCATGTGATGCGCTCCAGCCAATGAAAAGGCTGCCGGTGCGCAAGCGCGCTGGCAGCCTTTTCTCTCTCATGGACCCGGAAGAAGGAGACATCGCTGGACGGCGGATGCAGGTGACGGTGAGGCGGACGGCGGGCGAATGGAGTGGCGATCGTCACCGGAGGGATGGTGAGTATGGTGTCTGTGTGTGTCTGTGTTTTTTTTTTTTGGGGGGGGGTCCCGCCGGAGTTGTCCTTTAAGCCCTTGTCAGCGCTTGCTCGCTCTTCGTTCCTCACTCGCTGCCAGCGCTATTACACGCGCCAGGAGCGAGCGGGTAAGAGCCGTGGGGGGGGGGGGGGGGGGCAGGGAGGTGCGGGGGGCTGCTTGGGTGATGGCTAGAGGTCTGCTGCCACTCCTATTCCACGGGGCTGCAGCAGCAGATCATTGCTAACTAAGTTGTTTGTCTTTCAACATGTTGAAAGACAACAGACAAGGATCAACCGACATCGTTCATGTCGGCTGATCATTGTCTTCTATTACACAAGACGGTTTTGGCCGTAACAGCCAATATCGGCTAATAATCGTTTTGTTTAATAGGGCCTTTACAAAGACTATTGCCAGTGTGTCCAGGGGTGGGTAATGCCACCCATGGCCACTGTGGCCATCTGAGCACCCAGCGACAAAGCATAATAATATTACAGGGTATAGTCACTAGAGTCTGGGAAAGAGCTATACATCTAAGGATCTCCCAAGCTCATTAAGATATGCAAGCTGAGCTCTGATTTGCCGTTATGGGCAAAAAACACATACATTAAAACCAACCAACATAATTGTGAGGTGTGAAGAGGCCCGTCCCTTCTATTGATAAGCACTTTGAAGGACGGGCCGAATGATGTGGCAGTGCTCCTAATGGTGCTCCAGAGCAGAGTTTACCCCAACTAACAGTGCAGGACCAGCGCCGAGGAGGGGGGTAAGACACATATAAGGGGTTATTAGCTGGTGGAATTTGTCTAACATGATGATAGTTCGTTCCCCTTTAACTGCAAATGAAACAACAGGAAAATAAGCCGATTGCAATCTATTGTTGAACATTTGACTTTATATAGTTTACAGCCTTCTTGCATTAAAATAATGTAACCCTAAGGCTTTGTTCACACAACGTACATTTTATCAAAAGAACGGCCGTAGTTTTTTTATTAAAACAATTTCCATTCTTTTCATAATGAAATGTTTTGCATTAAAGTCAATGCCGACAACGGCCTTTGTTCATACAATGTACTGTACAGTGGCCGTTGTTTGCTATGGCCATTGACATGTCAATTATTTCCAACCATTGTTCATTGATTTCAATGCAATTTTCAACGCAACGGGCGTTGTTTCTGAGTGCCAGGCGATGGCTGTTGTATAAACATAGCCTAAAACTTTAAAATGCAGATTAAACTCTTCAGTATAAGAAGGAAAGGGAATAACATAGAGTTTTATTAAAGAAGGGGAAAAAGTGAAGCAAGTCCTAGATGAAATAATAAAAGACATATTTACATCCTCAGAGGGAGCTAAAAATGATGTTACTCAAAGTTTCTTCAGAAATCTGCTACTCAATGTCCTCAAACTGCTGACTGTCTTTTCCACTGTGGAGAACTCATTGCTCTCGCGGGATCCAACGTCAAAGAACAGGAAAAGCCACAAATACATAACCTCGAATCTCACTTTATTGTACAGTTATTAAGTGATAAAAATGAAGCTTAAACAGATCTGAAACTCTGTAATAGTAAATTATATACAGTATATAAAAATCTGATTCCTCTTTTGTTTGGTATGCAAGAACATTTAATGGAATATTAGCAAGCCGGTGACGCTGGGGAGTGATAGCCTCAACCTTGCTTTAAAGGCCGGCTGTCAGCTTTTCTTTCCCAGAAATCTTTGTCCTAAACATTGTTTGTTCTTTAAAGGTGTTGTCAGATCAAAGAAAATCCCTTTAAGAATGTGGTGATCAGCTGATCGGGTCCTCCTCCCAGTAAACGGATGATTTTAGGGGAAGCCAAAGCCAGTCAAGCATTTCCTGTAGGGGAATATTAGTATGACATGACATTAGCTGCATGACTATAAATCTTATAAAAAATTAAAGAAATAAAAAGAAGACAAAAGGGGGCAGCTTGCGTGATACTATAAAGGTATATGCAGTAGTGCAGGTGAATAGATTCAGTGCTCACCTTTTTTCCACTTGGGCTTGTGCATATCACCCCGAGGTACGGGGAACAGATGATCCTAGGTATGGTGTCTCAAACTGGTGGCATGTCCTGTAATGTGGTGGGGTTGCCAGAGACAGCTAAAGATCCTAGGTATGGTGTCTCAAACTGGTGGCATGTCCTGTAATGTGGTGGGGTTGCCAGAGTCAGCTAGAGATCCTAGGTATGGTGTCTCCAACCAGTGGAACGTCCTGTAATGTGGTGGGGCTGCCAGAGCCAGCTAAAGATCCTAGGTATGATGTCTCCAACTGGTGGAATGTCCTGTAATGTGGTGGGGCTGCCAGAGTCAGCTAGAGATCCTAGGTATGATGTCTCCAACCGGTGGCATGTCCTGTAATGTGGTGGGGTTGCCAGAGCCAGCTAAAGATTCTAGGTATGGTGTCTCCAACCAGTGGAACGTCCTGTAATGTGGTGGGGTTGCCAGAGTTAGCTAGAGATCCTAGGTATGGTGTCTCCAACCAGTGGAACATCCTGTAATGTGGTGGGGCTGCCAGAGCCAGCTAAAGATCCTAGGTATGGTGTCTCCAACCGGTGGCATGTCCTGTAATGTGGTGGGGTTGCCAGAGTCAGCTAGAGATCCTAGGTATGGTGTCTCCAACCGGTGGAATGTCCTGTAATGTGGTGGGGCTGCCAGAGCCGTCTAGAGATCCTAGGTATGGTGTCTCCAACCATTGGAACGTCCTGTAATGCGGTAGGGCTGCCAGAGACAGCTAAAGATTCTAGGTATGATGTCTCCAACTGATGGCATGTCCTGTAATGTGGTGGGGTTGCCAGAGTCAGCTAGAGATCCTAGGTATGATGTCTCCAACCAGTGGAATGTCATGTAATGTGGTGGGGCTGCCAGAGCCGGCTAAAGATCCTAGGTATGGTGTCTCCAACCTGTGGAACGTCCTGTAATGTGGTGAGGCTGCCAAAGCCGACTAGAGATCGTAGGTATGGTGTCTCCAACCGGTAGAACGTCCTCTAATGTGGTGGGCCGGCTAGAGATCCTAGGCATGGTGTCTCCAACCGGTGGAACGTCCTGAAATGTGGTGGGGCTGCCAGAGCCAGCTAGAGATCCTAGGTATGATGTCTCCAACCGGTGGAACGTCCTGTAATGTGGTGAGGCTGCCAGAACCAGCTAGAGCACTGGATGGTGCAGAGAAGGGGCCCATAAAGAAATAACATATAAGAAAAAATGCCAATTGGCTGCACTCAAAGTTGCCAGCGCTGCCCCAAAGTTGGGGCAGCGCTGGCTACTTTGAGTACAGTCAAATGGAATTTTTTCTTGTATGTTATAACTCTTATAAAGAAGTTCTTTCTTCTGACTCCTACAGGGAAGACCTACCTGTATGGTGCTACCAATATGTCCTTAGGGGATAAAGACAGGGGGTGATTTTATTAGGTATATGCTAGATTTGCTCTATTAAAAAAAAATGTCAAACTTCTCCTCCTCTTAGATCCATTGTCTTGCACATGAGATAGTTACTAAAAATGAGCAAACTGAACTTGTTTCCGAACCTTGACGAAAATATGCTTTGTGAATGCACTGAAGTTCGTCCAAAATGGCGTCCACACATGTCGGAGTATGTTATAGTGAAAGGCAGGGTGCAAGGGATTAACCATAATCCCATGCAGCCGGCCAATCGGTTGCAAGCCACCACCCTGCAAGGTCACACTTTCCCCTTCTATATATATATATATATATATATATATATATATATATATATATACAGGAGTGCACTGTAAGCCTGCGATTCTGATTGTGTACAATGACCAGGACACACACAATCATTTAGTGTTGAGAGAGAGAGAGAGAAAGAAAGAAACACCGACAGAGAGGTAAGTAGAGACAGGGAGATGAAAAGGAGCGTAAGAGAAAAAAAAGGGAGAGAGTCGGGGGGAGAAAAAAATGAGTCAGAGAAAAAAGGGAAAGGTAGGGAGAAAAAAGAGAGGGAAGTAGCAGTGGTGTGTCTGCTCATGGTGTCCACTGCTGTCCACAGATCTCCTGGGTGATTTTAACACTTTGATTGACTGGTCAGGTCACATCCTCAGTTCTTGAATCAACCATCTTTGGCATATAATAACTGTGATTGTACTCCAGTCATCCATCACTGCGGCTTTCTTTGAAACCTTTTATTCACCAGGTCCCATCAACAGTCCTTTTCATCAAACTTTGTCTGGCAGCATAATATCCATAAATCTACATCAGTGATCCACAGCTGTTAGTTTATTTTAACCCTAACCGGTAACAGGTAATGTATGAAACAAGGGCTGCAAGGACATCGGTAACAATGTCCTTGCAGCCCTCGCTAAACAATTATCGGGCCGTGGAATAGGCCCAGTAAACGAGCGCCGATCTAGCAAATTGGCGCTCGTTTACATCATTGATCGGGCCCTGCTCGGCCCCATGAATACCACCCTAAGGGAGCCTTCACACCTACCGACTCGCAGCGTTAATAACGCTGCAAGTCGGCTAGGTCCTGGCAGATCACTGTCAGTACATACCCGCAGCGGTCTGAATGACCGCTGCATGTATGTAAATCTGCCGGCTGCTTAACCCCTTCTGATGCCGGCCACCTCCTGCTCCGCTCTGTAACATACCTCCTCGCTCCACGGGGTCCCGGCGTCCTGCTCTTGCGCCCGGCCAATCAGTGTGTTGCCCTGCGGCAGCCACTGATTGGCCGGGTGGGAGAGCAGGACGCCGGGACCCCGTGGAGTGAGGAGGTATGTATACAGAGCGGAGCAGGAGGTGGCCAGCATCAGAAGGGGTTAAGCGGGCGGCAGATTTACATACACGCAGCGTGTATGTACAGACAGTGATCTGCCAGGACCTAGCCGACTCGCAGCATTATTAACGCTGCGAGTCGGTAGGTGTGAAGGCACCCTAAGGGTAGCTTCACACACACTGTATCGCAGCATATTAGATCTAAATAACTGAACACAGCATCAAATCTGCACCATCAAATCTGCTGCAGATCTGCTGTGGATCCGGTGTGTGTGAAGGCACCCTTCGGGTAGCTTCACACGTACCTTATTGCAGCGGGTTTTCTGCCGCTGATCTGCAGCAGATCTGCAGCAGATTTGACAAATGAATGGACACAGCATTAAATCCTCACTGTCAAATCTGCTGCGGATCCGATGATCATAAACTATACACAAATAAGCTACCTATAGAAAGTATAGATCATGGAGCAAAAAAAGACACCTCACACAGCCCCATAGTCCAAAAGATAAAAGTGTTATAAGCATGGTCATAGAGCAATTTTAAGGAACATTTAGTTTTTTTAAAAAAGGGATTTAACTTTTTAAAAGCTATCAAATAAAATAAGTTATCTAAATTACATATTGTTGCAATCGTACTGACTTGAGGAACATATATAACATGTCAGCTTTACCATAGGGTTAATGGTGTAACCCCCCCCCCCCCCCCCCCAAAAAAAAAAAAATATTGTGTTTTATTTTCAATTTCATCGCTCATATAATTTTTTTTCTCGTCTCACAGCATATTTTATGGGAATATTGTCATTGCAAAGTACAAAAAATGCATGCGCTGTAGCCTCTTAAATGTAAGGAGGTAAAAAGAAAAAAAAAAGGGGAGGGAAGGGGTTAAAAAGCACTTTTTTTACGTGGTTTTCACTGCAAAAGAGCCCCTATACTTACGCTATTGTAGCTGCAATTGTTTAGCAATCATTTCATTGTTTACAAATATTTAAAGTTCAGCAAAATTGAATTTTACGCCAAAAAATTGCCAACCTACCAAAGCAAACTTTTGAAAAGTTTGTTCATTTCTAGTAATTACCCCTGGGGTCCTCCAGTAATGAGCCATGATAGTGCTCACCTACCAGTTCAGTCTGAATTAATCATAAGTGACCTGGTCTGGCAGAGATCTAGGGGTCCCTGATGAAGCTGTATATCAGTGAAACTAGTGGGGAGAAATTAACTGCACAACTTTTGCTTGATATGTTATGAGACAGATGAAAAACTCTGTATGATAACGTATGGTTGGTTTATATTTTGCAACAACTCTGCACAGACATCTTGAGTTCTGTCTCTTCTCTCTAAGACATGTGAGGTTACTTGTTATTGCTGAAGTGTTCATGGCTACTGGACTGCAAAGGACAAAAGTGAAAGTACGCAAAAATTAGGTTTTGTAGTTGCAGTACTAGGCTATGTTCACACGCTGTAAGACATAAGACATTGGCCGTTGCGTGACCCGGCTGGGTCACAGAACGGCCAGTGTCAGAAAAGATCATCCGGATACTATGTGTATGTGTATGTATATACACTCCGGCCGGGATTCCTTAGAAGCCAGCACTACGGAACTTACGTAGTGGGAACATGGCCCCCCCCAAAAAAAAAGGAATGAGGGCTCAGAGTATAAATTCATAAAGATTGTGGCTGACAACACAGTGAGGAGATATAGTCAGAGAGGTTGTGTCACAAGGAAAACTAGGTGTAAAGTTAAATGAAACATTTTCTAAATTTACAAGCATTCTTTGAAGGGTTAGTTCAGCGAAAAAAGTTTTCTTTCAAATCAACTGGTGAAGTTTTCCAGTACGTATCAACTGCTGTATGTCCTGCAGGAAGTGGTATGTTCTTTTCAGCCTGACACAATGCTCACTGCTGCCACCTCTGTCCATGTCAGGAACTGTCCAGAGCAGTAGCAAATCCCCAAAGAAAACATCTCCTGTTTTTCAGACTATTAGGGTGGGTTCATACTGAGGAATTCTCACGGATAATGTCCGCTGTCTGTCCGCGCGCAAGGGCTGCACCTTTCTGCCGGCTCCATAGAATGGTGGCTATGGAGCCGGCGGAAAGGCGCGCGGACATGCGCGCGGACAAACAGCGGAATTCCGCGGACATTATCCGTGAGAATTCCTCAGCATGAACCCACCTTTGTAATGGATAGATGTTTTCCAACCAAAACTCCTGGTTTTAGTTGAAAAACAACTGACGAAAATACTGACAGAAATACTGTATGAACATAGCCTATAAGTGAACAGCAATAACTCCATGAAAGTGCTGGCTGAAAGCTATACACTCATATGTTTAATTCCATGGAATCCAATGTTGGTGTAAAAAAATAAATAAATGTACTTACCAAAACGGAATCATCGGGTTTAAATTCCTCAGAGCTTGAAGTGTCAAAAAGGCCATGCTAACCCGTAGCATGCATGTCCCCTCGCTACCCCCCCCCCCCTCCCCCCGAATTTGGCTTCAAGCACTGAGCCATGATCATCAATCAGTCAAAGCAGGGAGGTACAGCAGAGGGAGAAGGCATGCATGCTGCGGCTCAGCACAGCCTCTTCAGCACATGAACTCATTCCCTTTAAGGAATTTCTAAGCATAATAGAAAATAAAGAAATTAAAACTCCCTAATATGTGCTGTGTCACTTGAGTTAAATCAGTCATAACTGCACAATCCATACAGACAAAAGAGAACTGTTCCGACATTTAAAATAAGAATAAAACACACTTCTGTACCTTGGATACCAGCATTATCATAAAGTAAAGATTCAGAGCCCAACGCTGTCAAACTCAAACTGATAAAGTGGCATGAAGATGGTCTGCGTGATAAATGTAATAGATAACAAGCCCAATAGAATCATTGATGTGCCGCTCCTGCAGGCGGATCTGACACTAATCTTATCTTACAATGAGTCCCGGTAATGAGGCCATATAAAAGGTGCAGGGAACTAGGGGTTATATTTAGAACAGAAACAAAGACAAGACAGACTGGGTAGAGCTTAAAGTAACACGACTCTGGAATAGTCCCAGTCCTTTTAGATTAAAAGCCCCTGATTCATTTTCATATGATGGGAATTAGGCTTTTTATGAGGTTTAATCTCTTAACCCTTTGTCGACCATAGGTCATTGATTCCTCAATGCTCAGGTCGTTCTTGGACATCAGCTTATGGGATCATAATGATCCCATAAGCTGATTTCCCTATGTCTGCCCCCTCTCTTCTGTCCCCTGCCGCTGTCACAGAGAGGGGAGGGAGCAGAGCGCATGGCCGCGCACCCAGCGCACGCCCTGGCTTACCTCACTCCCCCCAACGACCTCCATAGCCATGAAACCGGAAGCCTGAGGCTTCCGGTTTCCATTGGTACAATCAGGGCTGTGCAATCAGTTCGCAGAGCCCCAATGAACACGAACAGAGAATTCTCCCTCTGATGAGGGAGAATTCTCTGTTAGGAGCCCTATAGATGCTGAGGTCATGCTAAGAGTTGCGGCGGGTCCCCAGCTATCACTGATAGCTGGGACCCGCCACGGATGACACAGGCGCAGCTTCTATGCCTGTGTCATTCTGCAGCATAAATTAACATCAGGCCTAGGCTGCAGCGACGTTAATTTACTGTGCAGTGACGGGAGGAGGATAAGGATGCAGGACAAGTATACTTGCCCTGCAGCCCTTAAGGGGAGTAGGGTAAGCTCCCAGTGCGAGCCCTCTCTGCAGCGTACAGTCCCCCTTGCTATGTGCAAGGGGACTTCTAATTAATGTATGTAAAAAAAAAAAAGGGGGGGGGTTATAAATAAAAATCCCCTCCCCTAATAAAAGTTTAAATCACCCCCTTTTTCCCATTTTATATATAAAAATAAATAAACAAAAAAAATAACATATTATAGGTGTTATAGGTATTGCCGCGTGCATAATCGCCCGAAATATTAAATTATCACATTCCTGATCTTGCACAGTAAATGTCGTAAGCACACAAAAAACGCCAAAGTACAAAATTGTGCATTTTTGTTTACATCAAATATTGAAAAAATTTAATAAAAAGTGATGAGAAAGTGGCATATATGCAAACAAGGTACTGAACGAAAGAACACAGAATGCAAAAAATGACACCTCACACAGCCCCATAGACCAAACAATAAAAGGGGATGGGAATAGAGCAATTTTAAACACATTTAGCTTTTTTTTTTAACCCCTTAAAGGGGTAGTCTACCCAAAAAAATTTTCTTTCAAACCAACTGGTGCCATAAAGTGCCAGAGATTTGTAATTCACTTCTATTAAAAAATCACAAGTCTTCCAGTACTTATCAGCTGCTGTGTGTCCAGCAGGAAGTGGTGTTTTCTTTCCTGTTTGACACAGTGCTCTCTGTTGCCTCCTCTGTCCATGTCAGGAACTGTCCAAAACAGGAGCAAATCCCCACAGAAAACCTCTCCTGCTGTCCAGACTGGAAATAATACAACTTCCTGTGGGGCATACAGAAGCTGATAAGTACTGGAAGGCTTGAGAATTTTTAATAGAAGTAAATTACAAATCTCTGGCACTTCATGGCAGCAATTGATTTGAAAGAAAAAAAATTTGGGTGAACTACCCCTTTAAGGTCAAAGCCAATTTTCGTTTTTGCGCTTTTTCCATTTTATGTTTAAAAGTCCATAACGCTTGCATTTTTTCACCTAGAGACGTATATGAGCGCTTATTTTTTGCAAAACCAATTGTACTTTGCAATGACAGGCATTATTTTTCCATAAAATATGCTGCAAAACCGGAAAAAAATCATTTGCGCTGTCAAATTGAAAAAAAAAAAGGAATTTGTTTTGATTTCGGGGAGTTTTGCATTTACGCCGTTCGCCCTATGGTAAAACTGACTTGTTATGCATGTTCCTCAAGTTGTTACGATTACAATGATATATAACATGTATAACTTTTATATTATGTGATGGTCTGTAAAAAATTCAAACCATTGTTAACAAATATATGTTCCTTAAAATCGCTCCATTCCCAGGCTTATAGCGCTTTTACCCTTTGGTCTATGGGGCTGTGTCAGGTGTCATTTTTTGCGCCATAATGTGTTCTTTCTATTGGTACCTTGATTGCACAAATACGACTTTTTGATCGCTTTTTATTACATTTTTTCTGGATTTGATGCGACCAAAAATGCACAATTTTGCACTTTGGAATTTTTTTGCGCTGACGCCGTTTACCGTGCGAGATCATGAATGTGATTAATTAATAGTTCGGGTGATTACGTGCGCGGCGATACTAAATATGTTTATTTATTTGTTTATTTATTAATTTATATTTATAAAATGGGAAAAGGGGGTGATTTGGACTTTTTACATAAACTAGAAGCCCCCCTGGGGGACTTGTATATACAAAGCACTGATCTCTCATAGAGATCAATGCTGTGTATATACACAGCAAAGATCATTGTAATCGGTGATAGATTGCTATGGCCTGCTGCAGGCCATAGCAATCTATTGCCGAGCCGGGATCAGCGTCATTCCGACGCTGAGACCCGGGCCGGACAGAAGAATGCGATCGCGCGGGGGGGGGGGGGGGGTGAGATCCGTGCCACTAGACACCAGGGACGTGCAGTACAAAGCACTTCAATGCAGCTGTCAGGTTTGACAGCTGCATTGAAGTGCTTAATTAGCTGGCGCGGGACCCACACCAGCTAATAGACCCCGCGGGACCGCGCTCTGAACACCCCCCGCGGCACCATGACGTACCAGCTACGTCATGGGGCGCTAAGGGGTTAAAGGTTTAAATTTTTTAAAAGCCATCAAATAAAATAAAAGTGATGCAAGTTACATATCATTGTAATCGTACTGACCTGAGGAACATAGATAACATGTCAGTTTTACCATAGGATGAACGGCGTAAACACAAACCCCCTAAAAATAAAAAGAATTGCACCTTTTTTTTTCAATTTCACTACACAAATAATTTTCTTTCCGGTTTGAAGCATATCTTATGGAAAAATGAAGTCTATAATTGCAAAGTATAACTGGTGTCGCAAAAAAGAAGGGCTCATGTGGGTCTGTAGAGGAAAAAATACAAGCGCTATGGCCTAACAGAGAGAGGAAAAAGTCCTTAAAGGGTTCATCTGCACTGACGGGTGATGTCACTGAAGCTGCGCCCTCAGGTACCAGTCACTGAGGGCAGCCATGCTCCTGCCCAACCTCTCTCCAAGTAGGTCAACATACAATTGTCGTCCTGGAACTAATTAATATTTTAATTTGAAGTACCCCTGTATTTAGTAACTCATGACTATTATTTAGAGCCATAGACTTGCATACATGATGGTCTTATACTGTAGGTATTAGATTTTGTATCGGCTTAAAGGAGAAGTCCAGTGAAAATTTGTATTAAAGCATTGTATTGCCCCCCAAAAGTTATAGAAATCACCAATTTACACTTATTACAGGAAATGCGGATAACGTGGGAGATTTATCAAACTGGTGTAAAGTAAAATTGTCTTAGTTGCCCCTAAAAACCAATCAGATTCCACTTTTAATTCCTCACAGAGTCTCTGAAAAATGAAGGATGGAATCTGATGTGTTGCTAGGGGCAACTAAGACAACTCTACTTTACACCAGTTTAATAAATCTCCCCCCTAAGTGTTTTTTCCCTGCACTTCCTACTGCATCAATGCTTTACTTCCTGGATAACATGGTGATGTCACTTCCTGGATAACATGGTGATGTCACTTCCTGGATAACATGGTGATGCCACGACCCGACTCCCAGAGCTGTGCGGGCTGTGGCTGCTGGAGAGGATGATGGCAGGGGGATACTCAGTGTCCCTCAGTGTCCTCCTGCCATCATCCTCTCCAGCAGCCACAGCCCGCACAGCTCTGGGAGTCGGGTCGTGAGATCACCATGTTATCCAGGAAATGACATCACCATGTTATCCAGGAAGTGACATCACCATGTTATCCAGGAAGTGACATCACCATGTTATCCAGGAAGTGACATTACAATGTTATCCAGGAAGTGACATCACCATGTTATCCAGGAAGTGAAGCCTTGATGCAGTAGGAAGTGCAGGGAAAAAAGCACTTTATGTGCATTTGCTGTAATAAGTGTATATTGGTGATTTGTATAACTTTTGGGGGGTAATACAACAATTAAATAAAAATGTTCACCAAACTTCTCCTTTAATATAAAGAAGTACATAAACCACCAGGAGCTGGAGCAGAAGAAAGTAGAGGAACCCCAAGAAGAACTCACGCTACATCTGTACCTGCAATGAAGAGGTAATAACCACACAGTAGGTGGCTTTTTTATTGGTGAATATTTTCATAAATCTATAAATTACCTAGAATTTATTTTCTCCAGTACCAATAAGTCATCGCTCACAAGAGTCCCTAGCAGCGTCACCAGCTGTTCTCTGCCATAGCAGCATAAATCAGATTTATATTTATATCAATTGTTTCAAATACGAAAAAAAAAAAAAAGAATTGTTAGAATTTACTCGAATTACACAGAGATGGGGAAAATGGGATCTAATAATTTCAATATTTATGATGAACATTACCGTAACCATTTTGATATGTTGCAAATAAAAACAGCGGAGAAGGAAATATTCAAATATGTGTCATTAAAAATAGTCAAGCTGGTGTTTTAGTACTTTGAGGAAGGGAAACATCTTGTATTTTTTTTTTTTTTTCAAAGAATGGTTTACAGGGGTGTTAGAACTGATTTGTGCTTACATCTCCTCAGGGACCAGCTTTGATTTCCACCATTCTTTCTTGATTGCTCAGTAGGTTGCCGAACACCAACTTTCAGAATTTCCCTTTTTTAATAATAATAAAAAAAAAAGAAGAAGAAGAAGAAGAAGAGGAGAAGAATAGCAGCACATAGCAGTATGTGTCACGTGCGCCGCTTCCCATGGAATTTTATCTCTGCCCGGAATACAGATTACATCACGGAATTAGTCATTAAAAGCATCATTTCTTTTTCACAGATTTGTGACTAATCTTTATGCAAAAGACATCCTGAGAGTGGCATAAGGGCAATAAAAATTGCACGGAGAAAGCTGTAGTGTTGTAATTGCTAAACATATGGCTCGCAGCCATGGATGGGGGCAGATGAGGTATTAACCGGGGACTGCTTGTGAGCACTTCAAAGCCTTAGTAATGAGAAATAGAAACATGTTTTCTTTGTTTTAGTTTTTTTTTTTTTTTAATCTCGAGAAATAAATGTTAGAAAATAAGAAAAAAACGTAATAGGCTGTTCAATAGACGAGAAGGATTTAATTATAATATCACAAATATAAAACCTCGGAATAATATTTTTAGACCTAAAGTGAATATCCATTTAACACTATGCCCAAAATTCTGCCGTTAAATCATCTGTATAAAGATGTATAAAGTAATGAAAACTATTTTGGCTGCTCCCCATTAGTACTAGAGGGAGCTTAGGAAACAAGTACATACTGATTGATTCATTTGATAAACTGTATGCGGTAAACGCCAGAGCTCCTCCTAGTGGTGGCTACAGGTAAACAGAAGTGTACTATTAAAGTCTAAGCAGGTGATTTGGAGCTGTATGCTACAAGGAGGATAATCGAGAGGAGATGTACTGGTTAGGGAGTGTGAGAGAATGGGCTGAGTTAAAGTAGACTCAAAGCTTTAGTACACTGGTGACAATTGATAATGGCACGCATGAGAATACTTATAGTAAATGTATTTGTAGAGATGAGCAAACTTTTCAAAACTTTGGTTCGACAGGTTCGTAAAATTTTTATGAAAAGTTTGGGTTTCTCCAAACCAAACCTTGACTGAACCACACAAAAACAGAACTGCAGGTGATTAGCTGTTTTAGTGTAGTTGAAAAAAATTGCTTACCCATACCTACTTGTCTGCGCTTTCCCGGTGTCATCTTTTGTGTCCCCCGCAGCCACCAGAATCTTGTTCAGCCAATCACTGCCTAAGACAGGACACCGCTGGGGCCAGTGCTTGTCTCGACAGTGACAGCACACTCAGCCAATCACTGGCTGATTGTAACACTCTGTCACTGAAAGGCCTGTCACCGGGGTAGTGCAGACAGGTAAGGAAGCCACTTTTCTTTGTTTTTTAGATGTGCAACCGCCTTCTTTCCAAACTTGTTCTGAACTTTTTGTTTCTAAACCAACTTTTTGCAAAGTTTGGATTGAATCTTGGTTCGGGAAGTTCGGTTTTGTTATGTATAAAAAAAAAAAGCATTAGTTTCATTCTAACTGTGTTCACACTACGTATATTTCAGTCAGTATTGTGGTCCTCATATTGCAACCAAAACCAGGAGTGGATTGAAAACACAGAAAGGATCTGTTCACACAATGTTAAAAAATCGAGTAGATGGCCGCCATTTAATGGCAAATATTTGCTGTTATTTTAAAACAACGGCTGTTATATTGAAATAATGGTAGTTATTTACCGTTATATGGCGGCCATCCACTCAATTTCAACATTGTGTGAACAGATCCTTTCTGTGTTTTCAATCCACTCCTGGTTTTGGTTGCAATATGAGGACCAAAATACTGACTGAAATATACGTAGTGTGAACCCAGCCTTATAAGGCTATGTTCACACTGCGTATGAATCCGTCCGTAGTGCGAACCGTGAATATACGCACGTAGTTTTGAGGTTGATGCGTTCGCTTGAAAGTATACGATATGCGCCCGCACAGTGCACACTACGTATGAGCTTACGGCCGGATCGTATACGGCGCCGTGAAAAATGAACAAGACCATTGTTTGAGGACGGAAATGTTGAAATTCACGGTCGTGGACTTCCATGCGGTCCCGTACAAAGTACTTATTTCAGCGAAATTGAACTTGATTTTTTCGATCCAAAAGGTTCTGTGTGGTTTACGGGGCTGGGCGAAGATGACCTGCCTTAGATCGCTTCGAAACAAGCTAGGGAAGCATAACTGAACTACGGGCGTATGTTCGCGGTGCATACGCATTCCGGCCACATGTCGATTTTTGGCACGCCCGTAGTTTCAGCCGCACATGTACGGCAGCGTAAGACCTGCGTACGGATTTGTACGCAGTGGGAACATAGCCTAAAGTAGTAAAGGTGATGAAAATAATGTATTTCTATGTTAAAGATTAGCACTATTGTGCCCCTTACGAGTACAGTATGTACAACATTTAATAAAGTAGTTGTAAGGTTAAAGGAGAAGTCCGGTCAAGTTGACAAATAAGCTGCAGACAGGGGGGTGCGGGAACATAATAAAGGAGCTCTACCTAACCGTCCCTCTGCCCCCACAGCTCTGCCTTACCGCTCCTCTAGTATAAACAGAGTAAGAGTACCCGACTAGTAGATAGAAAATTAGTCTCCACAAGTCTAAACAAACAAGTAAAAAATCTAGAAATGACTGATGTGGTAGACTCAGAGGATAGTGCAAAAATAGGTTTATTGGGTGCACAAACAATATATACAGGTAATACAAATCTGTACAGTAGAAGGTCTAGGTAAGATAGCAGGCGAAGGTTCTTTCCGTAGGGCAGTCCTGTATGACCCTGCCTAGCGTAGATGAGAACCGCTGGGTCAGGTTTCCCTTTACCAGATGGAGGATGCCCCTACCCTTATGACCCGTCATCAGGTTGTCGAGATATATCACAGTCAGGTAGTTGTGTAGGGAGAATTCAGTGTTGTCATCCAGTAAGGTAGAATAAATCAGAACGTGGGTTAAAAGGAGGACATATTGTTTACATAAATTATGTTGTAGAAACAGTAATTCAGAGTGTGGTGTGCATAGGTTCATCAGGGAATAATGTGGATATAGTATGCATATTGTCCTCAAATGAAGGTCCGTGGTATCACTAATCAGACGATGTATTGGCGTTGAGAACAAAGATGGCGGTCGTCACGGGCTGTCATCCACTGATGAATAATGAAATTACAGGTCTTGTAGATGCACCACTATGGTAAAATAGGTGTCTTGTATTAGATGACAGAGTTATACCTCAAAAGGTCAATAAAGCAGGTATATGGTGATACCTTAAGGTTTACAGTAAATATGGTGGCCACGGTAAATGAGTAACGATTGGTCAGATAAGTTGATGGATCACAGAGCTGGGGAGTAAGGTGCTTGTCCCTTTAACCCCTGAACGACACAGGGCGTATATTTACGCCCTGTGGTCGCCTCGGGGACTTCAGAGGGGGGCCGCGCGGCGACACCGATCTGAATCTCCGTGGTTCTCGGTGCCGCATGTAGCCCGGGACCGCTGCTATTAGCGGGCACAATCCGATCGCCGTGCCCGCTAATCAAGCAATCAGATGCAGCTGTCAGAGTTGAGAGCTGCATTTGATTGTTTGCTGTCCCTCATACCTGGTGGTCTAGTGGGGTGGATCGCCCCCCGGGACAAGCGATCCACACATCCTTTGCCGCACGGGGTCAGCCCTGTAATGGCGCTGATCCCGGCTCGGCACTTGGTTGTTTTCAGCTGCAGCAATGGAGTGCCGATCTCATTGATCTATGCTGTATAACTATACAGCATAGATCTCAATGAGAGATCAGTGTGCATATACTAGAAGTCCCCCAGGGGGGGCTTCTAGTATATAAAATAAATAAATAAATAAATAAATAAATAAATAAATAAATAAAGTGTTATTATTGATAAAAAAGCCCCCTCCCCTAATAAAAGTTTGAATCACCCCCTTTTCCCATGTTATAAATAAAAATAAATAAATAAATAAACATGTTTGGTATCACCGCATGTGTATTTGCCCAAATTATTAATTTATTTCATTCATGATCTCACACAGTAAACAGCGTAAGCGTAAAAAAAAATCCCAAAGTTGTAAATAGCGCATTTTCTGACGCATGAAATCCAGAAAAGTTGTAATAAAAAGCGATCAAAAAGCTGCATAGGCGCAATCAAGGTAACGATAGAAAGAACACATCATGGCGCAAAAAATGACACCTAACACAGCCCCATAGACCAAAGGATAAAAGCTTTATAAGCCTGGGAATAGAGCGATTTTAAGGAACAAATTTATGTTAACACTGGTTTGAATTCTTTACAGGCCATCTCATAAAATAAAAGTTATACATGTTACATATCGTTGTAATCGTATCGGTTTGAGGAACATATAACATGCCAGTTTTACCCCAGGGCGAACGGCGTAAAAACAAATGCCCGCCTCTGTCTTTAAGGGGTTAACAAACGCCCAGGTGCAGGCTGCAGCCATTCATTGGTGATATATATGATGCCTATTGTGCCTATTGTGTAGAAGCAGGCAGCTAGACAGGAGTGAGGTGTCCCCCGTCCTTGTAGGGAATGGAGGAGACCAGTGGAAAGTGATACGATGAGGATGAGAAGTCCTCCTGGGCTTGAGGTCCGCTCCTCTCCCTCCACCAGGCACCTTGATCTCTTAATCTCCTGCTAATGCAATATCAAGACCCGGGCTCAGGAATTCCCACTTAGTCAATGGCTAGGGCAGGAAACCTCTGCATTTACTGACTGGCTGAGCAGGCCCCCCCGGTCAAGAAGCCTGTGAAGCAGCACTGCAGGGGAACACAGACAGGTAAGTAGAGCTTCTTTATTATGTTCCCACACCACTCTGCCTGCAGTCGATTTTTTTTATTTTGGCCAGCATTCCCTTTAAGGTTATACTGGGTAGTCTCATCTTATCAAGTTATTGTTAGGATATGAGAACTCAGTATGATGGGATGGAGTCTAACCTCTAGGACCACCACTGATCCTGACATTGAACGCTAGTGTAGTTCTGAACGATATTTTACATTATTCTGAGCTCCCAGCCAACTGGTTGTGCGGGGAACTGTAGGCAGCCCCATCCTCTTAAATGAAGGCAATGCTAGAGCACTTCGCAAACAGAGAGACTGGGGCAAAAATGTGGATGGAAAAACTGTGGAGATGCCACATGACACCATCAATGCTGTTGTCCTTTCATTGTGATCCAAAAAGTTGGACAAAATATCTAGACTAATGGGGATATTTCCTTTATTCTAATGAATAAATTATACTCACAGTTTTATTCGCCCCTATTTAAATTAAAGTTGATGTCCGCCATAATGTCATAACAGAACTCTATATGGCTTAGAGCTTACGTTCGCTCCTGCTTTCTGTTACATGACAACAGCTAAAACTCCAGTTGCCTATAGCCATTGCTATGGTGGATCTCACAATATATGGATTTATGCAAGCCCTTCTTAATGGTGAATTTAGGTAAATTCTATTACTAAGTGTCAGGAAGCAGGAAAAGCAATTCAGTGCCAGGCATCTATCAAGTTGTATTGATGCCCGATTAAAGGAATTTTACTGTATATATTAGCGAAAAAATGATTCACTTTGCCTATACTCACTGACGGCTTTCATCTACATTTCATCAAGTTTTAACCAGGATACAAATATGTCCACCGGAGTACAAATATGCAGCAAGGCAAGACATAGCATCGAGACATATATTGTCCCAGCTCGGGCTTCCTGACACTTTTTATCTCTTTTTATCTCTATATTTGTGCACAGGTTCCCATAGATCTTGTCACCCAATATTGTTAAACTTTTCTGTTGGTCGTTTATATTCCTGAAAAGTTGTGAATCAATAAATATATGTAAGATTTACGAGTTTGAAGTCATTTCATTGGTTACAAGTCATCCGGAGTGTGAGCCCATGAATTTAATTTACAAACCGGTTGGCCAGACTATCAAAATCAGACAAGTGATGTAATAAATTGCCAGCATCAGGGGCTGTTACGGTCTTCGTAAAGTTCTAGCTGTTAGGAAGTTGCTCTTAAATAGACTTCAGAACTGGATGGTGATTCCGAGGTTGCACAAAAATACTCATCGACTTTGCCGGAAAATTTGCTTAATGTACGTTTTATTCCTTCATAAAGATTGCTCGCTTTTAATGTTTTGTGATCTCCGACATCTGCATATCTTGGGGGTATGGGGGTAGTTGGAAAAAGGTCCAAAATTTTCATTTTATTTTATTTTTATTTTTTTTGTGATCAAGAAAGTGGTTGCTGACCATTTACTACATATTGGCGGTTATTGAGAAAATGAGGAGTTATTACTTTCTCCCACCAGGGGAGGAGGGAAAATAAACAAGAAATTAAATATATAATGAAAGAATTGGTAAAGATAGTTGTTCTCAAGTTTTTCAGGAGCCGGTTGTCACGCCCTGCTCCCGCCACCACCGGAGGATGCGGCCGGACCCCTACTGGTCCCGAGAGTGTCCCTGGTAACCGGCCTCATTAGTGAGAGTAACTAAGCTAGTGTTTGTATCCTGATTTTTCCTGGTTTCCAGATATTTAAGTTGGGACCGGCCTGCTAAGGAGCTGATCACTCCAAGAGGAAGGGACAGCAGGGCGGATGCCAGCGTTAGGGCTTTATCTGTCTTGTGTCTTGTGTCTCTGGGTCCCAGTCCTGACACATAATCTTTGGATATCAAACCAGGTATTATTTTAAGGACATTTCGTTCCAAAGGCTTATTCCCACGTGCCGTATATTATGGAGGCTACAGACAAGGAAGCCCTTTAATGGAGTGTTTTCCCATCTGGCATGATGTAACAGTATCATGCCGGGAGCAGGAAAACTGTTTGAATCTCTATGGCACTGTAATGACAATGTCACGCGGCTGTGTCCAATAAGAAGTATCCAAGACAGCACCCGTAGTATCAAACAATGTGAGCGTTATCCCACAGTGCGACATTTTGGTAACAAGGTTTTTCAAGCAGTAAATGTAATACACACATCACTTCCTTATATATCACTCTCAATACAATTTCATCAGGTGTATAAAATCAATCCAATCAAGTGTCCAAATACAATATACTTTCAAAATTCATAAATAAAGTGCATCATGATCAAAATCTCAAGTGTATTGACTAATCAGTCTCTTATATCATCATCATTATTACCCATCATGTAAACAGTAAATGTGTATCATATGGCAAATAATCCACTTGAGACCCATGTCGGTCTGACAAGTAAACTCACAGTCTGAACCGCACCCGATATTAAATTAATATCAGGTGCGGCTCAGACTGTGTGTTTACTTGTTAGACCGACATGGGTCACAAGTGGATGAATGATTGATTGGCCAGTCCATCAGCCGGAATGTGACGTGGGAAGTGTCGGAAATCCCACAGCCCAGCGGCATGGGTAGAGGTGAGTTAGTTATCTTTGTTACTTTCCCCCAAACCCCTTCCTTTAAAAAAAATAAAGGGAGGCCAGACTTCTCCTTTAAGGTTTTAGAATAAACCTAAACCTTTCAGATGACTCGATTAATACCCGTGTTGCATTGGGCCTCACGAAGACATGGAGACCT
Organism: Dendropsophus ebraccatus; assembly: GCF_027789765.1. Lineage (NCBI taxonomy): Eukaryota > Metazoa > Chordata > Amphibia > Anura > Hylidae > Dendropsophus > Dendropsophus ebraccatus. The sequence goes on along the minus strand of NC_091460.1, from coordinate 26,385,929 downwards.
CAACTTTAAGGACTGACCAGATCCTATCTGCATCTAGCAGTCATCTAATGCATTCCATGTTCCTCAGTGGGTCCAGCACAGAATACCCTAGAAACAGTATATGGATACGCTATGTGTCAGTTAACCAGTTAACCTACTCATTTAGTAACTTTGCACCAAGGGGGGCACTTACTTGTTGAATAGACATATCTATGCAATTTGTATAACAATTCTCTGTAGCAGTCCCTGTAACACATCTCTTTGCCAGTCTCTGTAGCAATCTCTATAGAAGAGGAATCTCCACTGGTTCTTCACAGGAAAACCATTTTTGGCAAACAATCCAGCACTGGTCCCACCCTGGAAATGGGTAGAAGGAGAAAAATCTGTGAATCATGGAGAGGACTCTACGGGGCACAAGGACTGAAGTGAGTGCATTCACATGACATTGTCCTTACTCCCAAGGGTTAATCTAACAGAACATGACACATTTTACATTTTAATGCTACTAAGCCCAGGAAAGTTGTCCTTCCAATTATTTGCATGTACTCGGTGTCCTCAGTATTCATGAGCATCCACGCCCTCTGCCCACTGGCTGGTGATTGACCAAGGGGGAGGAATCGGCTGGTTCTGCACTAACTGTATATCAGACAGACAGGTTTAATACACAGCAAGTGATACATCGCTGTATCAGGAGTTTACAAAGACGGATATCCTGGCTCCTTACAAGGGGCGTTACACTTATAGTGTGATATATTTCCCAATAGAAGAAGCATTATTTGGCTTTATTCTTCATACATTTTTCATTGGGTCTGCAGAAGTTGTACGGCCCATTGCTTCATTCCTTTAATTTACTGAGGTATTGTGGCCATTCTGTGAGCGTCTCAGCTCCGGAGCACCAAATTGCTCACAAGTTGTCGATGCTTTCACCAGAAAACCGGGGTATAAAGTCACAAATTTATGTGCAACACATTTTTTGTACAATACTCTCATATTTTAGACAAAACACAGAAAAGTTACATATTTTTGTGTAAATTAGTGATTGCTCAGATATTCTGACACCAAAACGTACATTGATAGGTTCCTTAGATACTGCACAAACTGCTCTACCAATCTATTGTGTTAAAGCCAGAGGAGACCCCCACCACCCACACATACTCCCACTGCCTCTATCCCAGTATTTTTATTGTGTGTACGCTGGGGGGGATACATAAAGTAGGCACTTGCACCTTTAGGTTGCTGTTGCACCTTCTGTTGTAGTTGTTTTTTTGTTTGTTTGTTTTTTTGTCTGAACTTAAGCATCATAGAGCGTGCAACCTACAGTGTGAACAGAAGCATAGAGGTGTGGCTAATTTTTCCTTTTTTTCTTTTTATGTGTGGGGGTATGTGGCTACCTCCTCTTGGCTTACATTCCACTCATGTCTGGGGGGTGGTAAAACTAGAGATTTGTCTCCTATCTGCCCAGTTGTAGGCTTACTGTTAGCCCAGGAGAGGCCCTTGCTAGTGTGAGAATGTTAGGAGACACCTTAATGTGGTGACATGGTACACTCTGATCAAATAATTTGCTAAGATCCTCATTCTTTAATATCTATAGAGTAGGCTTTTATCGTGTGTATGCCGGGGGAGTATATACGGTAAGCACTTGCACCTGCGGGTTGCTGTTGCACCTTCAGTTTTTTTTTGTCTATCCCAGTATTGTAATGTAAAATCAAGGGGGGGTACAATGAGCACTACAACTTTGTAATGTGTGTTATTTAAGTTAATGGCCCTCTTCCCCGTGTTCCCCCCACCCCGGAAGTGTGGTGCATTATACTCACGCAATCTCTGTCGACCCCGGCCGCCATCTTGGGTCGAACACGTCATCTTCAGGAGGCCGTCCGGACCGCTCCAGCCGTTGCTCATGCCGGCCCCCCTCTGGCGCGTCATCAGCTACTCATCCGCGATTGGCTGAGCACTGCTATGCTCAACCGATCGTGGCTGTGCACCTCCATATTCTGACCTCTATAACTTGTTTTTTCATTTATGGTAGGTGAGACTTTTTGATTGCTTCTTTTTGTTTTTGTTGGAGTTTAGAAGTTTGTTTATTTGAAAAATGATGATTTGTCATTTGAATTTTGAAATGTTAAATTTTTTTTCATTTTAAAAACGTTTTAAATTAGTTCTTACACTTTTATTAGAGATGAGCAAAGAGAATCCGGCGTATCCAAATTCGCTGCAAATTGCGATATCTATTCGCTCTGCAAAGTGAGTTCACGCTTTTTCGCCACTTAACAAAGAACCCACATTAACAAATTTGCCCTGAAATTCGTTGAGATTCGATTTACGAATATTAACGAATTTAACCCAAAATTTGCGAAGCTTGTGAAATGAATTTTCGTCTGCTTCGCTCATCTATAACTTTTATTTTACAAAGTTGAAAAGGTTGTAAAAAAAAAAATCCTGGGAGAACAATCCTAAACATTCAGTTGATTGATTGGTTATACCACATGTTGCATAGGTTTTACATAGGTTTTGCAGTATACTGTCAAACAGCTGTTCTAGGTAGAGCGGAAGAAGTGATCTATCATAGTATCCATGGGAGCCTTCGGAAGGCTCATGGTGGTCATGACGATCAATCAGAACCCCAAAAATACATTATGGAGGCTCATCAGAGACACGACAAGACCTGCATCTGTCAAATAACTGTTGTGATGTTATATAATATACATCAGGCATTCACCCCATATGGAGCGTTCTTAGCTTCATATGTCTACACTACGCTCCATCTGAATGTGCAAAGAGGTTAAAGTGCATAATAAAACTTATACCATGCCTATAGTATTGGGGATACCTATAGTATTGGGCACCCAAAAATTGTAAAGAAAAAAAACAAAAACTGTGGTGATGTGCTGTACTATTGGTGTAATCTGAGGTATACCAATAATGTAGAATGCTGGTTCCTTCAAAGCCTTCAAGTTTGTAGAGAGATGCACCATGATAATTATATCCGTATATCAGTAATGTAGACTAGAGACCAGAAAGCATTATAAAATCATTTCAGTAGCCAAATATAATGAACATGGTTGAAAACCCATGCCTGCCACATCAGCTAAAACAGGTAGGCATTATTATTTAACTCTTCAAGGAACCATGACATACCGGTACATTATGACATCCCTAAGGGGGCACAGAGAGGGCTTATAGTGCACCGATCGTTTGTGACAGATAATTAACCACTTAGATGCCGCAGTCAATACTGACAGCTACATTTAAGTAGCTTATAAAAGCCTTCCCTGGCTCTGGTGGGGGGATCAGCTTGCCACAATTTCGGCATGCTCATCCATTATACTCACTGACTAAGTCATTAGCAACAAAAAAAAAAGGAAAAAATTCCAAGTGCTTCCTTGGGCAATTTATTAAATATCCAAACAATATGCCAGAAGTGTCCCCTAGATGTAGGTCCCACTTCTAGGACCCTGGCCTCTCTTTAGATAACTACCATTAAAGTCAATGGAAGTTTTACAAATTGGCTTCAGCTGTTTTTAGCTTCCTCACCAACTCCAGAAGGGAATGAGGAGCCCTCAATCTGAATATATGTGCAAATCCAAGAGGTGGGATCCACATCTAGGGGACACTTATGCCATAAACTTTGGATATGCCATAAGTGTCCAGATGGGTATACCCAGGTGTGCCTCCAAGTGAGAAGTAAGCCAGCCATATAATGCCCTCCATTAGCCCTCTATAACAGTACCCACATAACCCTAGCTTTCATATATGTATGTCTATATCCTGGTGGTTAGGAGACAGAAAGGTGTCGGAGACCTAACAGGTGGTTCCTTGAGAATGAGACTAGAGATGTTTTATTAGATCTAGTAGGTATGATGTCCGCCTGCAAGAACCCATCATATAAATGGATATAACGTATCAAAGAAGTCAATGTTCTTATTCCAACAGCTCTAGGGGGAGAAGAACATTAATAACATGGCTGTCCACCAGTCAATGTAGATATTGAAGCAATCAGGCAACTTTCTCAAGAAAACATAGAAGAGACCCCTCACATAATAATACAGCATAGGATCTGCCAGAAAGCAGCTTCAGGATGGGCTGTCTGCAGTAATGGAGTATATATCCACCTCTCCAGAAGCAGAAGCTACACCACTATATAACTGCAGAATAATTCAAACTAAATAGACCGGCAAATCCACTAAAGGGCAGCAGACCCTGGGACACACAAGGTTTTTTCCATATATATATATATACATATATATATATATAATTTATGTCAGCAACAGCAGAAACACTTGTGAAATTATTTTCATAGGGGGAATAGAGAGACCCCTATAGCGTCATAATGACCCTCTGGTTATCATGCCTGGTGTTACTACACAGGACAGATGGGCCCAAGGGCTTTTTCCCCCAATACGCCCATTTGTTTGTAATTTTCCCAACTTCAAGTCAACTTTTTTTTTTTTTGGGGGGGGGGGGGGGAGTTGGGTTATCATTATGCGCCCCTGGTGTAGGCCACGAAAGACGGGGCAAAGTCACTCCTTTTCCGTGGCGTATGGTACCTGTATTCCTTGCTCACCTGATGGGCGGGCAGGGGGTGGCGTGGGACAAGGTGGAGAGGAGGTGTAACCTCCTACCGCCTCTTATTATTAAGGTGCAAACCCGCCAAAAATCGACACCTGTTTTAGGTAAGGTGTAGGTTTTTGTGCAATACCTACACGAGGCCAGCCAGCTGTACTAAGAGGCGTGCGCCTCTTAGTAAATCTGTCCAGGGGGCGGGGCATTATTTAAGACCAGCATACTCATACGCCAATCCGCGATTGCGGATTTGAAGAAGACAGGAAGACAGATACACAGAAGGACTTAGAGCTGGAACCACGGACTGGGACCACAGGCAGCAATAACCACAGGCACGAACCACGGGCAGGAACTACGGGCCCAGAGCACAGGACAACAACGCAACCATGCCACCCCGGGCAGTAAGTATAACAGATCAGCTTCCACCCACTGGACCAACAGGGAAGCCATTTACAGGCCTAATAGGTGGTGCCATCTAAATGATTAATTAGCTGGCAAGGACGGCTAATAGCAGCCAGCAGTGGAGCGGTGCAGAGAGGTCTTAGGTTGTGAGCCCTCTCTGTACCCTCTTAAAGGAGAAGTCTGTCCGGGAGGTAAAAAATCATTACAGGCAGGGGGAAAAGTTATAGTCACCTGTCCTGGTGCCCCACTCCCAGACCCCACCGCCTGTCTTCTGAGCTTTCCTCTGGGCTGTGGCATGACCCAGCTGATAGATGCCCCAGACACCACTGCAGTCACTGATTGGCTGAGAAGGCTAAATTCCACCAGTTTGTGACGTGGATCCCATGTCGTGACATATCCGAAACCGGGGAGATGATGACACCCGGCAAGGTCCAGGAGCTCGGTGATGGGGTGCAGCACAGACACTGGGAGCGGTAAGTATATATTTTTTATCTTCTCCCCACCCCCTGCCCTTAATGATTTTTTACCTCCCCCCGCCGGACTTTTCCTTTAATGGCGGCATGGCGGGTACTCCCATAATTCAGCAATAAAAGGTTAAACCTATGCGTTAAACAGACAGCAAAAACGCAGTGTGAACTGAGCCTGAGCCTAAACCGTATTTGTTCCTTTCTATTCCCTCTACTTTATGTAAATTCTATGCCTTTCACAACTCCGGACTAATTTTCATCTCGCCACCTAATTTGATAATCCCGCAGTTCAATCACCAGCGTCGTCTTTGTAAGTCTACGGCCTAATTGTTAACCTGGAGCTCCAGACATCAGGAATGATTACACATTACAGAAACAAGCGACGCTCCCGTCCCCACCTTGCAGACAAAGGTTATTGTAGGCTTAATTTGCTGCTTAATTAAAACTATCTTTCTGCACTTCCTCCGATGACAGCGGAGTGCAATGTACCATGAGCGCCGGCGCTAATTGAATTTCCAAGCTTGTAAAGCTAAAATAAGTATGAAATTGAGATAAACTTCTATTCAGTTTTTAGTAAAAGACAAACTTTGCCAGGAGGATAAAATTTTATGGTGTGTTCAGTTTCTTTCTATTTTTTTTTTTTTTTACCCCTTTAAATTAGATCACAATAAACGATGGTAATAATTAAATCCGTTTAACTCGCGTGAGAGACGCTTCGGATTGCAGGAAAATAAATGAAAGCTGAAATATAAGAATGGCGTGATTGGGTATTTAACCGTTATCTGATGCAAACAATTTAAGAGAAAGACAAAGGGTTAAAGGGGTACGCAAGTGAAAAATTCTAATCAACTGGTACCAGGAAGTTATACAGATTTGTAAATTACTTGTATTTAAAATTCTCAAGTCTTCCAGTACTTATCAGCTGCTGTATGTCCTGCAGGAAGTGATGTATTTTCTCCAGTCTGACACAGTGCTCTCAGCTGCAACCTCTGTCCGTGTCAGGAACTATCCAGAGCAGGAGAGGTTTTCTATGGGAATTTGCTACTGCTCTTGACAGTTCCTGACATGGACAGAGGTGGCAGCAGAGAGCATTGTGTCAATTACAAATCTCCGTAACTTTCTGACACCAGTTGACTTGAAAGACAACATTTGTTTGCCGGAATATCCCTTTAAGTTTTGATTCGCTGTAGTCTACTAATAAGTACTCTTTCCTTGGCTGTCAAAAAACACAAAAAGAAGATTTATATAGTGCTTCCTGGGGTCGAGGATTATACCCTCTTTCCCTCTGATCTATGGTAGAAAAGGGGATGACAAGTGATTCCCTAGTGGTCTGATGTTTAGGGTAGAAGACATTTACACAAGGTGTATTGCTTGGAGGTCGGGGTAACGTCTACCTCCTCAGTTGTCCAGGGTAAAAGAGTGTGGATTGTGTTTGCTTCCAAGTAAGACTCATGCAGTGCCACAAATTTAGAGTGTAACAAGGCATAGTCCTGCAATGCCCTGGCCCCTAGGGGCCACTCTGCAGTGGAGATGGTGCTAAAAGGCAGGAACCGGGGCAGCTGTAGGATATAGGGTTGTCACGGTGAAGGCACGAGGGTGATACAGCTGGAAACCGGCTCCTGACCCTGCGGGAATACTGGGCATGCGATTCCTCATTGTCCTTAGTCAGGGCACCAATTATCACACCAATGCCAAGGTTCAGAAACAACGGTAGTTGTATATTTATTGTAACGGTGGTAACTAGTAGTAACAGTCTCTCCGGATGCAACCGGGAATAAGGCAATCTTGAATGAAGCAGAATAATGGGTGATGCTGCAATAGGCTGTGAGAGTAGCGTGCTGAATGATGGGAGTAGTAGTGAAACTGAAGATGAGATGCTGGGTGGAATGAGACTTGAATGAAATACTTGCTGTTAATGATTAGAGAAGATGATGAGAGGAATGACTGAAGAATCGACACCCAGATGAGAATCTTGAGACTTAAGACAGAAACACAGCCAGCGGACTGGAGCAGCAGAGCACACGCAGGCCTCTCTCTCTTAGCATGGAGAGAGAGAACAGACACAGAACTTGTCCCCTGAAGGTGGAGAACAAGACTGAGGCAGAACAGGAAGTCACATGGTAACCCCAGCCAAAGCTCGATGACCATTGGGGGTACCATGGCAAAAGGGCACAGTCACGTGACATCCAGCCATTGCATCATCACACCATTAGGCATATACAGAGAAGTATACATGAGAAGTACCATACTTTAACACTGGGGGCGACATAATACCATTAGGCACTGATACCAAAATATACATACAAGAAAATGAATGGAATAGCAGACCTGAATACTGCAGGGGTGACACAATACACGCAGTTTGCAGTGGACCATAACTTTCCAGAACAGAACCGGTCATAGTAAAAGTGTGAGGATAAGAGGGCTGTTCTGGGACACTGCAGTCCCACTATCTAGTCCTTACACTATGGTCAGGGATCTCACTCCACCGCAGTCCAACTCATGTCTGGTTGTGCTAAAGAGATTACAGACTACATCCTGCTCCTGTACCACTGCGGCTCTCTGAGAGTCTTTACACTTCCAAAGCCAAACACTACTTGGAGAATCTCATAATACACCTCAGCTGCTGCAGAACATCACTATACACACCTCAGCTGCTGCAGAACCTCATAATACACCTCAGCTGCTGCAGAACCTCATAATACACCTCAGCTGCTGCAGTCCTCATAATACACACCTCAGCTGCTGCAGAACCTCATAATACACCTCAGCTGCTGCAGTCCTCATAATACACACCTCAGCTGCTGCAGAACCTCATAATACACACCTCAGCTGTTATAGAACCTCATAATACACCTCAGCAGCTGCAGAACATCATAATACACACCTCAGCTGCTGCAGAACCTCATAATACACCTCAGCTGCTGCAGAACCTCATAACACACCTCAGCTGCTGCAGAACATCATAATACACACCTCAGCTGCTTCAGTCCTCATAATACACCTCAGCTGCTTCAGTCCTCATAATACACCTCAGCTGCTGCAGTCCTCATAATACACCTCAGCTGCTGCAGTCCTCATATTACACCTCAGCTGCCGCAGAACCTCATAATTAGAGATGAGCGAACCTCGAGCATGATCGAGTCCATCCGAACCTGATTGTTCGGCATTTGATTATCTGGGACTGCTGAACTTGGATAAAGCTCTAAGGTTGTCTGGAAAACATGGATACAGCCAATGACTATATTCATCTTTTCCACATAGCCTTAGGGCTTTATTCAACTTCAGCAGCCACCGCTAATCAAATGCCGAAAGTTCGGGTTCGAATGGACTCCAGCATGCTCCAGGTTCGCTAATCTCTACTCATAATACACCTCAGCTGCTGCAGCCCTCATAATACACACCTCAGCTGCTGCAGAACCTCATCATACACACCTCAGCTGCTGCAGGACCTCATCATACACACCTCAGCTGCTGCAGCCCTCATAATACACACCTCAGCTGCTGCAGAACCTCATCATACACACCTCAGCTGCTGCAGGACCTCATCATACACACCTCAGCTGCTGCAGGACATCATAATACACCCCAGCTGCTGCAGAACATCATAGCACACCTCAGCTGCTGCAGCCCTCATAATACACACCTCAGCTGCTGCAGAACCTCATCATACACACCTCAGCTGCTGCAGGACCTCATCATACACACCTCAGCTGCTGCAGTCCTCATAATACACCTCAGCTGCTGCAGCCCTCATAATAAACCTCAACTGCCTCAGAACATCATAATACACACACAGGCTATGTCCACACTACGTAAATTCTGTAGAAATCATGGCCGTTATTACAACAGCCGTGATTTCTGCGGTACTTAAGTAGTGCTGCAGGCTGAGGAAATCTCGGCTGAAGTGTATAATCTTAGTATACACTCCAGCTGGCATTCCTAGCGGCGCCGTAGAAGACTGACATGTCAGTTTTCTACGGCCGCTATTCAGTAAATAGTGGCCGCAGAAAACCCTGTCAGTGCACACTATGAAGCGAGTAAGTCATGCGCCTGCATCAGAACTTAGTGGCGCTAAAGATCATCAGGCCGGTACTCCAGTACCGGCCGTGATGATCTTTTCTGAGACCGCCGTTCTCATACTACGTGTGACCATAGCCACATAATGCACAAAGATGATAACACACACTGCACCTGCACAGGACGTCATGAAACACACGTTCGATATACAGCAATATAGCGTCAGCTATAGAGAGGTTTATGTCGGAGACTATAGGCTGCAGATGTCTGTAAATGGCCGCTGACTCTTCTGGTTCGTTAACAAGGAAACAAGTTTGTATAAAGAGAACAGAACGTCTTCCCTCCTGATGGAGACAGATGAGTGCTGACTGCTTTCCAGCATCTTGTCCTCTGGCATTGTGAATCCCACGTTGTATAGCTCATACTGTGGAACAAATTGTTTCCAAGCAGCAGGACTATTCTTCCTGGCAGGTTTTCCATAGAGGACAAGTTGCCTCTTCCTTGTAGCCTAAAGGCCTGACATATGTTTCACCGGCAGATTACACCGCGCCCGGCAACAGCAACCAGGTAGTTCTGTCCGGTAATAGTCATCGGCATCTGTTTATTATACTCTGACTACAGCCAAAGCACAGACACAGAATAGCTTACAAATTTGCAGGACCAAGTACTGAACAAGAGGCCTAATGCTGCGTTTACACGGAACGTTTTCGTGCGAATTTGCAGGATCAATCGAATTCGAACGATAATTGTACGTGTAAACGCAGCGAACGATCGAACGACGTGCGAGAAATTGTTCATTTTGATCTTACAACATGTTCTAAAATCGTCGTTCACAAAAAATTCGCAGATCGTTCCGTGTAAACAGTCCTTCACCCATTTAACCTATGTGCGAGATAGGCTTAAGCAATCGCAAAACGAATTTTCCGTACGATATATCGTTCCGTCTAAACGCTGATCGTTATAAAAAAAAATTGTTACTTTGAAATCGTTAATCGTACGATCTGGCGAATTATCGTTCCGTGTAAACGCAGAATTAACAATATCTGTCTATCTATCCATCTGTCTCCTATCTATCTATCTATCTATCTATCTATCTCCTATCTATCTCCTATCTATCTATCTATCTCCTATCTATCTATCTATCTATCTATCTCCTATCTTTCTATCTATCTATCTATCTATCTCCTATCTATCTATCTATCTCCTATCTATCTATCTATCTATCTATCTCCTATCTATCTATCTATCTATCTATCTATCTATCTATCGCCTATCTATCTATTTATCTATCTATCTATCTATCTATCTCCTATCTATCTATCTATCTCATATCTATCTATCTATCTATCTATCTTTCTATCTAACTATCATCTCCTATCTATCTATCTATCTCCTATCTATCTATCTATCTATCTATCTATCTATCTATCTATCTATCTATCTATCTATCTATCTATCTTCTATCTATCTATCTATCTATCTATCTCCTATCTATCTCCTATCTATCTATCTATCTATCTATCTCCTATCTATCTATCTATCTATCTATCTATCTATCTATCTATCTATCAAATCAAATCAAATCAAATCAAAAAAGCTTTATTGGCAGGTCCAAGTTACACATTAGCATTGCCAAAGCATGGGGAGAATAGGGAGTGGAGGAAATGGGATTCACCCGGGGTCGGTGTACAGGGGTTCATGATGTATCATGGTGGGGGGGGATACATTTAGGGTCGGGGTATCGGAGTCCATGACCTATCGGGGTTGGGGTATTGGAGTCCATGACGTCTCACGCTCCTCTCAGTCTATGGCAGGCAGTGACGTATTGTGCCACTATAGTCGCTGTGGTCTCTTCTTCTCCCAGCAGGATGGGTAGTTTCTCTTCCTCCTCCATGGTGGAGAAGCCTGGGAGGAGGTTGGAGAGTCTCCTATAGTGAGTGTCCCTCACTGCTGAGTATTTGAAGCAGTGTAGCAGGAAGTGGGCCTCATCCTCCACGGCCTCCTGGTCGCACTGCTGGCACAGTCTGCTCTCCCTGGGGATGTAGCTCTGTCGGTGCCGCCCAGTTTCAATGGCCAGGTTGTGGGCGCTCAGTCTGTAGCGGCTCAGGATCTTCCGGTCTCTGGGGTTGGGAAGCTCCTCCAGATATGGGGCCAGTCTGTATTCCCTCTGCAGGCTCTGGTACACGGCCAGCTTCTGGGATGCTCTGACCTCCTCCCTCCATTCTTGGACGTAGTCTTCTTGTCTCCTGGTTATTGTGTTCCTGATCCCGGCTTTTGTGAGCTGGTATGGTGGGATTGTCTGGTTGGGCTGGGTTCCAGAGGGTATGTTTTGGGGCTCTGCTTTGCCTGGGGCCCCTTGGTGTAGCAAGGCTTTATGGTGATAGGAACCTTCACTACTACCATGTAGGTGACCCCAGAATGACAGCGCCCTCTTCTGGATAGTTAGGTGCAGGGGGAATCTGCCCAGCTCTGCTCTACAGGCACAGTTAGAGGTGCTCCGATAGACCTGGAGGAGATGCTTACAGAACTCCAGATGGAAGATTTCCGTTGGGCTGGAATCCCATTTTGACCAGTCGGGGTATGTGTGAGGACCCCAGACCTCGCTGCCATACAGGAGAATTGGTGCAATAATGGAGTCAAAGATTTTAAGCCAAACCCTGACAGGTGGCTTAAGGTGGTAGAATTGTCTTCTGATGGTGTAGAAGGTTTTGCAGGCTTTGTCTCTCAGCATCTCGATGGCAGATTTGAAGCTCCCCGTCTGTTCTATTATCAGGCCCAGGTACGTGTAGCTGCTGGTGGCTGTAAGGGGCTGGTTGTGTAGCGTGAAGGTAGGGGACCCGGCTGACTTTGTTTTCCTTCTCTGGAACACCACAGTGTTGGTCTTTTTGAGGTTGATGGGTAGAGCCCATGTGGTGCTGAACTTCTCCAGGATGGCTAGCTCAGCTATGATTATCAAAAATTTCTTTAAAAATCTTGCTTCTATAATTGATTTTTTTATGTTCATATCTTTCAGATCGATCGTGATGATTATTCTGTAACACCGGAGGCGATCCTAGATCTATTTACATATACAAGCCCAAGCACGTTCCAAAATTCTGTACCTTTTGCTGTTCGGACCTGGAGGTCATTCACATGGGGCGATCGCGATGCGGTTTTGAAAGGAGAGACAGCCATACTTCAGGAGGCGTGTCCGGCTATCGGCGGGTGGATTTCACTCTGCAGGTGGGCGGTACCACAACTGGAGACCTCTCGTCCGTCCGGAGGAGGGTCATCAGTGACTCCATGAGGAGGCAGCCTCCCAGTAAAAACCCTGATACGCCCAGATCGTACATTTACTCATGAGCTCACGGCTTGTAATGGATCATGCTTACTGGGTGAAACCTCCGTGTGAACATTATGATTACGTCAAGTTCAAGTATTTCTTTTAACTATATAAAATATCACTATCACTGCTTTGTGGAATAGTCACTATTGGAAAAAATTTTCTTTTGCACTATGGAATGCTATATCAGCCTTAAGAAATGGATTGACACTTACAAGCACCAATAGACCGCGAGAAGGAGGGGGTAGAATCCCCCTTGATGGATAACGTCAAGCACCTATCACCGTCACAGAGTAATTGATACACCTGTATATAACACATGATTGTTTGTATCACTATTGAACTTGAAAATGGCGTAAGGTACGCCGAAACGTCGTGCACTTTTTTACCTTGTTTGCTGTGATTTCTTTTATGGAATAAATTTCCACACGTTTTTTCACGCATCTTGGAGTGCTGCAGAGTATTTTCTAATAGCTAATTTTTGATCCTTTGGTCTGAGGATCCGTCTGCTGGCATTTAACCGTTCATTTGGTGCTGCTCCTATTGCTATCTATCTATCTATCTATCTATCTATCTATCTATCTATCTCCTATCTATCTATCTATCTATCTATCTCCTATCTATTCCAGATGGTAAATTTTCTGTGTGAACTAATGCACAGATAATCCAATAGAAACCTATAGGAGCCTGCTAATTTTTTACAGGTGGAATAGATCTATGGATCCAAGTCAGGAACTGTCCAGAGCAGTAGAGTTTTTTTTATGGGGATTTGCTGCTGCTCTGGACAGTTCCTTGCATTGAAAGAGGTGGCAGCAGAGAGCACTGTGTCAGACTGGAAAGAATACACGACTTCCTGCAGGACATACAGCAGCTGATAAGTACTAGATGGCTTAAAGGGGAACTCCACATAAGGAAAGCTGTTTTTCTATTAAAAGTACATTAAAAGTTATATAGATGTGTCTATATAATGTATTACCGTATGTGTACGATTCTGCCACACTGGTAGCTGATTGAAATCCAGGAGGTGAAGAAAATTGACCTTTAATCCAATCCACATTGTCTCCAGCTCTGACTGCTCTCCCACTTTAGGAGACAAAGATTACATGCCTCTGTCTCACATTCTGTGTGTTTGCTGAGCACAGGCAGACAGGGGGCAGGCCATAATGTCACAGGAGGCTTGACTGGATCCTCCAATCCCCTGAGTAATTCACCATCTCTGAGCGGCCAGAAGCAGCTGCTGCAACTTCGCTGATGCAAAACTCTGCAGGGAAGTTAGGGCTATATTCACACATGTAGGAGTTCCATTGCAGTACTGCAATCAGATCAGAGCCAACACTGTCAGTCCCACCTGCACAAAAAACGAGGCATAAACAGTATATCCTATGTAAGACAATATCGGATAAAGTCCTTATTGTGGGGCTCAACCTCAAAGATAAAAGATGCTTGATCATAATATGTGCGTGAAGATAAGAAGAAAAAAATAAATTCTAAAAGTTCTTTACTTTATTCCTATAACACAACACAGTGAAATAAAGGAACACAATGCTTTTGGAGCAGATGTATTTAAATTTTTTTACCTCTACCTGGAGTTCTTTAAGATTTTTTTTTAATGAAGTAACTTACAACTCTGTATAACAGTCTGACACCAGTTGATTTGTACAGAAAATTAAAATAATAATTCTCCAGGGTGCCCCTTTAGGCAATAACTACAATTTTATTTAAAAAAGAAGAAAAAAAGTATTTATTGATAGAACATGTTATATTACCGTATTTTCCGGCGTATAAGGCGACTGACCGTATAAGACGACCCCTGACCTTTAAGCAAATTGTCAGGGGTTCGCCTTATACGCCGGCAGCTAAATTAAAAAAAATAAAAAACAACCTTTAACTCACCTGGGGCCCGTTCCCGGCCTCCGCGCGCCTTTTACGTCTTATATGCCGGAAAATACAGTAACTGATTTCTAATAATATGACATAAATACATGGCCATTAATATTAAGTAGCGTACATATACATATAACTATTAGTAACACGATGCAATATTCAGTACGCTATGGAAAAACTTCAGCCTTTCAATATTAACTATTAGAAAAAGATTTCATGTTCAGTGAGAGAGAAACTACTGGAAAACTTCACCGTGTATCTATCAATAAGGACAAAAAAAAAAATGATCGCTAGTCAAAATTCAAGAACACAGCTTCTAAAACCACTGGGCGGAAGAGAAGAAATATTTTGGGCTGAATTGATGAAATGTCTAACTGAGAAGACTTTGATTACCATCCTGGAAATTGTCTCCCCCTCCTTTCCCCTCCCTTCCCCCCTCCCCCTCCTAGTTCTACTTTTCTGATAGATCACTGAGGAAAACATAGTTTCATATAAATTAACAGATTTGTCAGAAGCTACAATAACCTTTCCATCAAGTGCCGGTCTTGTCTGTACATGAAAATTACACTTCTCATGCCGAGAGAATCCACGCACTCTCATCACCTGGTAGTCCGCTCAAAAACTGACAGAAACATAGGAACCATATTTATTTAAAAAATTACAAGAAAATATAAAATATGATATAATTTAGTTAACTTGAAAACATTGTTGAAATTGTCTTGTAAGTTCCTTATGTCCTAAGATGAACTGCTCAGTAGTACCAAACAAAAACTCTGACCGGGAGATATTACCTCTCCTACCTATCTAGCTTCTATCATACTGTGAATCATCAGCTGCTTCTTCAAGCTTTCACAGTCTTATAAGCTAAGGCATTGATTTTTCTTTCTTATATTCATTTATATACATTTTGGGGGGCTATGCTGTACAGTAACTATTGTTTAACATCAGGAGAGTCGCACCATCAGCTAACCACCAGTTGATCCAGTACTTTATTGTACATAGATTGTATTATACCCCCGCCTTTATGTTTAAAATCAAAAAAAGGTCTGATGATTTATGTCCACGTTGTAGTGAAGTGGGTGACTTCGGTCACATGTTATGGTCGTGTGCGGAACTCAAGCCTTATTGGTCAGGGGTGTTACGGAGGATTAACGATGATATGGGGCTGTCTTTAGAGGAAGACTTTTGTTTGTTTATCTTGGGTGATACGTCAAGACTACCCTGTAGAATTTCCGGTGCTCAAAGAAAACGTTTATTAAAAATGATGTTCTGTGCGAAGCTACTGATCATGAGAAAATGGATCTCTTCCCAACCTCCGTGTTTAGAGGCATGGGAACAATGTTGGAGATGGTATCGGGGTTAGGGGGGCGAGGGGGGGAGCAGTATATATTGAATGAATAGTGTGTTTTTTTTTGTTTGTTTTTTTTTGTTCGTGGCCAGGTTTGGGGGGGGGGGGGGAGGTGGGGAGGGAGGGAGGGTGGTACAGGGAAGGGGAATTTGTGACACCTTGTATTGTTTGGTTCTTTCTTATGAAGAGACTGTCGGTTTGCTATGTAGATTTGTGATATATTTGTTTGATATACTTGTTTGTCTTCATGAAGCAAATATGTTGTAATTTTGTCTTTATTTTTTTTATTATACAAAATAAAAATATATTTAAAATTAACTATTGTTTAACCCTCTACAATGTTTAAGACTAGAGATGAGCAAAGCAAATCCAACTAATCAAAATTCGATGCGAATTGGGCCCTCAATTTGCTTCGTTCTGCAAAGCAAATTCCCGCCAATTTGTTAAGGAAATTGACTGGGCGGGAGAAAGGGATTTCCTATAATCTCTAGCGCCCGTGTGGTGTCCCACTCAGATTAAACAAGTGGTGGATGAAGTATGCAGTTTCCCCAGTAGGTGTCAGTGTTTCTTAAATTTATATGTATTACTAATGCTATTGCACAGCTAAAGGAAGTAATGGGTTAAGTTGTTTGTATCAGGTGTTATGTGCTGACCACTGAGAGGTGCTATTTCTCTCTATCCTATACTCTCTAGCCTTTCTCTTGCACACACTTATCCCCACCACTCACAGGCAGGTATACAAAGTCCCCTGTAGGAGGAGTTACTGGTGGAGGAAGTGCAGTTCAGTCTTAGTCCCGTTTTCAAAGAGAGTGGACACAAACAAGACAGTCCCTGCTGAAGTTAAGCCAGGACCTGGCTTTTGCCAGGACCCTGTCAGGGACACTGAGTCAGTTCAGACTAGGTTCCAGTGTGAACAGATGAGAGACAAAGATTTCTTCGGAAGCAATTACTACTTACACTATGCAGTGCTAAGCAACAGTAAGGGAGAGCAGCCACTAACGAACACCCTTGCACTTGCCAAGACCTCATCTAAAAAGTGCACAACAGTCTCCTGAAGAAAGAGGAGCTGACTGACCCAGTAGGACAAAACTACTGTAAAGGAAAGGTCTCTGTATCCTACTGCGCAGTGCAGGTAACTGGGAAATCTCGGACACCTAGCTACACCCCGATAACCACGACTGAGGTTCATGCTATTCACCTAGGATGGGTTCTTTCACACTAGGGAGCAGAAGGTGGTCAGACATAGTCTAAACGTGAGTATGAGTAACACTTCACTTCACTAAAGATATCTACTAAAGTTTCGGCAGAGTACAAGAGCTACATTGGGCATAGGGCTCCTTTGGCAAACTCATCTCCTCTCTACCTTCTACAAAGCACTACTACTACTTATATTCTACTCAAGCACCTACCTCAAGCACTAAGTCAACCACTCAAGCGTGTATCAAGAATATTATTGTATCAAGAATTGTATTGTTATTATTTTTCTATCAAATGCATGGGACTCTGCTTATCTCTGTTTGCACCTATACACAACACCGCACACCTTGGGTTATTTTTCCCCCTTTTGTGGGTGGCGGTACTGACAACCCGGTTGGGTCAGTTGCCACTCCAGGTTGCCGTGACAAGAGCTCAAGGGACCTGCAGCAAATCCGGAATATTATCAATCATTTTGGGAATACAAACAGGTACCAACATCACACCTGTGTGCTGGCGTCACGACAAGTAATATCTACAAACATTGGCCGAGGCTTACTTAGACGATCCACCCCACCTGTACAATCAGCTGCAGGCCCCTCTGTGATGTCAGCACCTCCCCCTCTATATAAGGCGGTTCGGTAACAGAGGTGGCCAGTCGGCTGTGTGTGGAGGAGAGAGCAGGATGGCAGCAGGCAGAGCAGAGCAGGGAGAGACTAACAGAGTGATATAGGGACAGAGAGGATAGCATAGTAGGGCTGATTGTGGGGAATTGTTTGTTGTAGCTGCCAACCAAGTGTCCAGTTTACCAAGTAACTTAGTGCCTGCAGGAATTCACTGGGACCAGTGAAGACACAGTCCATATGATTCACTCACTGGGCACTGTAATTTCCTGTAAACTCCTATTGAGTTATACCAGTTTATAATCAGTGTTCCCCTGGGTAAAACAAAAAAAATGATGTCATGCTGCTTATACACCAAGGTCCACTGCTGTCCATGGTGGAAACTGGATGATTGACTTTTTTTTTAATTGTCATTTTCCCATTTTTGACATTTTTACAACAACATGCTTTAACAAATTTGCCCTTCTGTAATAGTCCCAGTATTGTAGCTACTATAGTTTTGGCTGTTATAATGAATTTGTTAGGATTCGATTAGCAAATCTTAACGAGTTTGACCGAAAATTCGCAAAGCTAGCAAAATGAATTTCAAGCTTCTTCGCTCATCTCTAGTTATGACTGATTGGTGGAGTTACCACCTCTGGAACTTACAACAGTGACAGTCTCCTAGCTCACCTATGTTGCAAACTTCATCCATGTATCTGCTTTCCCTATGCACAGCAGCAGGGTGAATGCAGACTGGCCTCTGTGCTGCCTCCTAGACAGATCAGCAGTGATCGGTCTGATTCTGAATTCAGTTTTTTTCTTTGGCCAGAAACCCTGCATCCTCTCTGTCTGCTTCTCAGCACTTCCTGCTCACTCATCCCGCTCAGACCCCTACCCCCTCCATAGGCTTGTGTGGGTATTGTGAGCCCCTATTAACTCTGCTTTTGCTGCTGCTTTCCATTAGTGATGAGCATATAAGAAGTGTATGTGTGTGGAGGGGCAGCCGTGTGAGTACAGAAGGAAGCTCTTTTGCCTAATAAGATCTAATACAGAGTTTCTTATGTTTATCTGGAATATTCATGTATTTAAAGTTGCTTAAATAACAATAAGATAAAGGCCCAATATGTCTGAGGCAAAAATTGGAGAAGTAGCAACCAATCATAGCTCAACTTTCATTTCTCAAAATGGGCATAGGGTGATAGGTTGTTATCTGGGCCAAAGTTTCTTTGGTCACTAGATACCAAAAAGGAAGTTATAATATTGTAAACCAATGACAGAAATGTAAAGGAGAAGTTCGCCCGGGACTCCAACACTCACATTCCCCCTGCAGAGGCTGCAGGGACATCTCCTCGTTGGGATGTGAGTAGTGGAGTCCCGGTCAAGGGAGAGAAAGACAGCAGCATCTGGGGAATGAAAACGCTGGGTGTCGGCTAGTTTGAATTTCCCACTGGGCGGGCTGGGGAGCGGGGTTATAGGGAAGAGTGTAGGGAGTTAGCATGCTGGGGGAGAGCAGGGGGGTCACGGTGGGGAGAACCACACCTTGAACATCTTAAAAGCAGACTGGGGGAGAGCAGGGGGGAGTATTGGTGAAGAGCAGCACACTAAAGGAGAGCAGGGGGGAGTACCAGTGGGGAGCAGTACACTGAAGAAGAGCAGGGGGGGGTCCTGGTGGGGAGAGACACACTGGGGGACAGCAAGGGGGAGTACTGGTGGGGAGCGGCACACTGGGGGAGAGAAGGGGGGGTCCGGGTAAGGAAAGACACACTGGAGGAGAGTGGAGGGGCGGTGGGAGTGGGCACACTGGGGGAGAGCAGGGGGGTCCCAATGGGGAGAGGCACACTGGAGGAGAGTAGGGGAATACCGGTGGGGAGCAGCACACCGGGGGAGAGCAGGGGTGATCCCTGTGGGGAGAGGCACCCTGGGGGAGAGCAGGGGGAGTACCAGTGTGGTGTCCCACCACGGGTGTTACAAGTTTGAACACCCCTTGCAAAAGCCTTGTACTATAAGGAACTATGTGGTATAAGGAACTCTGTGCATATTTTAATGTTACCCCAAGAGGTCACGGTCTATATATTTGTAACTGTTGCACGGCTGTAGTGAACTAAGGGTTATTGTTTTGTTTGTGATCTGCACACCAATGGAAGCTACTCTTCTCTTCTACCTATTTCTATCTTCCTTTTCTTCTTGCTCTTCTCCACCACTCACAGCAGCTGTTACATACACCCTGTAGGAAGTTGTCACATGGGAAGAGGAAGGGTAGACCCACACTTAGTTCACTTCTTCTTTGTTTCTCAGAGGAGCAAGATACACAGATCAGGCATACCTGCTGAGTTTAGCCAGGAACCTGGCTCGTACCTATAATGCAGTGCTAAACAATTAAAGAGAGGACAAGTCAGAAATCACCCTAACCCACACCTTGAACATCTTAAACACAGTGCAGTGCAGTATCCTAACAGTGGAGGAACTGATCCAGATAGAGCAAAGCCGTTTAAAGCCTATATAATCTATTTCACAATGCAGGTGACACCGGGACACCCTTGGACACTTTGCTCAACTCAGATAAATAGGACTAGGGCTTGTGTCACACTGATAGGACAGGTAACTCGACCCTGCAGGGCAAAAGGTGGTATAGCAACAAAGGTCGAAACATGGGCACAAGTATTCTTCCTCTCAGAGCAGAGCACAGTACTACATTGGGTTGGAAATCTCACGACCTCCTCCTCTCCACTACTCTGAGCTCTCTTTACTCTTCTCAGCGCGCAACCAAGCCAGCACTGCTATTCTACCTTCTACCTCAACAATTCTCGGTACAGATCTAGTAAAGTCAAGATTGTATTATACTATTCACTTGTATCACGGAAGATCTACCAGTAATGAACAAGTTTATTTATTGTACCGGGACTCAGTGGTTATTGCACCAGCACCTACATACAGGCTACACCGTTCTTGGGTCATTTCCCTTGCCCAAGGGACCTATGACAACTTGTCAGGTCACCGACCATTGGGGAAGGGTATAGCCAGCCACAAGAAAACTAAAAGCAGGTATACCATCACACCCATGTGCTGAGTTAGCACTGGCGTCATGACAATATACCACCTGGTTGAGCAGTACTCCACCGACCAACCACCACAGTAGTGGAGTCACACAGTACCATCTAACAAGTGATCGGTCACAGCTGCAACAGAGTGGTACACACCACATTGGTGGGGAGCAGCACACTGGGGGAGAGCAGGGGGATCCTGGTTGGGGAAGGCACACTGGGAGTTAGCAGGGGTGAATACCGTTGGAGAGCGGCACACTGGGGGAGAGCAGGAGGGGTCCCAGTGGGGAGAGGGACACTGGGGGAGAGCAGGATGGGAGTACTGAGGGGGAGCAGCACACTGGGGGAGAGCAGAGTTGGTTCCGGTGGGAAGCCGGCAAACTGAAGGAGAGCAGGGGGGTCCTAGTGGGGAGAGGAAAACTGGGGGAGAGCAGAGGGGGTTCCGGTGGAAAGCCGGCAAACTGAAGGAGAGCAGGGGGGTCCTAGTGGGGAGAGGAAAACTGGGGGAGAGCAGGGGGGGTCCTGGTGGGGAGTGGCACACTGGGGGAGAGCTGCGGCAGGGAGACCAGGAAGGGGGACAGAGTTGACACTGAGCATCCCCCTGCCATCTCCAGCAGCCACAGCCCGCACAGCTCTGGGAGTCAGGTCGTGACATCACCATTTTATCCAGAAAGTGAAGCCTTGATGCAGTAGTAAGTGCAGGGGAAAAAAGCACTTTATGTGCATTTCCAGTAATGAGTGTATATTGGTGATTTGTATAACTTTTGAAGGGCAATACAATACTTTAACTTTCCCTTTAATTGCAGAAAAATGGGAGGAGAAGGAGAAAAGAAGATGAAAAAAAAAGAAAGAAGAATACAATATAGGGATTGGGAACCTTTAGCCCTCCAGCTATTGCAAAATTACACTTATGTATAATAACCTGATGGATATAAAGGACACCGAAATGGAAAGGGCGGGTAACGAGGCAGCCCGGGCTATGACAGGGATGGGAAACCTTCAGGCCTCCCACTATTGCAAAATTACATTTCTTGAAATGGCATGATGGGAATTGTAGTTTTGCAACTCCCATCTCCCAGTTTCCGATCTTTGTTATAGCCTGGACTGCCCTATTACTCACTCCCTCGATTCCGGTCGCTATGTCCGCCTGTGTCCTTTATATCCATCGTTTTATTATACATAACGTAATTTTTTTCTTTGTGTATAATTTAACTCAGAAAATAATAGTTCAAGGTGACATCTCGGCTTCAAGTGCACTTTGCTCCCTCTATATGACATATCATGGAAGAGGATGTTTTATTCCTTGTTAGACAGATCTCCGAATAAGCGCGCGCTGTAAATACGTTTTCCTCCGGAGATTCGAGATTTATAGAAATATTTCTACCACTTGAAATTCCCCAAGCCTTTTCAGCCAATGCAATTCTTTAGCGAGAGCTGCAGTTCACGGCGTACAGAATGTTCCGCTTTCCCATGTGTCTCTGCTGCACAATTATCTCCCTGACATTTCGGTATAAATAGACGCATTTTGACCAATCATTTTTTCCCCATCAATTTGTTTACACCATCAGGGCCGATAATATAACGTGCTCCCTTCTGGGACCAATCTTTATACGGTACTTAGTTAAAGTGTAATACTATCATTTTAACATATGGTACACACAGTATGCCGCAACTTAAAATATTACTGACTCCCAATGGTGACATTTTTATTGCATCTATCGGAGAAAGTAATACGCACCAATTCCGGGGCTGTTGAATTCTGCTTATTGCTTTGCTTCCTAAGATCCCATATACTATAATATAAGATTTACACCATCACTTTTACTGAGGCCGGTGTAGACTATGGCCAAAAGTTTGTAAACCCTGCCCGTTTAATTAAAGAAACTCACATTTGGCCGCAATATACATAAAACAAGCAATCCCCATATATAACGGTAGAATAAGGCTTCCATATATTTCATATATAATAGAATAAGACTTAAAGGGGTAGTTCACAAAACAAAAATCTTTCAAATCAACTGGTCTCAGGGATTTGTAATTTACTTCTATTAAAAAACTAATCTTCCAGTACTTATCAGTGGCTGTATGCCCTACAGGAAGTGGTGTATTCTCTCCAGTCTGGAGATCTCTGCTGCCACTCTGCTGCCACCTCTGTCCATCTCCGGAACTGTCCAGACCAGTGGCAAATCCCCATAGAAAACCTCTCCTGCTCTCCAGACTGGAAAGAATAACCTTTCATGCAGGACATACAGCAGCTGATAAGTACTGGAAGACTTGAGATTTTTGAATAGAAGTAAATTACAAATCTCTGGCACTTTGTAGCAACAGTTTATCTGAAAGAAGAAAAAATTAGGTGAACTACCCCTTTAAACTTTTTTCTGCCAAGGGTGTTCTGGCTTTTTTTTTTTTTTACATTTTTTACAAATAAAGCATAAATTATACAATATAAATTCATAATAAACTCCCATAGCTGTATATTTTCTGAAAGTAGATAGCTGGCGCATTGTCAAAATGATACTCAGCATTTTATACATAAAGGCACCTTCATGCAATTTTGCATCAAAACATTAAAATTCATGTTTGTGATTAAAAGCCTGACCCAAACAGGAAATTAGATGTATAGCACCTTGTAATGTAGGATATATATATATATATATATATATATATATATATATATATATATATACAGGAAAAGGCTCTATATACTATTTATGGTCTACGCAGGGAGTTTATCAATACATATGCTAAGTCATCAAAGTCAGAGTCTTCAGCGCGTATGAAATATACTGCGAAACCAGAAAAACATTTTATGTGCGGTGAAATAAAAATAAAACTTTTTTTATTGGGGGGGGGGGGGGGAGTAAAACTGACATGATATCTATGTTCCTCAAGTTGGTAAGATTACAATGATAGGCAACTTGCATAACTTTTAACCCTTTAAGGACCGGGGCAATTTTGATTTTTGCGTTTTCGGTTTTTCCTCCTTGTGCATAAAAGGCCATAGCAGTTGCATTTTTTCACCTAGAAACCCACATAAGCCCTTATTTTTTGCGCCACTAATTGTACTTTGCAATGACAGGCTGAATTTTTGCATAAAGTACACTGCAAAAGCAGGAAAAAATTCAATGTGTGGTGAAATTGAAAAAAAAAACACATTTTGTGTTTTTAGTGGATATGTGTTTTTACACCGTTCGCCCTGGGGTAAAACTGACTTGTTATATATGTTCCACAAGTCGTTACGATTAAAACGACATGTAACATGTATAACTTATATTGTATCTGATGGCCTGTAAAAAATTAAAACCATTGTTTACAAATATACGTTCCTTAAAATTGCTCCATTCCCAGGCTTATAGCGCTTTTATCCTTTGGTCTATGGGGCTGTGTCAGGTGTCATTTTTTGCGCCATGATGTGTTCTTTCTATCGGTACCTTGATTGCGCATATACCACTTTTTGATCGCTTTTTATTAACATTTTTATGGATTTGATGCGACCAAAAATGCGCAATTTTGCACTTTGGGATTTTTTTGCGCTGACGCCGTTTACCGTACGAGATCAGGAATGTGATTAATTAATAGATCGGGTGATTACACATGCGGCGATAGCAAACATGTTTATTTATTTATTTATTTACTTTTATTAATAACCTGGGAAAAGGGGGGTGATTCAGACTTTTATTAGGGGAGGGGGCTTTTTATTAATAATGACACTTTTTTTTTTACTTTTACACTTATACTAGAAGCCCCCCTGGGGTGAGGGTTATTCCCCCTGGGGTGAGGGTTATTCCCCCTGGGGTTAGGGTTATTCCCCCTGGGGGACTTCTAGTATAAGTGCTTTGATCTCTCATAGAGATCTCTGCAGCATAGATATGCTGCAGAGATCCATGAGATAGGCACTCGTTTACTTCCGGCTGCTGTAGCCGGAAGTAAACGAGTGCCGAGTCGGGGACGGCGCCACCTTGGAGCGGTCCCCGGCCGGCTTCAGAAATGGAGATCGCTCCTCCGGAACAACGTCCCGGAGGAGCGATCTCCCCACTAGACACCAGGGATGACGCTGCAAACGGTATTCGGATGCAGCTGTCAACTTTGACAGCTGCATCCGATTACTGTGTTAGCGGGCACGGCGATCGGACCGTGCCCGCTAATACCTGCGGTCCCGGGTGCCGCTTGTAGCCGCACGGCCCCGCTCTGAACGTCCTTACCGACCGCAGGGCGTAAATATACGCCCGCGGTCGTTAAGGGGTTAAATTGTTTGATGAATTTAAAAAAAAGAAACATTTTTAAAGAAAATAAACGTTCCTTAAAATCGCTCCATTCCCAGACTTATAACGCTTTTATCCTTTTGCCTCTATCCATTTTTTGCGTCATGATGTGTTCTTTCTATCGGTGCCTTGATTGCATATATGCGACTTTTTGATTGCTTTTTATTATAATTTTTCTGGACTTGATGGGACCAAAAATGCGCAATTTTTCACTTTGGCGGGTTTTTACGGTTACGCCGTTTACCGTGCAGGATCAGGAATGATATAATTTAATAGGTTGGGCGATTACACACGGTGATACCAAATATGTTTATTTATTTATTTATTTATTTTATTTATAAAATGGGAAAAGGGGGGTGATTCAGATTTTTATTAGGGGAGGGGATTTCTATTAATAAAAACACTTTTTTTTAACTTAATTAACACATAAATTAATTAGAAGTCCCCGAGGGACTTCTAGTATTACTACACTGATCTCTCATAGAGATCAGTGTAGTATACTTAATACAGCACGGATCCATTAGATAAGTGCTGTATTGCTCTGGTCTGCTGCAGACCAGATCAATAGAAAACCAATCCGGGATTGGCGTCATACTGCGATCGCATCGCGCGGGGGAATCCTCCAGGAAAAGGCCCATAGAGGAAAAGGCCCCAGATTTGACAGATGCATTTAACAGTCTTAGGGGGACATTTATTAAGTACGGCGCTTTTTACGCCGGACTTAAAAATGTCCCCGCATCTCCAGCGGACTGCCTCTACATAAATCCTGTGCGCTCTAGTGCGCACCGCCGAAAAACCTACGCCAGCTGAGGACTGGAGTAGGTTTTTCGGCGCATCTTTTGGCAGAACGGATGGTGAATTGCGCGGACTCTGAGTCCGCGGCCTCCCTTCCGCCCCCTTCACACCCCCTCCCCGCCCCCCGGCGTACTCGGCGAAAAGTGCCAATTTGCGAATATTTTATTCGCAAATCGTCCATTTGCAAATAAAATAATGCGCAAATCGGCACTTTCCGCCGAAAATCATCCGTACGCCGGATGATACATGTTCCCCTTAATTTGCAGGAGTGGTGAATGGCCACGCCCACTAATAGATGCGGTCCAGGGCTGCAGATGGCAGTCAGAATCGTGGCAGTTCAGAGCTAGCAGCCCCCCTCTGAACTCCCCTAGCGGTGAGATGGCGTAAATATACGTTATCTGTCGTTAATGGGTTAAAGATAAGGAATCGATTAAAGGGGTTATCCAGAATTAAATTTAGGAAATATAGCTGCTTTCTTGCAAAAACTGCACCACCCCTGTCCTCGGGTTATTTGTGGTATTACAACTTAGCTCCATTTACTTGAATGGAACTGAACTGTAATAAACGACCCAAACTGTGGACAAGAATGGCACTGTTTCTGGATGGAAAAAGCAGATATGTTTTTCAAATCCTAAAAAAAACTTTACGGCTAAATAAAATTATTTGCACACTTACTGCATTTATCCAAGACTACAATTACAAACCTCAAAAGCTTCTTACACTATAATACATATTAAAAGGGTATTACCCCCCAAATTGTTTTTGCATTAATAAATTGCCCACCCATAGCTTTCCATCTTTCCAATATGAATTTATTACGGATTCTGCACAGTTTTGCTGTTATCTAGATGCAGTCACCCCCACTAAATGCATCGAATCATAAAAACTCAGTCCACTCCGACACTGCCCCCTGCACACACACACACCCTCTGGACCCGGAGCTCACCCGCCTGCACCGTTTATCACCCCACCCTGAGTGTGCAAACACCCCCCTGTGCCTTACCTCGGTGGCTTCTCCTGTGAGTGCAGCCCCCCCCGGGCAATCTCTCAATGGCCACTCGCGGATTCCCCATCCCCCCTCATCACACGGTACCCCCCAATAAATGCAGTCCCCCACGCGCGATCTCCCGGTGGCTGCCCATGCCCCCCATCCCCCTTCCCCCTCAGTAGAGCCTGTAGCCATCCCCCCCAGCTCCCCTCCCCTGCAGCTCCTGTAAGTGCAAGCCCCCCCCCCACATGATCTCCCGGTGCCCCCCCCCTCAGTAGAGCCTTCATCCACCCTCCCCCAGCTCACTTGGTGGACGCTCCTGTGAGTGTAGCCCCCCCAGCGTGATCTCCCCCAGCGCACCCAGTCCCACCACCCCTGCGAACTCACCTGAGTGAGTGGTCCTCTGCTACATTACCACCATCATCTCAGCTGTGATACATCAGCATCTCAGCTCTGCTACATCACCATCATCATCTCACCTCTGCTACATCACCATCATCAGGCATAAGCAATGCATGATGAGAAATGTAGTCTCCTATCTTGACCATATAGACCATCTTTTAGAAAAAAAACTTTTTCTCGGGAATGGCAGCAGCTAGAAAGATGGGAGATGGCTCATAATACTCAGGGGGACTTGGTGAGTAAGACCAGATAGGTTTGGAAGCGTTTAATTTTTTTTTTTAGCCCCTTGGGGGAATACCCCTTTAATATCAGCCTATTACTTTTCTTCCTTTATACAGCAGGTGTTAGAAAGCTATACAGATTTGTATATTACATCTATTTAAAAATCTTACTGTATGTGTTCCAGTACTTATCAGCTGCTCTATGTCCTGCAGGAAGTGATGTATTCTTTCCACGCTGAGGGTATATTAACACTGAGGAATCTGGGCTCATCTCCATTCTATGGTTGCCCTGATTCTGCCAGGCAGATATGCACGCAGCCGTGAGCGGGGGTGAGCGGCAGAATTCGGGGTGGATGATCCGCCCAGATTCCTAAGTGTGAACATACCCTGACACCGTGCTCCCTGCTGCCACCTCTGTCCAGAGCAGGAGAGGATTTCTATGGGGATTTGCTACTGCTCTGTACAGTTCCTGACGTGTACAGAGGTGGCAGCAGAGAGCAGTGTGTCAGACTGGAAAGAATATACCCCTTCCTGCAGGACATACAGCAGCTGATAAGTACTGGAAGACTTGAGATTTTTAAATAGAAGTAAAACAGTTCTTGAAAAAGTACCACTTTAATCACCCTGGACCACCATAGATACCAGGTACTAAATGTTTAGTCTTCTAGAACCCCCAAAATATTACAAAGCTTTCCATAGCCGCCCTTATCATGTCGTTTTTCCTTCTCTGTTGAGACGACTCAATGACCTTCACAGGTTTCTATTAACCAGAAATCCCTTTTAATGTTTCCTTATAATCGTTGCGGTCTCCTCGCCATCTTACATATCACCGCTTCACGTTGTTTCTAATAAGCCTGTTATTCGGCAGCCTAGCGTCTGATGGGGTTCTGCTGAATATCCAGGTACATCAAATGCTGTGATCTCCTTTAAGGATTCTGTAAACAAGCTTAAAAGGCAGAAGACGGGATCATTAAGAAGTTTAGCAATGAATGCTGGGAGCATAATGGGAGTCATTCTGCTCGGGATACAATCTCATTACTTGTGCCGGTGGCTGCCGAAGGTTTTCATCTTAGTTATTCACGGTTTTACGTCGGCTTCTGTTTGGAGATAAATGATTCATCTTATTACACATTAGAAAATATTTACCTCCTTCTTGGAGGAATTGGCGCTTAACTTTTTTTTTTTTTTTTTATCTCTCGCCTATTTTAGTAGTAAAAAGGTTTTTTGTTTTTTTTTCCTCCGTGTTTGAAATAAATTTGTTTATATAGAACGTCTATTACTGTACACGCAGGTTCAGATGAAGCACAAACGACGCCGCTATTAAAGTCAACCGCAGGCGAGTCTTTATACTCAGTAAGATGGAGTTACTATTGTCATATAACATTGCTTGGCCATTATTTCTTTCACTGTGGTCTCTCAAATGTAAGTATCCATCTGTATAGTATAGTATGAAAGCAAAAACAGCTAATGCTGCATGTTAGGCTGGGTTCACACTACAATTTTGCAATAGTTTTTTTTTTCATCTGTTTTGTGTACATCCGTTTTGATATGTTTTTCCATTGAGTTCTATTATTTAAAAAAAAAAAGATCTAAAAACGGATCAAAACGCATCAACCACAATTTTTTTGCACGATAAAAAAAGATGCATTTTGAGCAGTTTTTTTTTTAAATGGAAGTCAGTGGAAAAAAAAACATGCACACGAATGTATCAGTTTTTTATGTTTTTCTTTTTTCTTTTTTTTTTTTTCATAAAACGGATGAAAAAAAAAAAAAGATTGCAAAAATGCAGTGTGAATCCAGCCTAATATTTATATGTTGCATCCATTTAATTTTTTTTTTCTAAGAAACCGACCACAACTGATGTCATATTGATGCCAGAAAGATCTGTCATCATGTTTTCTATCCTTTTATTTCAATGAAAACCAGCAGTTGCCATCAGTTTTTTCCATCAGTTCAGTTTATTCAATCAGTTGTCATCAGTTTTTTCCTTTACTGCATTACAGGGGGCCACTTGTTATGGGGGCAGCAGCACAGGAGGTCATCTACTATAGAGGTATACCTGACAGGGGGCCATATACTATAGGGTCAGCTACTAAAGGGGGCAGCACCAGAGCGGGCGATCTACTATAGGGGGGACAACTCACATGGGAGCCCTCTACTGTGGGCAGCAGGACACGGGGACGTCTCCTATAGGGTGCTGCACATGTATAGAGGAGCCAGGGAGTAAGGAGAGGCTTCCCCTCCTTCCAGGGGCCACTCTGCTGCAGGGCCCCTGGCGGGGGGGTGGGGGTAGTAACATACATATATGGCTGTGGACATCTTCTTTATATTTTACTACAACGGATGCTTTAAACTGTCCCATTGAAGTAAATGGGATCAGTTCCAAGATGTGTTTTCCTCTGGCGCTTTCCAACACTTATGGCACATCCAGAGGTGGTACCCACATCTATCTTCAGATTGATACCCCTCATCCCCCCCACCCCCCAACCCCGCCGCCTCCTCTGGCCTGTTTGCTAGTGCTGGAGGTGGCTGGAAAGCCAAGAACTGCTGAAACAGGCGAGTTACTCAGTTTGTATAATTTCCATTGAGATCTCTATCAGAAGAGGTGGGACCCACATCTAAGTGACACTCCATTTTCCCATGGGGAAAATGTGGAAGGAGTTCCCGAGTTTTGAGCTGCTGTTTTCTGCTGAAGACATAGAAAACTGTCTGTGAGCTGTTCAGTCTGTCTTTGTTCCTGCCCCCTACCTTCCCAGACCTTTCATGTAAACAGTGTCCCTGGCCGGCTGTCTCTGTACTCTGTAATGCTAAGAGGGTTAATCAGTAAGTTCACCAATAACTTGACTTCAGATTAACCCTCCCAGCATCACAGAGTGCAGAGACAGACGGCCAGGGACACTGTTTACATGAGCTGTCTTGGAAGGGAGGGGAGAGAAAGTCTCTTATTAGAGTTAGACTTAGCTTAAGGGAGATATCTAGTGGGCAAGGAGTCACATAGGATTCTGTGGTTAATAAATGATTGAGAGCTCATGTGACAGGCCTGCCACCAGTCAGAATAAATGGAATGTTGTAATTTGAATGGCATTTCCAGCGTATCTGTACTGGCATGTAGCTACCCCAAACTGCCGATACCGCATTGTAGAGGTCATCATGGCACGTCTGGTTTGGGGGTCGGCCTTTATCCCAGACCTGGTATTTAAAAAAACCCTACTTTTATTGTTGCGGTGGGTCAGGAAGTCAATCTGGCCTCCCCACCCCGCTGCAGCAATAAAAGTACAGTAGTTTTCCTTCAAAATATCGACATCGGGAGAAAGGCCGACCCCCGAACCGGACATGGCGTGAGGACCTCTACAACACGATAGCCGACACATGCCGATACAGATTCCCTTTAAAATGTCCATGGCAGACTATCAATGTCTGATTTTTCCCATTGTTTTTGTACTTTACATTCTAAGTAAGTTCTTGTAGTTGGTGCACGTACTATTCTTTAGCTTTATTGTTTCGGTAAGTCAGTGTCACATTAAGTCGATCTTCTCCTCTTCATCTTCTCTGTAACTTTATAAAGATGATAATGAATAATTTAATAAATAAAGTCTAGTCAATCCTAATGAAATAATTTGTCCTTGTCTTTGCTCGGGTCCTGGGATTTAATAAAGCTAATGGCATTGTACTTCATGTCTCATCTTTCCAGGTTTTCCATGTCTGTTTACATGAACATTTCAAATCCTATTAATGATTCCCTTTAGAACAAGCTGCTTCTGTTAGAATGCTCCCCCGACACATCATATCCCACTGCCGGGACCCCCAACATTCAGGTATAAGCTGTGGGGGCATCTAGAAGTGGTATATTTACTACAGCGCCACCACAGGGGAAAGAAAACATTACACAAATCCCTCTGATATCTATGGGCTGTCCATGCACGGTGCTATACTCCCGCCTGTAATGGATGTAGTTTGTAGCCTCTCTAGGGTCTAGTTTATAGATAAGGCCCTGAATGGGTCTGGCACAGTGTTCTCTGCTGCCACCTCTGTCCATATCAGGAACTGTCCAGAACAGTAGAAAATTCCTATAGAAATCCTCTCCTGCTCTGGACAGTTCCTGACATGGACAGAGGTGGCAGAAGAGAGCACTGTGACAGACTGGAAAGAATACACCACTTCCTGCAGGACATACAGCAGCTGATAAGTACTGGAATACTTGATATTTTAAATAGAAGTAAATTATATATCTATATCTAAGGATTTTCCAAACCAGACAACCCTGGGTGGCCGTGGAGTGGAGCTCCCTCCTCTCCTCGCTGTACCTCAGTATCGCAGTGGGTCTCAGCAGTGAGATCAATAACTTTTGATAATGGCAGGTACTCTTTGAACAACTCTCAACGGAGAATTGAGAAATTCATTATTTTTCACAGCTGGCTATGGTAAACCGCTTATCGTAGGATAAAGCAAGCCAAGAGGAAGGACATATTTGATTCTGTACTTTTGGCCCAGTGTTATTGTGGGTTTACGCCATGATTTGACTTTTCATTTTGCAATGATTGGTCATTGGTAATGTTACGTCAATGACTAGAACATGACTAGAACCCGACTAGAACCCAGACCTCTGTCCCTACCTATTTGGATAATCTAGTCTAGACGGCAGCCCCCAACTGGACGACATACACTACTTATTGCTGGGCCAGTCTGGGTAAACAAAGTGACCAGTCCCAGTCATAACCAGGAGAACACGTCAAGGACCAAAATGACATACAAAGTACATAGCAATAAACTAGCCAGGGATCAATACAGGGAGAGAACAAGCAAAAGCCAAGCTAG
This sequence comes from Dendropsophus ebraccatus, assembly GCF_027789765.1. Classification (NCBI taxonomy): domain Eukaryota; kingdom Metazoa; phylum Chordata; class Amphibia; order Anura; family Hylidae; genus Dendropsophus; species Dendropsophus ebraccatus. The sequence continues at coordinate 26,353,624 of NC_091460.1, read as the reverse complement.
GTTACTGAGGTAACATAGTAAAAAGTTAGAGTCTAAGGGGTGAGGTCATATAAACTCAAAGAAAACTGATGATGTGGGGCGGAGCTCAGACTTTCAAGGGCATCGCCACCCACTGAAATGTCCCTATTGATTGGCCCAGAGCTCCTGCAGCTCTGATAGGCCGGCCTGAGACACATGGTAAAGATTTATCAAACATGGTGTAAAGTGAAACTGGCTCAGTTGCTCCTGGCAACCAATCAGATTCCAACTTTCATTTTCTAAAGAGTCTGTGAGGAATGAGAAGTGGAATCTGATTGGTTGCTAGGGGCAACTGAGCCAGTTTCACTTTACAGCATGTTTGATAAATCTCCACCCATGGTCCTGACTGCTATTTGGATGCCATGCCACAAAAACAGGCCGAGGCAAGCCCTCCAGCCTCCCTTGCTGCAATTGAGGAGAAGGATACATGGACAGGTACAGTAAGTGACAAGTAATCTGTCAAAATTGACTGTTGATGTAAACATGTATGGAGAGCCATAAATCCCATTTACTTCAACAGCGTGAACATAGTCACATTCAGGTAATTTCCATATACATGTAACTCCAAGGCTATGTTCACACCACATCTTTTTTGGGCCATTTTGCGGCTGTTTCTGTGGACAGACAGCATTTTGGCACCAAAATACAGCCGTTTTATGAATATTGCGACCATAATTTGCATAACATTTTTTGAGTTTTGGTGTCGAAATGACGGTCGTCAGAAAACGGCAAAAAATTATGTGTCATATGCCTCATATGCTGCAATTTTGAACATAACCGACTACGTTCAGGCCATTGAAGTGCATGATTTTCCATTAACGTATACACTACTGGCCATTTTGACAATTTATAGACAAATCATGACATGAACAAGCCCTTGTAGTATGATTTTTGGTAAAAGGTATTCCTATATAACCCAATTTCCTAGAAGAAAGGTATATCCCATGATCACATTGTCCTCTGGTTAGGCAACTTGGTTAACCAAGCTTATAGGGGTTGTTCGCGCAATTTTTTTTTATTTCAAATCAACTTGGGCCAGAAAGTGCCAGAAATTTGTAATTTCTGGCACCAGTTGATTTGATAGAAAAAAAAATTGGTGAACAACCCCTTTAATTAAGACATTGTAGCCGATAGCTGTCTTTAACAACAATGGCTAAAGCCTCAATGAGGAGAAGGACATCAGAGGCGTTTCACCCTGGGCTCTTTTTAATGGCCGTCAGACAAAGCAAACAAACTTGGGTTGGTCATTAGCCCCCGGAAATCACTCTAATGAGGCTCCATCCATTTGCAAATCCTCATGATAATCTGCTTAGCCAGTGTCCTACTTCTCCCATGGATGCCGTACTAATGGAATTTTAATGTAACATATTTGGCGGCATAATTGGAGCAAATGATGGTGCGAATAAAGGACACGTTTTTAAGTAACACTAATAATACGGTGACTAATAGGACGTCTCAGGCCTCTGTAGGTTTTTACCAAACAGAAATGTTAATTCGGAAGACAAAGGAGAAAACACTAAGCGAGCGCGCTGTATTAATGATATATACCAGATCATCTGAGGATAAAAGCAGAGAAACACGACGGAACGCGGCCGACTGGGAGCTGGTGAGTAATTATATTAAATCTATGGATGTGTTGAGAAACAAGTCAATTTGCTTAGAAGGAAGTCTTGTAATCACATCCTTTATGGGGTTTTATACTAATGTGAATTAGCAGCGAAATGCAAAAAAAAGAGAGAGAAAATGCCTCTTCTGACTGTAGTAATTATAGACAAACAAACACCAAAGGACGTGGACGCTGGAATACTAATGACCACATGGGGGTGGAAACGGCTGTTTTGAAAAAACTTTATTTTTTCTCCTTAGAAGTGTAAAACCAATAAAACCAATGATTTTCTTTTATTTTTTTTATTTTATTTTAAGACAGCACCACCACAGGTGAAATTAGGTATTACACTGTGTCCATCAAAATCCATGTAATATAGGGCCGTACTGAGAACACCAGAGCATTATTTGTGGCTATTCTGGCTAATAGGAAAAGATGACTCCTAAATAAAATATTTAAAGTGTCACTGTCATATTTTTTTTTCCAGGAATCAATAGTATGGGCGATTTTAAGAAACTCTGTAATTGGGTTTATTAGGCAAATATGCAATTATCTGCATTCAAAAATACTTTTCCCAGGTCCCCCCTCCCTCCTCTCTCATATTCCCTGTCTATTATCAGGAAATTGTGTCTTGTTGTATCAGACATGCCCCTGTCTGTTCTATGGAGAGGGGAGGGGGGGGGGAGGAAGGAGGGAGATCAGTTGGCAGCAGAAAGCAGAGAACAAAGGATTACACAGCGGGAGCTATGTGAAAGCCTCTATTCAGAGGTCACAGAGGTCAGTGCTGACTTAAAGGAGAAGTCCAGCGAAATTTTTATCAAAGTATTGTATTGTCCCCCAAAAGCTATACAAATCTCCAATGTACACTTATTACGGAAAATGCACATAAAGTGCTTTTTCCCCTGCACTTACTACTGCATCAAGGCTTCAATTCCTGGATAACATGGTGATGTCACTTCCTGGATAACATGGTGATGTCACTTCCTGGATAACATGGTGATGTCACTTCCTGGATAACATGGTCATGTCACTTCCTGAATAACATGGTCATGTCACAACCCTTTTTCATGATAAAAATAAATTTTTCGGCTAATAAACCCAATTACAAAGTTTCTTAAAATTGCCTGTACAATTGTTTTCTGTAAAAACAAATTAAACAACAGGTACACTTTAAAAAAACAATTTTTAGGACCTGGATATTTTTTAATTTATAGAGGTTCTCAGACGAAAATCTTTTAAATTCAAATTAACTGGTTTCAAAAAGATTTGTAATATACTAGTATAGTATTAGGAAGTGCATGGGTTCAATGTCTTTCTCTTTACTGCCCCCCAGTGGTCGATTGTATGTGAGAGAATGCATGAAACATCCGACACATGACTCTCATCAAATCGGTTTCTATGTGGAAACTAGAAGGTCTGAGGGAAGAGTTTCGCAAGGGAAACCCTTTCCCCCAGAGAGCTGGGTCACTCTTTCCAAAGTTCTGGCCCTGGAAAGAGAAGTGTGAACATCTAGTGAAGCTCTGTCCTGCTAGGCCAGATGAGGAGAAGAAGAATTAGGTCTAGGTCAGTGTTCAAGTTTGTAGCTAAAGCTGCTGTAAATCAAGTAACTAAACCCCTACTTTTCTAATGGGTCAACTCCAGCTCCACCAGCTAAGGTTCAATAAAACTATTGATCGTCCAGATGCCAAGACCCAGGACATCCCACCGATCATGTGTCCAGCAGCTGCATTACAATGAGAATGGGGCTGGAAGCAGTTGGCTCCATACTTTGTATAGTGGCAGCGCCAGGTACTGCAGCCTCCGCTCAATTCCCGTTTGGTAAAACAAAGAATATATATGTTGCCTGGGGAGGGGGGGGGAGTCTATGTGTATGAGTAAGTGAGGGTACATGTATGTACTGTATGTAATTTTATTTTTTTTTTTTTGGGGGGGGAGCACGATTTGCCTTCTTTGTCTAGGGCACCAGAACTCCTTGTCCCGGCCCTGCCCAGCACTTCCTAAAAAAATAAGTCTGGCCAGTCTTCTCCTTTAAGATCATGCCAAAATATGACTTTAACCTGAATCACTAAAAAATATTCCCTTGTCCAGCTATTTCTGTTTTATATATTTGTTATGATGTCCCCTGCTGTTCCTTTGAGTCCCCCCTTCAGAACATGCACCACGTGTGTCTAGTGGTGAATAGCAGGAATTACTCCACCACCCATGCAGAAGAGGGTTTCAAAAAAACAGGCACAGGATCCTCTAAAACAATGCAAAGCAACCTAAAAATAATAAAGTTAGTAAATTCATAAATATATATATATATATATATATATATATATATATATATACTAAAACGGCTGTTTAAAAAATATGATGTATACTGCATAAAAAAAAAAAACTATATAAAGCTACAGCCACAGCAAAATAAAGGTTATGGCTCTTGAAAGGCAGTAGCATAAAAGCTATTGTCGTATATTAAAATGTGCCAAAAGTAGTAAAACACGAAAGTAGTAGATATTCTCTCAAATCAACTGGTGTCAAAAAGTTATACAGATTTGTAATTACTTTTATTTTAAAAATTCAAGTCATCCAGTACTTATCAGCTGCTGTATGTCCTGCAGGAAGTGGTGTATACTTTCCAGTCTGACACAGTGCTCTCTGCTGCTACGCCTGTACGTCAGGAACTGTCCAGAGCAGGAGAGGTTTTCTATGGGGATTTGCTGCTGCTCTGGACAGTTCCTGACATGGACAGAGGTGGCAGAAGAGAGCACTGTGTCACATTGGTAAGATTTTTTTTTTTTTAATTCCCCTTATGAATGATGTATAAGATTTCATGAAAAATTAATGTCTACGTCTACTCCAAAATGGTTCACAGTACCTCCAAACCCTCACTTGCCCAATAATCAGCTCTATTTCTTGGTAGTTAGTCAATTGATGGAAGGAAATTTGAATAGTAACAGACTACAATGATTTGTTTGTAGTCTGATACCATGGAAACGCATAGGTCTGATCTGCAGCTGTAGACAGTGGATTTTTAATCAATCATTTCTGCACAGTTATTCCATTTTAGATGCATCAGAATAATAAAACCCAGATAAGTCTTCTTTTCAGTCTTTAGCTACACAAGTTTCCTATACAACACATTACTAAATGGCCGTTAAATTCTGCTTATTCAGAGTGGTTACAGTGTAACAGCTTGTAAGTTGGTTTCTACATTGACTGTAGAACTAATAGGCGATCCCATTAATTACAGTAAACAATATCCTTTGTCTCAGAGTATTAAGTGTCTGGGTATAAACTTTGGAGCCTTTTAAAATGTCAGCTAATTTTTTCGCATTCTGTCGTCCTGCCAGTTTATGTTCCAGTCTGTTGGCTGAATTGAAGTATTTACTACTAATAACTTTTTATTGCCTTACCATGGGGAGGCTTTCACAGGTCCTGTTCCTGCACTTTGTGGAGGAAGAGAATGTCAGGGCTCATTAAGTTCTAATCAGCCGGCTATTCATCCCAGTGATGATGAAGTGCTGGTGTTACTGATGGCACAACGGCCCCATCCACCAGTCAGTCCCATCTGATGGTTCACAGTTTGGCATGACTCACATACCGAAACACCAAAGTGCAGTCTATAGATGAGACATTATAGGCATTACAGACATGATAGACATGATAGACAGGCTATGGGACAAGAGATAGAAACATTAAGCTAATAAATATAACATCATTTATCTCATGTAGACATGGCTTATTATTATATAATTTCTTCAGAGATAAATTCTATCTCCTATCTATCTATCTATCTATCTATCTATTATCTATCTATCTATCTCTCTATCTATCTCCTATCTATCTATCTATCTATCTATCTATCTATCTATCTAATCTCCTATCTATCTATCTCCTATCTATCTATCTATCTATCTATCTCCTATCTATCTATCTATCTATCTATCTATCTATCTATCTATCTATCTATCTATCTATCTATCATCTCCTATCTATCTATCTATCTATCTATCTATCTCCTATCTATCTATTTATCTATCTATCTCCTATCTATCTATCTATCTATCTATCTATCTCCTATCTATCTATCTATCTATCTATCTATCTCCTATCTATCTATCTATCTATCTATCTATCTATCTATCTCCTATCTATCTATCTACCTATCTATCTATCTATCCATTATCTATCTATCTATCTATCTATCTCCTATCTATCTATCTATCTACCTATCTATCTATCTATCTATCTATCTCGTATCTATCTCCTATCTATCTATCTATCTATCCATTATCTATCTATCTATCTATCTATCTCCTATCTATCTATCTCCTATCTATCTATCTATCTACCTATCTATCTATCTATCTCGTATCTATCTCCTATCTATCTATCTATCTATCCATTATCTATCTATCTATCTATCTATCTCCTATCTATCTATCTACCTATCTATCTATCTATCTATCTATCTCCTATCTATCTATCTATCTATCTATCTATCTATCTATCTATCTATCTCCTATCTATCTATCTATCTATCTATCTATCTTTCTCGTATCTATCTCCTATCTATCTATCTATCTATCTATCTATCTATCTATCCATTATCTATCTATCTATCTATCTATCTCCTATCTATCTATCTACCTATCTATCTCCTATCTATCTATCTATCTATCTATCTATCTATCTATCTATCTATCTCCTATCTATCTATCTACCTATCTATCTATCTATCTATCTATCTCCTATCTATCTATCTATCTATCTATCTATCTATCTATCTATCTCCTATCTATCTATCTATCTATCTATCTATCTATCTCCTATCTATCTATCTATCTATCTATCTATCTATCTATCTATCTCCTATCTATCTATCTATCTATCTATCTATCTATCTATCTATCTCCTATCTATCTATCTCCTATCTATCTATCTATCTATCTATCTATCTATCTATATTTTGATATAATAATATAAGCAAATCGGGTTCTTAGAAGCATTGTGGGCATTTTGAGTACCCCCTTGGCCCACCCACTCTGCCCACTATGGATATTCTTATATGCAAAGTAGTGGATCAGGCTGCCTTACAAGCGCTCTTTCCCCAGCCCAGTGTGCCTGTGATCTGCCATCTCACCTTCAGGATCAGTGCTGCCGCAGAGGGGTCTGATATCTGAGGCCTGTAATCCCGGCCAAACAGGGAAGCGTCTCATTCAAGCGTCCGCACGCCTCCTGCGATCACCTCGACAACCGCGTGGTAGGTTCTCACGCCAGCTACGCGAGATCAGTGAAGGGCTACATGTATATACTGTATATGTCACTACTCTAATGAGAGAAGATAGCCAAGAGTAAGAGTGCAAAAACTGCACTCGAAACACGTCGGAGTTTTTGTGTTAGGAGCATGTGTTCAAGTGTGCTATGAGGTGATTTTTGTTCAATAAACGGGATGTGATTTCACTTGCTACATCAGAGCCTGCTGGATCATCAGTTTTTTGTTTGATGAAGTGAAACATTTTCAATGGGAAGGTATATCAAAGAGTTGATATGTCTCTGAAATTGATCGCCACTATCAGATTTGCAGTACATATTGCAGTTTGAACGTTATCAACGCAGAAAGTTCTCATGCGGGTTCGTAACGATTAGATGCAGCATCTTCAGCTTTGTTTTCAGCACCATGGACAGCCTATCAAATGGCTGTACATCACAGGAAACATTTCTGCTTCTTGTTGCAACGTTCTGTGTTGATAACCTTTGAACCACTAGAGATATTCACCAACAAAAAGAAAGCATTTATAGGGAAAATATGGATATTCTTTATTAAGTGTTTAAAAACACACTGTGAGAAGGTACAAGGTGTCATAGTAGATGACCGATACGTGTCACCGAGGTGCCTGGCCTCGGTGAAGTGAGCTGGTAGCTTTTGTCAGTAACCCTAGGTTACTGACACTTTTTGTTGAATAGTAAGGCTGTTTGCACAGCTGATCCGGGCCGGCCTTTCACTGGAGCAGTCTTAGAGCTGGGTGGGATGACTGCTCCCACGTATTCCAGGCCGGGTTTTCTGTGGCTGGATAGAATCCAAGTAGCTCAGCAGAGCTGAGGGTGTGGTCCCAACTCTGGAGTTTGTGGGACTTGCAGTGCTGGAGTGTGTCAGCTGGGAAGCTGGTGGGTGTCTGGAAGCTGTGCCATCCCACCTTTCCACATCCTAGCGGGTGAACCCTCAACTGAAAAGGACTTGTGAGTTTGTGACGTCCACTTGGACTTTATATTCTGTTTTACTGAAGTCAAGCCATTAGTGTTTTAGTTTGCTGTACCTTCTATGCTGAAAACAAAAGGACTGCTGTTTGGCTAAACTGCATATTGAGAAAGACTTTTAGATTGCCATTTGAACTCATCCCCACATATGGTGTTTCGGATGCGGGCAGCAATCCTGTGAACTTTCTGTATGTCCTGGGTCAAGGCTGCAGTACAGAGCCAGACCACACCAGCAGCCATGGAGGAGGTGATCAAACAGCTAATGCAAGCCAACCTCCAACAACAGAGGGCGCATACAGAGGCAATGCAGGCCCAGCAGGAGACTAACAAACTGTTCATCCAGCAGATGGCTGTGCTGTCAGATGCCATTCATGCTCGGGAAAATCCACCCGGAGCCATGCTGGATGAGGTACATAAAGTCAAGAGGACTTTGAAGGAAGCTCTACAGAAGATGACGCCAGAGGACGACATTGAGGCTTTCCTTACCGTGTTCGAGAGGGTGGCTGACAGGGAAAAGCTGCCGCCGGATCAGTGGGCTGAAGTCCTGGCCCCATATTTAACCGGGGAGCCCCAAAAGGCTTATTATGATTTGGCTTTGCAGGACGCTAAAGAGTACCCCAAGTTGAAAGCGGAGATCTTAGCACGGCTCGGTGTCACATTGGCTGTCAGGGCTCAGTGGGTACACCATTGGGCCTACCACATGGACAAACCTCCAAGATCCCAGCTATTTGACCTGTTACACTTAGTTCAGAAGTGGTTGCAGCCTGAGCTATGTTCCCCAGCCCAAATGGAGCGTGTAGTCATGGACAGGTTCATGCACTTTCTACCCCGACCTATCCAGTGCTGGGTCGCACAGGGTGACCCCCAGACTGCAGATGACCTGGTGGGACTGGTGGAGAGGTTTCACACTGTGGAGAAATCCCTGAGGTGACCAGAGAACCATAAGTCTCTCTACTGGGTAGCCCAGAGGGACTTGGACAGTAAGTTATCTGGCCCGAAATCCTCTCGAGAGGGTCGTCCCAAGACCAGCGGAGGGACGGAACCCATAACCAAAGGGCCTTCCCGGGAGATCATTTGCTGGAGATGTCGGGGCCCGGGTCATATGGCAGCCCAGTGCCCACTCACAACAGAGCCAATGGACTGCTCTGCAGGCCGCTGCAGTTCCCTCTTTGCGCAGCCAGCATGCAGCGCTGTTCCCACCAATGGGGAGGGACCCCAAATTTGTACCCTAACTGTTAATGGGACTCTTGCCGCAGGACTATTGGACTCAGGAAGCCTGGTCACACTTATCACAGCCTCTCTCCTTCATGTGTTTCTCCCTGAGAAAAATCTGGGGTTCACATGTATCCATGGGGACACCAAGGTGTATCCTGTGGCACAGGAGGTTCTGAAGAACGACTGGGGTACCCTGTCACATAATGTGGGGGTGGTTAAAAAACTGATGCATGAAGCTATTATTGGTCGTGACTTCCCCCTGTTCTGGGACCTGTGGGAAAAGGCCACTATGCCAAATCGTCCAGGGAGTTCAGACAACCTGGGGGGTTGGGAAGAGGAGGTAAACCCGGAGTTCTCTATGACCGCCCTAGTAGGGGAAAATGAGACTGAGGTTGCCCCAGAGGATAATGTCCCTGACTTGGAGGTGTCCCGGGGTAATTTCGGTACAGCCCAACTCAGAGACTTGACCCTGAAAAGCGCCCTAGAGAATGTTGTGGTCCTTAATGGGGTTCCCCAGGAGCCTAGTGCAGACGACCGGTTCCCAAATTTTGCCATGAATAGTGACCTGTTATATTGGGTGACCAAGATAAGAGATAAAGTGGTGGAGCAGCTACTGGTGCCAGGACCATATAGGCCTATGGTAATGGATATGGCCCACTCACATGTCTTGGGTGGTCACCTAGGGGAAGACAAAACGCTTGAGAGGGTTCTACAGCGTTTTTAATGGCCAGGATGTTACATAGAGATAAGGGATTTCTGTCAATCTTGTCCTGTCTGCCAGGTCACTTCCCCGGTAGCCCATTTTCGTAGTCTTCTGGTCCCATTACCAATTATTGAGGTTCCCTTCCAGAGGATAGGAATGGATCTGGTAGGGCCGTTGATGAAGTCAGCTAGGGGGCATCAATACATCCTGGTACTTGTTGATTATGCCACCCGGTACCCTGAGGCTGTCCCCCTAAGAAGTCCCACATCCAGAAACATCGCCAGGGAGTTATCCCATGTCTTCTCCCGAACAGGCATTCCTAAAGAGATTTTAACAGACCAGGGAACTCCGTTCATGTCTAAGGTAATGAAAGAACTGTGCAAGGTATTGAAAGTCACTCAATTGCCCACATCAGTCTATCACCCACAAACAGATGGCCTTGTTGAACGTTTTAATAAGACCCTGAAGGCGATGCTGAAGAAAGTAGTGGAGAAGGATGGGCGGGACTGGGATTGTCTTTTACCATACCTGTTGTTCTCCATTAGAGAAGTGCCCCAATCCTCTACAGGGTTCTCCCCCTTTGAATTGTTGTATGGCAGGCACCCCAGGGGTCTCTTAGATGTAGTAAAGGAGACTTGGGAAAGTGAGGTCACGCCCTACAAAAGTGTGGTAAAGCATGTAGCCCAAATGCAGGAAAGGATCTCCAAGGTGATGCCCATGGTAAAAGAGCATCTTATGCAAGCCCAAGAGGCACAGACCAGGGTCTATAATAGGTCTGCTCGTCTGAGACAGTTTAATCCAGGAGATCCTGTACTAGTCTTAGTCCCTACTGTGGAGAGCAAGTTCCTAGCCAAGTGGCAGGGTCCCTACGAGATAGTGGAGAAAATGGGGGAGGTCAACTACAAGGTCCATCAACCAGGGAAGAGGAAGCCCTTTCAGATCTACCACATTAATCTGATAAAACAGTGGAAGGAGAGAACCCCCCCTGAAGCTTCTTGCCTGGTGACACAACCAGAGACCACCTTTGAGGCAGTTAAAATTTCAGAGACCCTGTCCCCCTCCCAAAAACAACAGTGTAGGGAACTGCTGCAGAAGAATAAAGATCTCTTCACGGAAACTCCGGGGTGCACCTGTGTAATAGAACATGAGATCCTTACAGATCCCCAAGTGAGGGTAAACCTAAAGCCATATAGGATCCCTGAGGCCCCCCGGGAGGTCATTGCTAAAGAGGCCCAGAGAATGTTAAAACTGGGGGTGATTGAGAGGTCCAAAAGTGGGTGGTCAAGCCCAATAGTGTTTGTGCCAAAACCAAATGGTGAATGGAGATTTTGTAATGACTACCGCAGACTTAATTAAGTATCCACGGTGGATGCCTACCCCATGCCAAGGGTAGATGAGTTGGTGGAACGACTAGGGCCAGCTAGGTACATCAGCACCCTGGACCTCACTAAGGGATACTGGCAAATCCCACTGTCCAAAGAAGCTAAGGACTCCACACCTGAGGGGTTGTTTCAGTACCTCCGGATGCCATTTGGGTTGCAAGGGGCTCCTGCCACCTTCCAGAGGGCCATGGACCATGTTCTACATCCACATAGGAAGTATGCTGCTGCATATTTAGATGACATTGTCATCTTCAGTCATGATTGGGGAAGTCACCTCATTAAGGTTCAGGCTGTCTTAGACGCCTTAAGGAAGGCTGGTTTTACTATAAACCCAAATAAATGTGCCCTAGGGATGGAGGAAACCAGGTACTTGGGTTACATAGTTGGCAGAGGAGAAATTAAGCCGCAATTGAATAAAGTGGAAGCTATTCAGGATTGGCCCCGCCCACTCATGAAGAAACAGGTCAGGGCATTTCTGGGTATTGTGGGATACTACAGGCGGTTCGTCCCCAAGTTTGCGGAGATAGCAGTTCCCCTTACTGACCTTACAAAGGGCACAAAGTCGGCCATGGTGAAGTGGTCCCCAGAGGCAGAGAGGGCCTTTCAGGAACTAAAACAGTCTCTGTGTAGACAGCCAGTGCTGGTGGCTCCGGATATTTCCCATGAGTTTGTGGTCCAGGCTGATGCATCGGATGTCGGTCTAGGTGCAGTGATGTCCCAGGTAGTGAACGAGGAGGAGCACCCAGTAATTTACCTTAGCAGAAAACTGTCCCCAGCAGAGAGAAATTATGCCATCATCGAAAAAGAGTGTTTAGCTATAAAATGGGCACTAGACTCCCTTAGGTACTACTTACTGGGAAGGAGATTCAGGCTAGTGTCGGACCATGCCCCACTTAAGTGGATGAGAGATAAAAAAGGAAATAATGCCAGGGTTACCCGCTGGTTCCTTGCCCTGCAAGAGTTCTCCTTTTCAGTAGAACACAGACCAGGAAAAATGCAGGGAAATGCAGATGCATTGTCAAGGGTGCATAGTCTGGTGGCTGAAGGTGCCCAAGCCCCTGGCTTTGGACAGAGGGGGGGGGGTATGTGAGAAGGTACAAGGTATCATAGTAGATGACCGATACGTGTCACCGAGGTGCCTGGCCTCGGTGAAGTGAGCTGGTAGCTTTTGTCAGTAACCCTAGATTACTGACACTTTTTGTTGAATAGTATGGCTGTTTGCACAGTCGATCCGGGCCGGCCTTTCACTGGAGCAGTCTTAGAGCTGGGTGTGATGACTGCTCCCACGTATTCCAGGCCAGGTTTTCTGTGGCTGGATAGAATCCAAGTAGCTCAGCAGAGCTGAGGGTGTGGTCCCAACTCTGGAGTTTGTGGGACTTGCAGTGCTGGAGTGTGTCAGCTGGGAAGCTGGTGGGTGTCTGGAAGCTGTGCCATCCCACCTTTCCGCATCCTAGCGGGTGAACCCGCAACTGAAAAGGACTTGTGAGTTTGTGACGTCCACTTGGACTTTATATTCTGTTTTGCTGAAGTCAAGCCATTAGTGTTTTACTTTGCTGTACCTTCTATGCTGAAAATAAACGGACTGCTGTTTGGCTAAACTGCATATTGAGAAAGACTTTTATATTGCCATTTGAACTCATCCCCACAACACACACAGACACACACACACACAAACACCTAAAGCGGGGGTCTGTGTGATGTCACATTAAAGAATTCATTACAAATCGGACACTTATGACCACACAGATGCAAAAAAAGTAGGATACTAAGACACCTCCAAATAAATAACTTTAGTATGGTGATGTTGCCATCGTACAATGTTCCCCCAACGCACGAATTAGAGAGAAAAAAAAAAAGTGGAAAAAAGTATATATACAGTTAAAGTGCAAGTGCTCAAACAAGTAATATGAGTAACACAACCAATAAACAGTAACTTGAGGGAGACAGTATACCTGTCACACGTTCCCTGCCACAAACCTGTGAGCCAACACTGGAGGGTCTCGGGTCCACAACCTGAAGCACGTTTCGCTACAATAGCTTCTTCCGGGGTATTGTAGATATTGTGAATCTGATTTCGACAATTGATTTCCAAACAGTTCTGGTCTTCTTATGACCACCTTTCCAATAGAAAAACCTGCCCTTGATCCAATATGGCGACTTTCTAGTTGGCAACCCAGAATGGGGAGAGCGGAAAGCCGGTATGTTAGCTGGGACCTATGGTCTTATGACAATCACAGTTGTGGTCACACAGGCACAGGGGTGTCCATAAGGTTTCCCCACATTCTGTGGGTTGTTACGATGAAAGGGGGCTGCAGAGATGGGGTCCTCCCAGTTCAGTGTTTGCCCTATATGTTAGGGTGCAGACAGTAAGCTAAATATAAAAATAATGAAAAATAAAAGTGTTTAGAAAGTTGTTAGTCTCAGGAAAGTATTCTTTCTACAGTGTGTCTGCACAGTCTCTTTAATGTAGCGAATGTAGAAATGATTGGCACTGCCGTCTATGGTATAATTCAGAAAACCCCTGCATACTGTGGAATATCTGGTGATGCCCGCTGTATAGAAACTTCCAAACGAACATAATATATATATGTATATATATATATATATATATATATATATATATATATATATATATATATATATATATATATATATATGTGTGTGTGTATATATATATATATATATATATATATATATATATATATATAAGATTTAAAGCCAAACTCAGCAACTCAATGCAGAGCTTTGATGGTGAACAGAGGGAGAATTCTTCCTCTGTTCTGCCATATATAGTCTGTTATCGCATTGATTGCAGCACCTATAAAGTTAACTGCCGGAACCCGAATGGAACGTGTGCCCATTTCATCCAAGGATGTAACTGTACGTCCATAAGCTATAAAGCACCACAGAAATGGACACCCAGTTACTTCCTTGGTCAGGAACAGGTTAATGTGTGCGGGGCCAATCACACTGACGCAGCCCCACACACATTTAAACCCCTCTACGTATACAGCATATACATTCCTATGGCACAAGGCATCAGCAGTAGCAACGTATAGAGCTGTATGGCTGAAGGGGTTACAAAAACACACTTTTTTTTGCTGGTTTTTGGATCATGGACTATCCTTTTAAATCTACACCTAGCAATGAATTTAGGAAAACTGGACCTAGCAGCTTTGTAAAACCATACATACGTTTTAATAAATAATACACCGTTCTTATATATTATATCTATTATTTTAAACTATCTCTAGTTTGCGGTATGTTTTACGCCTTACAGCGCCCGTCTGACAGACATTGGATCCCGCTTTTATATTTATTTCATTGTTTAAGGACAAGTTTTCTCTTGTTAACTTGTGTCGACAGCAATGGATGTTAACTGGAGAAAAGCGGCATCCCTCTCTTACTCATCATAGGAAATAAGAGTCTAAATCTTTGGTTAGGAGGCAACTCGGACAATCCGTCTAACATTTCCACATATGAATTGTGCAGAATAAGAAGCGCACAGCAGGTATTTATTAGCCAGGCTCCAGAGCTGCCATCCCGGCCAGCTAACCCGAGTCCCCTTCTGCTAGGAGAGAGAACGTGATAGCAATAATATATGAAGGAGCCATCATAGAGAAATATGCATAAGGAATTGGGGAGATAATCTCCGCCACAGCCGCATCTAATAAAACATGTTTTATTACTTATATTTCTAGAGAACAATTTCTGGAGGATGATAAAATAATATTTTAACTGTGGGGGAAAACAATAGGAGAAATATAGGACAATTGCCATGAAATGTAGATAAATAATTGATAAAGTTTTTTTTTTGTTTTGTTTTTTTTTTACTGTGTTTGGCCAAGTCAACTATTCCGGCGGTATATTTATTCAGCCCTAAAAAAGCCGTAATAAGTAATGCATAAAATAATAATGCTGTGTTATAAGATGTAATATAGTCCTTGCATCACTACAATCATTTCATGGGGCTCTCGGTATAATGTTGAACCTTTATCACAATGCAATGACTTTAAAGTAAGAGGATGAGCGAAATGCGCTACTATATTCTAAAGGGGTATTCTGTATCGGCAAAAAAACTGTTATGAGAGCCATATGGTCCATCTATATCCTTTTATGAATTCAGGCTCAGTCTAGAGTCTTTGGCTGCCAAATTGCATGGTAACATGGTCGACAGGATGGAAAAAAAAGACAAGGGTCAGTTTGTCCTGAGGAATCGGCACCGAAATTCCAAGCGGAATCCCCATCACATACTGCACACGGAATTCCCCCTGCCTCAACGCTTCAATGTAAAGTATAAAAATGTCAATTCTTTGAGCGGAAAGCCGCAGAGGCGCCCTATACTTTACATTGAGGCGCTGAGGCAGGCGGAATTCCCAGCGGATTCTGAGATGGGGATTCCGCTTGGAATTTTGGTGCCGATTCCTCAGTGTGAACTGACCCTAACAGTCCATAAAATTCAACCTATAACTCTACTGTGTTAATCCAGAGGAAGGCAAAACTTATGAGGCAGTTACAATTGCCCCATCACAGGGAGAAAAATTCCTTCCTGACTCCAGTGGCAATCAGAATAATCCCTGGATCAGCATCCTATCACATGTAATCTAGTGCCCATAACGGTATATAATATGAATGAAGTGAAGCTATTCCTACGCTCAGCTGTCAGCTCGTCGGCCGGCTGTCTTTGAGTTCTGCTCCAGGTGCCTGGAAAAGCGGGACTTTTTCTGCCCATTGTATCACTAGTATAGGGCATTTTCCCTATTCTTACTACCCCATAAACGCGATCTCTCTTTCTGCTTTTCCTATGCTTAGCAGCAGTGTGGATGCAGACTAGCCTCTATGCTGTAGGCACTAAAAAACAACATCCTGCAATCCTACCTTATTGTAGCAAACCTTTAGTTCCCAGACGAGCACAGATCAGTCTAACATGTAAATCCAGCGTTTTCTGTGGCCACAAAGTCTGCACTGTGCAAAGGCTGTTTGTCTTCTTTTCCTGCTTACTCATCCCTCTCGGCCCACCCCCCTCCAAATACTATAATAGGAAGTGTAAACCCATCTTCTCTTTGTTTCTTTCAGCCAGGCCCATTTCTGCCATGAGGCAGACTGAGGCTTCTGCCTCAGGCGGCAGCTCCTGTGATCTTGCAGGGGGCGGCAGAATCTTCTCTGCCGCTGTCATTTTAGTGAAGTTTATCTTCACTAAAATGACAGCAGCCCCGGCCCCTATCAGTGCTGAGTGCCTGGCCGCCCCCTGCCGCCCTCCCCAGGAACTGCCGGGCTTCGTCTCTGTGATGTGTGACGTCACCCGGCAGTCTTCCTGAGGATTGGGTAGGAGCCTGCACAGCCGGCCACAGCGGCTCCACATGCTGATCCCTCCTCTTCCCCAGTGAGTATGATAACAGGGCAGGGGGGAGGCTGAGGGTGGTGATTGATTGTAGTGGGGGATGGGGGGTCATCTGGAGGGTGGGGGTCAGGTATCAGAGCCCAGAAGGGAGCCATGTGTAAGCCAGAGCCAGATCTGTAGCTCAGGCATTACAGTTGTGTTGTGCTCCGTGTATGAGCCCAGTCAGAGCCCGTCCAGGCAGTGGAGTGTGTGCACACTGGAAAGCACATCAGCCCTCCTTGTGACAGCTTAATGCCTATCTGGGTGATGTAGAGGCTGTATGCTGATAACAGTAGCAGAGCCCTGTGGTATCCTGTCAGTGTGTGCTCCTCCTGTGCTGGACTCCAGCCCCCCCCCCCCTACTATACCCCACTGTATACCCTAGTCTGAGGCATAGCGGTGCAGATGGTAAATAGCAGCACATGTGGATATATATGTACCCTGGGGGCCCCAGTATACATATACATCCACATGTGCTGCTATATACCACCACTATGCCCCAGTGTACCCATATACAGGGCCGTATTTGTCACTAAGCACCCGTGGTCCGGTGCCTAGGGCGGCGCCCTGGGGGGGGCGGCACCCGCAGGGAACACTTTTTTTATTATTAAAAAAAAAAAAAACGTCCGTAGGCACCGGCCCACGGGTGCCTAGTCCGCGCCGGGGGGGGGGGGGGAGGTGTGACGGAGCGGCCGGGAGCAGGCTGGTGGGCAGGCTGGTTCCCTCCCCCCATGCAGCGCCGAGGTCCGAGGTCCGGGGTGCGATGCAGGGGGTGAGCTTCCGGCACACACAGTGTGACAGAGGCCGGAAGCTCACAGCTGCAGCCCCGCGGTCCCGGATCTTCTCTCCTGCTCGGCGGCGCTCAAGTGATGTGACGTCATCGCCTAGCAGGAGAGAAGATCCAGGAACGCGGGGCTGCAGCTGTGAGCTTCCGGCCTCTGTCAGACTGTGTGTGCCGGAAGCTCAACACCTGCCTCGCACCCCAGACCTCGGACCTCGGCGCTGCATGGGGGGAGGGAACCAGCCTGCCTGCCCATCCTGCTCCCGGCCGCCCCGTCTCCCCCAGCCCCACAGCGTCTGCCCGCCCCCCCGGCCCCCCTGCATCCTCAGCTGCCCCCCTGCTGGGGGGCAGCCTCTCCCCTGCCCCCCCAGCCTCTCCCCTGCCCCCTCAGCCTCTCACCTGCCCCCCAGCCTCTCACCTGCCCCCCAGCCTCTCACCTGCCCCCTCAGCCTCTCACCTGCTCCCCCAGCCTCTCCCCTGCCCCCCCAGCCTCTCCCCTGCCCCTCAGCCTCTCACCTGCCCCCCAGCCTCTCACCTGCCCCCCCAGCCTCTCACCTGCCCCCTCAGCCTCTCACCTGCCCCCTCAGCCTCTCACCTGCTCCCCCAGCCTCTCCCCTGCTCCCCCAGCCTCTCCCCTGCTCCCCCAGCCTCTCCCCTGCCCCTCAGCCTCTCACCTGCCCCCCAGCCTCTCACCTGCCCCCCAGCCTCTCACCTGCCCCCCAGCCTCTCACCTGCCCCTCAGCCTCTCACCTGCCCCCCAGCCTCTCACCTGCCCCTCAGCCTCTCACCTGCCCCCCAGCCTCTCACCTGCCCCTCAGCCTCTCACCTGCCCCCCAGCCTCTCACCTGCCCCCCAGCCTCTCACCTGCCCCTCAGCCTCTCACCTGCCCCCAGCCTCTCACCTGCCCCTCAGCCTCTCACCTGCCCCCCAGCCTCTCACCTGCCCCCCAGCCTCTCCCCTGCCCCCCAGCCTCTCCCCTGCCCCCCCAGCCTCTCACCTGCCCCTCAGCCTCTCACCTGCCCCCCAGCCTCTCCCCTGCCCCCCAGCCTCTCACCTGCCCCTCAGCCTCTCACCTGCCCCCCAGCCTCTCACCTGCCCCCCAGCCTCTCACCTGCCCCCCAGCCTCTCCCCTGCTCCCCCAGCCTCTCACCTGCTCCCCCAGCCTCTCACCTGCCCCCCCAGCCTCTCACCTGCCCCTCAGCCTCTCACCTGCCCCCCAGCCTCTCACCTGCCCCTCAGCTTCTCACCTGCCCCCCAGCCTCTCACCTGCCCCCCAGCCTCTCACCTGCCCCTCAGCCTCTCACCTGCCCCCCAGCCTCTCACCTGCCCCTCAGCCTCTCACCTGCCCCTCAGCCTCTCACCTGCCCCCCAGCCTCTCCCCTGCCCCCCAGCCTCTCCCCTGCCCCCCAGCCTCTCCCCTGCCCCCCAGCCTCTCCCCCTGTCCCCCAGCCTCTCCCCCTGCCCCCCCCAGCCTCTCCACCTAACCCCTTAGCCTCTCCACCTAACCCTCAGCCTCTCCCCTGCCCCCAGCCTCTCCCCTGCCCCCCCAGCCTCTCCCCTGCCCCCCAGCCTTTCCCCTGCCCCCCCCCCAGACTCTCCCCCTAACCCTCAGCCTCTCCCCTGCCCCCCAGCCTCTCCCCTGCCCCCCCCCAGACTCTCCCCCTAACCCTCAGCCTCTCCCCTGGTCCCCAGCCTCTCCCCTGCTCCCCCCAGCCTCTCCACCTAACCATCAGCCTCTCCCCTCAAACCTCAGCCTCTCCCACTGCTCCCCAGCCTCTCCCCTGCCCCCCCTAGACTCTCCCCCTAACCCTCAGCCTCTCCCCTGGTCCCCAGCCTCTCCCCCCTGCATTCTCAGCCTCTTCCATGACCCCAGCCTCTCTCCCCTGGTCCCAACCTCTCCCCCCTGCATTCTCAGCCTCTCCCCTGCCCCAGCCTCTCTCCCCTGCATTCTCAGCTGCTCCCCAGCCTCCCAGCCCATCCCCCTGACCCACAGCTTCTCCCTCTGACCCCCAGCCTCTCCCCCTGAATCCCAGCTTCTTCCCTGCCCCCCTACCGCTCCCCCTGACCCCCAGCCTCTCCCCCTGAGCCCCAGCCCCCCCTGAACCCCAGCTTCTTCCCTGCCCCCCTACCGCTCCCCCTGACCCCCAGCCTCTCCCCCTGAGCCCCAGCCCCCCCTGAACCCCAGCTTCTCCCCTGCCCCCCAGCTGCTCTCCCTTTCCCCCAGCTGCTCTCCCTTTCCCCCAGCTGCTCTCCCTTTCCCCCAGCTGCTCTCCCTTTCCCCCAGCTGCCTCCCTTCCCCAGTCACCCCCAGTTGCCCCCCTTCCTCAGTCCCCCACCAGCTGCCTCCCTTGCCCTGTCACCCCTAGCTGCCTCCCTTCCCCAGTCCCCCTGTCGCCCCAGCTGCCTCCCTTTCCCAGTCACCCCCAGCTGCGTCCCTTTCCCAGCCCCCCCCAGCTGCCTCCCTTCCCCAGTCACCCTCAGCTGCCTCCCTTCCCCAGTCCCCCTGTCGCCCCAGCTGCCTCCCTTTCCCAGCCCCCCCCAGCTGCCTCCCTTTCCCAGCCCGCCCCAGCTGCCTCCCTTTCCCAGCCCCCCCCAGCTGCCTCCCTTTCCCAGCCCCCCCCAGCTGCCTCCCTTTCCCAGCCCCCCCCAGCTGCCTCCCTTTCCCAGCCCCCCCCAGCTGCCTCCCTTCCCCAGTCACCCCCAGCTGCCCCTGCAGACAAGTTGTGGTCGGAGAAGTCTTCATGATGCTGCGCCAGATGGAGAAGAAAGCAAAAAGTTAGCGACGGCAATCGGAGAAGACGTCACCTGTGAGTCATTAGTAACTGCACTGTAATTACTTCTATAGTGTGCAGAGCCTGTGTACCATTGGGGTCTATAAGGGTCAGTTTATTGTTTGCGGTAGTGTACTGACACAGCCCTGCGGTCACTACAGTACACTAGTGCAAACTTTTAAACTAGGACCCAACTACAAGAGCTGCAGGCACTACAACTCCCAGCATATCCTGAGGGCTCCAGACTGTCAGTACTTGCTGGGAGTTGTAGTGCCTACAGCTGTTGTAGTTGGGTCCTCGGTGCATTATACACGGTATTCTTTGTGGCATATAAGAATACATAGATCAGTGGGGGCTCAGTGCAGGGAAGTGACCGCAGAACATCACTAATAGGGGATAGAACAAAAACATCTCCCCCTATCCCTATTAGTGATGTTCTGGGGTCACTTCCCTGCACTGAGCCCCCACTGATCTATGTATTCTGATCTCCCGCAACGCCTCCAGGACCCAACTACAACAGCTGTAGGCACTACAACTCCCAGAACAGTCTGCAGCCCTCAGGATATGCTGGGAGTTGTAGTGCCTGCAGCTGCTGTAGTTGGGTCCTAGGTGCATCATACACTGGATGCTTTGTAGCATATAAGAATACATAGATCTGTGGGGGCTCAGTGCAGGGAAGTGACCCCAGAACATCACTAATAAGATATTGGGGGAGATGTTTTTATTCTATCCCCTATTAGTGATGTTCTGGGGTCACTTCCCTGCACTGAGCCCCCACAGATCTCTTTATTCTTATATGCCAAAAAGCATTCAGTGTATAGGACCCAACTACTACAGCTGCAGGCACTACAACTCCCAGCATGTACTGACAGTCTGCAGCCCTCAGGATATGCTGGGAGTTGTAGTACAGTAGTACAATCCTATGATAACTGCCGCTGTAGACAGATGTATTACTGGACCTTCAGGGCTGATGGTTGTCACCCACAGATTGCAGCCACCAGGAGCCTCTGCACACAGTGATTTATTAAAGGGTTGTCCTCTCAGAGACTACAACTCCCAGCATACCCTGAGAGCTGTATAAATGGAGGGTGTTCTGAGATTTGTCACAGATACAGATGAATTCAGGAAAGGAGCGGGGTCAGCATGTCGTGTCTCACTGGTTGTATATTGGTGGCTCCAGGTACCCCAGTCCAACACTGGACAGAACCAGTCCCCCGGCCTCCTTCCTTCCTCCATCACGTCTGTTTGATGAGAACAGCGGGCATCAAGCAGAGCGGCACCCAAGTGCCAGGGTATATACCATGCATGTACAGTAACGGCGCGGCGGGGGGGGTGAGGGGGGGCGCCCCTGCGTGCAAAGTGCCTAGGGCAGCATGAACTCTAAATACAGGCCTGCCCATATATCCACATGTGCTGCTATATACCACCTGCACCACTATGCCTCAGTGTACATATATACATTTGCTACTATATACTACCCCCTCCACCAATATACTACAGTGTACATATACACATGTGCTGCTATATACCACACTATACTGCTAAATAGTGTGGAGCTGCCATGCTGTGCACACTAGTTAGTAATGAAGCGCACAGCTTGTCTGGATCCTCAGCCCCTCTATATGCTGGAACTTGTAGTACAATAATTACATGACTGGTTCTTTATAAAGTAAGAGGTGTTTGAGGTTCTGCAGCAGCTGAGGTGTAGGATGAGGTTCTGCAGCAGCTGAGGTGTAGGATGAGGTTCTGCAGCAGCTGAGGTGTAGGATGAGGTTCTGCAGCAGCTGAGGTGTATGATGAGATTCTGCAGCAGCTGAGGTGTAGTATGAGGTTCTGCAGCAGCTGAGGTGTATGATGAGATTCTGCAGCAGCTGAGGTGTATTATGAGGTTCTGCAGTAGCTGAGGTGTAGTATGAGGTTCTGCAGTAGCTGAGGTGTAGTATGAGGTTCTGCAGTAGCTGAGGTGTATGATGAGGTTCTGCAGCAGCTGAGGTGTATGATGAGGTTCTGCAGCAGCTGAGGTGTATTATGAGGTTCTGCAGTAGCTGAGGTGTATGATGAGGTTCTGCAGCAGCTGAGGTGTATTATGAGGTTCTGCAGTAGCTGAGGTGTATTATGAGGTTCTGCAGTAGCTGAGGTGTATGATGAGGTTATGCAGCAGCTGAGGTGTATGATGAGGTTCTGCAGTAGCTGAGGTGTATGATGAGGTTATGCAGCAGCTGAGGTGTATGATGAGGTTCTGCAGCAGCTGAGGTGTATGATGAGGTTCTGCAGCAGCTGAGGTGTATGATGAGGTTCTGCAGCAGCTGAGGTGTAGGATGAGGTTCTGCAGCAGCTGAGGTGTGTGTATTATGAGGTTCTGCAGCAGCTGAGGTGTATGATGAGATTCTGCAGCAGCTGAGGTGTATGATGAGGTTATGCAGCAGCTGAGGTGTGTGTATTATGAGGTTCTGCAGCAGCTGAGGTGTATGATGAGGTTCTGCAGCAGCTGAGGTGTATGATGAGGTTATGCAGCAGCTGAGGTGTATGATGAGGTTCTGCAGCAGCTGAGGTGTATGATGAGGATATGAAGCAGCCGAGGTGTATGATGAGATTCTGCAGAACATCATAATACATAATGAGAAAATAATAAGATTACTAATAGCTGAGGTATCGACGTGAGAATACGTGAGAATAGTTCCTACACAATTGACTCTAGTATCGGGGGAGGGGGGGGCGCCATTTTAATTTTCGCCTCAGGCAGCAGAAAAGCTAGAATCGGCCCTGCTTTCAGCTGTTGATGCCTCTATCTTGACAATAAAAGGATAAAAAGTAAGGGGGAGGGGCAAAACAGTCTTATCAGTCAATAATAAAGCCTATTACAGAGTTTCTTATAATCGCTTGTACTTGATTTCTGCAGCAATGTTTTAATTGACAGTTCAACTTGTTTGAGTCACCTATCACATTATATGGTAGAGAATTCCATAGTCTCACTGCTCTTACAGTAAAGAATCCCCATCTATGATGATGGTGAAGCCTCATTGTCATGCTTATAAGCCTGGGTATAAACAAATGGCAGATCTGCCAAAGAAAGCACACCCAACATTAAGCATTTCATCTTAAATTAGTCGTTCCTGTTTTTCTGGATAATCCACTGGGAGCCAACCAGTGTGCACCCAAACAGCAAGACTGTAAATCTTTCCTGGAGCGGTTTCCATTACTTGTATTGTTGCCATGATTCAGGGGGGAAGTACTAAGTAGTGGAGTGAGCAGTGGGCTAGGTGTTGTTAGGGGTACCGACTAGGCACTTATCAAGGTGGCCAGGAGTGGTAGGCCTACCCCCGGGTACATGGACACCAGGCTTTTAAAGTTAGAACCAGTGTAGGTGCAAGTGCAAAGTAACCACAGAATCCAGTGCTTAACCAAATTGAACTGTGTACTGAGCAAATATAAAATATAAAAATATAAATTATAAAATAATACAGTAGTTGGCAGGAAGGTACAAAAAAATATACATGCGACAATTGTCCTTTGCCTTGGTGGACAACACAGAAGAGTTTGACTGGGTACTGGAGGTATATCAATGTGAATAGTTTCTGTATACTTTGGGCTTGGTTAGACTTGACTTGGCTTGTGTAGGCTGACTCAAGTTTTGGTTAGGCTTGACTTCACTTGTATAGACTAAGTTACGTTTTTGGTTAGGCTTGACTTTACTTTTGTAGACTAAGGGGTTACCGAGGGGCTTTATCTAAGTGGTAACATTATTCTACTGGGATGACTTGACTTTGTAGGAATCTTGATAGAAGATACTTGTATTCACAGTTTAGGAGATACTGCCTTCTGCCAGAGGAGATCACAGAGTGCCAGTTCTGGTAGAATGAGCCACGGGGTTGCATGACCCGGGAGAAGTTAGCCACTTAAGGTTCCCTGAGATAACCGACAGAAATCAATGGAGTCCTTCGGTTTAGTTGCACTTTGCTCTACTGCAGGCGAACCTTTACTTGCTTTGAGAATGTCCTGACTAGATAAAGAAAAGTCACCCCTGACGTAGACAAGGTTTCCCTTTGGGTAGATACCCCAGCTTTTGCTTTAGCACTGCAGAGCTTTTATCAGGTTACTTTGAAGAAATCGATAGGATAGAGTGGACCTGGCCCAGGAGTAAGCTTCTGCAGGCACCATCTCTCTCTTTGTACTCCCTCTCTAGACATAAACTAACTCAGGACTCCCCAACTAACTCTTCCTCACTTGAAGACCTTCAGGGAACTTTTATAGTGAATACCAGGACTTGTCTCCGATTGGTGGGGAAGCTTCTTGAACAAACTGAACCTGTTTGTGTGATAGTTTGTGGTGTGTGTGGTACCCAGTCTAAGGATTAGACGATAACAACACATAACAAGTGCAAAATTAACCCTCTTTACACCTTCAGCTGTGTAATAGATGGGAAAGTGAGACACCAAGTGCCGAAATGTAAAAAGCAACCTTCAGTCCAGAGCATATACATAGACACAAAAATACCTGCTGACAGGTGGTGCGTGAAGTAGTGACACACCTGCTCTGGGACACTACAATGTCTTCTGGGAAAGTCAAATTAAGTGGTTTGGTCCTTGCATCATTACGTGCCAAAACCCCTGTCCAAACTATATTTATTGTGAAATTCAGTAAGTTTAATAAAACTTCCATTCCCCTTTAAGAAAACATCTTGACATCCTTGCCTTACAATTCAAGTCTTTGCATAAAACCTCTGGTGGGGCTTCATATGAGTCTGCAGCCTCGGTGTTTCTGTTCTGGCTTCTGTTAGACCAGATGCTTTACTTTCTACTCTTTATATGTTCTTTATTACAAATACAAATAACGTAAAGAACAGAAGGGGCACATGCAATATGTATGAAGGACTGGTAAAGTTAAAAAAGATATAAAGGGGGGAAAAAAAGAACCAACAAAATTTTACATAATATCTTTAGATAAGATCTTTACATAGGATCGACATATGGAATCAATGGCCTTAGTTAATCTCCTCTACATGTTTTTTTTCAAGGTTAATCAGTGGATGTTGACCATGGCTAATTCCCCCCTTTAATATATGGTGATTTAGGGGTTGGTGATTCCTATAACATTCCTCAAGGGAAACAGATCGCTGATCTCAGGGAGACCAGCCAAACGACAACACCGCCGGCTGCTAGTGAAAGCGCTCAATGCAGTGAAGTCCTAGGTGCATTGCCCCCTGAGAAACATGAATATGCAAAAGAGGAGCCTGTGGAGCCTCATCAAAGAGTCTGGAAACACAGGACTAACCGGATATCCCTCCGGGAAGGACCCAGCCAAGGGGCGGCTCCTATAAGGAAACCACCAAAACCACTATATTAAGTGGCCCTATATGTCAATGTCATGACAAGGGAAAAACCAGGCCAGGTAACCAACCACATACAGCTGTTTCGGGGTGTTGCCCCTCATCAGTGTGGAGCAGGATTCTGGCTAGGTGGGAGCAATACCTAGTAGAGCCATAAGAGAAACAGACCGCTGATCTCAGGGAGACCAGCCAAACGACAACACTGCTGGCTGCTAGTGAAAGTGCTCAATGCAGTGAAGTCCTAGGTGCATTGCCCCTGGGAAACATGAATATGTAAAAGAGGAGCCCGTGGAGCCTCATCAAAGAGTCTCAAAACACAGGACTAGCCTGATATCCCTCCGGGAAGGACCCATTCCTGTAATATTTCTGTCAGTTTTAAGCTCCCACACACGAGTACTCAGTTCTGCCAATTGTTCACTTGAACAATCTGTCTGAA
Source organism: Dendropsophus ebraccatus (assembly GCF_027789765.1). Classification (NCBI taxonomy): domain Eukaryota; kingdom Metazoa; phylum Chordata; class Amphibia; order Anura; family Hylidae; genus Dendropsophus; species Dendropsophus ebraccatus. The sequence goes on along the minus strand of NC_091460.1, from coordinate 26,327,763 downwards.
ATTTAGAGAGGAAGGTAACCTATTGCCAGACTCCTCTTTCAGTGGATTAAGAACAAAAGGTGAGGCAGTTGAAATTCAACAACCTATTCTATTTCAGAGATCACCACCCCTAAATCCTTCTCTTCTGAATCCTTCACTAATACAGAACTGCCTATATGATACTTGGATAGAGAATTCCTCCTCCCCAAGTGCATTTTTTATATCTAGATAATTCTTTCCACTGACATCTTCTTTTGGTAGAGTTAGGAGGTCGCCTTACATACCGTCAGTTGGTGCCACAGAAAGGTAAGTTCGAGTGAATTTTCTGTAATTGGTATAGAGGCCTGTATAAAACAATATCTTGGATGGTCTCGGATGATGGAGGGGTTAATGTCAATTATCATTATCCAAAATGCCTAGCAGTATAAATCCCTGTCCTTTCCTGTCCCTGTGCTCGCTTCTATCTGCCCCCAACTATTTGATTGACATCCACTAGGCTGTACTTTTAACTATGCCTCCTGCAGGAGTGTTCTGCAAACTATGCTCAGTGCCTGCATTGTTCTCTGGGCTTTCCTTGGCTGCCTTTAGGGCTTGTCTGAGTTGTCAAAAGCCTAACCCCGGACCAGTCATTGAGGTTACTGGGATAAGCTCGGATCTCAGTAGGTAAAGTTGAAAGTAAATCCTAGTGGATATCAACCAAGCGGGGGACAGAAAGGAAATAAGTACAGGAGTATTGAAAACCAGCAATGAGATGTACAATAAGTAGCTGGGCTTTTGCATCCAGGGAGAATACCCTTTGGGCTTTTGGAGCTCACTTTCATTATATATATATATATATATATATATATATATATATATATATATATATATAATACAGTATGTATGTATATATATATATATATATTTAATGCATCTTCTGAGCACAGTACTCACTATTCACATACTCCAATATACATTGTGGACTATACTGTTGAATGCCATAGTCAAAGTAAAGTTTAGTTTTATTTTCATACATATTTTTATGAATAAACAACTTAAAAAAAAAAATATAGAAAAAGAAGTTAAAGAGGAAGATGGGGAATGTCAGGAAAAATACAATTCAGATTCAGAACAATTCAGAACTTTCTGAAACCAGTTGATGTGAAAGAAAAAGATTTTTGCTTGATAACCCCCAAGAGCTAAAAAAATGAAATGCTCCCAAACCAAGCTGGTCTTACTCACCAAGTCCTCCTGAGTATTTTGAGATGTCTCCCATCTTTCTAGCTGCTGCCGTTCCTGAGTTACAACTTTTTCTAAAAGCCGATCTATATCCAAGATAGGAAACTACATTTACCATCATGCAATGCTTCTGCCTGATGATGGTGAAGTAGCAGAGCTGAGACAATGAAGGAGATGATGACGGTGTAGCAGAGCTGAGATGGCGGTGTCGGTGTAGCAGAGCTGAGTTGGGGATGACGGTGTAGCAGAGCTGCGGTGACAGTGTAGCAGAGCTGAGTTGGCGGTGACGGCGTAGCAAAGCTGAGTTAGGGGGAAGGTGTAGCAGAGCTGAGTTGGGGGGACGGTGTAGCAGAGCTGAGTTGAGGATGACGGTGTAGCAGAGCTGAGTTGGCGGTGACGGCATAGCAAAGCTGAGTTGGGGGGAAGGTGTAGCAGACCTGATTTGGGGGGACAGTGTAGCAAAGCTGAGTTGGCGGTGACGGTGTAGCAGAGCTGAGTTGGGGGGACGGTGTAGCAGAGCTGCGTTAGCGGTGACGGTGTAGCAGAGCTGAGTTGGGGGGACGGTGTAGCAGAGCTGCAGTGACGGTGTAGCAGAGCTGAGTTGGCGGTGACGGCGTAGCAAAGCTGAGTTGGGGGGACGGTGTAGCAGAGCTGAGTTGGCGGTGACGGTGTAGCAGAGCTGAGTTGGCGGTGACGGTGTAGCAGAGCTGAGTTGGCGGTGACAATGTAGCAGAGCTGCGTTGGCGGTGACGGTGTAGCAGAGCTGAGTTGGGAGGAAGGTGTAGCAGAGCTGAGTTGGCGGTGACGGTGTAGCAGAGCTGAGTTGGCAGTGACGGTGTAGCAGAGCTGAGTTGGCAGTGACGGTGTAGCAGAGCTGAGTTGGCAGTGACAGTGTAGCAGAGCTGAGTTGGCGGTGACAATGTAGCAGAGCTGACGGAGCTTGCCATGGGCGATTGCGGGGTGGGGGGAAGCTTGCCGTGGGCGATTGCGGGGGGCGGAGCTTGCCGCAGGCGGGGGGTTAGTGCCGTTGGTAAGTGCGGAGGCTATGCTGCGGGTGAGTGAGGGATGCCAGGGGTGATGGGGGGGCGGTTGGTTGTGGGGCGGGGGGCTGTGAGCTGCGGGTGAGTGCTGGACACACTGCAGTCACGCTATCAGCACTTCACTGAAATGGAGTCACACTATCAGCACTAGGAATTACAGTGCTCCTATATACCATGTTTTACGGTAATAGCCAGGACTAGTTAGTTCCAAGATTCAGAATGTGCCAGGAAGATCATAGGGTGACACCTACATGTAAGACTAACTAAAGAATGTCAACTCTTAACCCCTTCAGATCCATTCCCCCACTGTTAACCCCTTCACATCCACTACAATCTAATTCATCCACTATTAACCCCTTTAGATCCACAACACTTTAATTCATCCACTTTTAACCCCTACACATCCACCACAGTTTAATTCATATACTGTTAACCCCTTCAGCTCCAGAAATATTTTATTTTTTTCTAACTATATGTAATTTTTAACACCTGAAAACCAGGCTCATTTTAATTTATTTCTCTTATTTGTCTTAGATATAGAAAAATCATTTTTACTGTACGGATTCGGAGTAATGTGATGGTAAAGTGTCTATTTGGGGCTATATGTCGCCTATTTGAAGTCCAATAAAATCACGAAATCAAATTATTATCCAATCTCGCTACCATATCCTAGAAGAGCGCTTACTCTCGTACAGGTTCTGTGATTTTCAGACATTTTTACTGTAGGGATTCGGAGTAATGTGATGGGAAAGTGTCTATTTGGGGCTATATGTCGCACATTTTGAAGTCCAAAAAAAATTACGAAATCAAATTGTTATCCAATCTCGTTACCATATCCTAGAAGAGCGCTTACTCTCATACAGGTTCTGTGATTTTCAGACATTTATACTGTACGGATTCGGAGCAATGTGATGGGAAAGTGTCTATTTGGGGCTATATGTCCCACTATTTGAAGTCCAATAAAATCACGAAATCAAATTGTTATCCAATCACACTGTCATATCCTAGAAGAGCGCTTACTCTCGTACAGGTTCTGTGATTTTCAGACATTTTTACTGTACGGATTCGGAGTAATGTGATGGTAAAGTGTCTATTTGGGGCTATATGTCCCACTATTTGAAGTCCAATAAAATCACGAAATCAAATTGTTATCCAATCACACTACCATATCCTAGAAAAGCGCTTACTCTCGTACAGATTCTGTGATTTTCAGACATTTTTACTGTAGGGATTTGGAGTAATGTGATGGTAAAGTGTCTATTTGGGGCTATACACCTGATAATTTGAAGTCCAATAAAATTACGAAATCCAATAGTTCTCCATCTTGTTCTTGTTGTTGGACGCTCTTGGTAGACTTCTTCCAATCCCAGGAGGGACCAGTTTCATGGCTGATGGAGGATAACCATTAAGAGACTTTTTTCAGGACTGTTCTTCTATTCTAGTTTAATAAGTCTATGTTCCTTTTAAGTTTAGGTTAGGGACTCGCAAGAGAATGAGGACCCTTGATGTGGCTTGCGAGCTTACGATTTTTCTTGCCTATTTTTTCTTCTAGTTTTCAACAGTAAAAGATATCTACTAATACCTCATTGAAGATTGGACATCGAGCCATCAAGGAGCCCCACTAGACTAAAGCTGCTTTCACATGCTGGAGATTTTAGGCAGATTTTCTATTCTTTTATAGAAGAAGTCTGGCTAAAACATTTTTGTATTGTTATTGTATTGTCACCCAAAAGTTATACAAATCCCCAATATACACCTATTACGGGAAATGCTTAGAAAGCGCTTTTTTCTCTGCACTTACTACTGCATCAAGGCTTCACTTCCTGAGTAACAAGGTAAGGTCACTTCCTGGATAATATGGTGATGTCACTTCCTGCATAACACGATGACGTCACTTCCTGGATAACATGGTGATGTCACTTCCTGGATAGCATGGTGATGTCACTTCCTGGATAACATGGTTATGTCACTTCCTGGATAACATGGTCATGTCATGACCCGACTCCCAGAGCTATGCAGGCTGTGGCTGCTGGAGAGGATGATGGCAGGGGGACACTGAGGGATACAGGGCACTGGAGGAACACTTAGCATCCTCCTGCCATCATCCTCTCCGGCAGCCACAGCCCGCACAGCTCTGGGAGTCGGGTCGTGACATCACCATGTTATCCAGGAAGTGACATCACCATGTTATCCAGGAAGTGACATCACCATGTTATCCAGGAAGTGACATAACCATGTTATCCAGGAAGTGACCTCACCTTCTTATCCAGGAAGTGACATCACCATGTTATACAGGAAGTGACATCATTGTGTTATGCAGGAAGTGACATCACCATATTATCCAGGAAGTGACCTCACCTTGTTATTCAGGAAGTGAAGCCTTGATGCAGTAGTAAGTGCAGAGAAAAAAGCGCTTTCTAAGCATTTCCCATAATAGGTGTATATTGGGGATTTGTATAACTTTTGGGTGACAATACAATAACAATACAAAAATGTTTTAGCCAGACTTCTTCTATAAAAGCATATAAGTCGGCACGGGGAGGGGCATCAGCAGGCGCCAGCAGCTCACACAGGCCCCTCAGCACTCTTTATTAGGTGGCAGAGACAAGACCGCTAGGGCGGTAAGTAGCTGTCAGTCAGTGGCAGCTGCATGGCCCTATAATGCACTGGGGAAGACTTGCAGAATAGTAAGGGTGCTTTCACACACTGCGGATTTGATGCAGATTTTCTACAGCAGATTTGAAACTTCAGGTTGACTTTGGTTTGGCAACAGACAATCTGCTGCAGAAAATCTGCCTAAAATCTGCAGCATGTGAAAGCAGCTTTAGTCTAGTGGGGCTCCTTGATGGCTCGATGTCCAATCTTCAATGAGGTATTAGTAGATATCTTTTACTGTTGAAAACTAGAAGAAAAAATAGGCAAGAAATATCGTAAGCTCGCAAGCCACATCAAGTGTCCTCATTCTCTTGCGAGTCCCTAACCTAAACTTAAAAGGAACATAGACTTATTAAACTAGAATAGAAGAACAGTCCTGAAAAAAGTCTCTTAATGGTTATCCTCCATCAGCCATGAAACTGGTCCCTCCTGGGATTGGAAGAAGTCTACCAAGAGCGTCCAACAACAAGAACAAGATGGAGAACTATTGGATTTCGTGATTTTATTGAACTTCAAATTATCAGGTGTATAGCCCCAAATAGACACTTTACCATCACATTACTCCAAATCCCTACAGTAAAAATGTCTGAAAATCACAGAACCTGTATGAGAGTAAGCGCTCTTCTAGGATATGGTAGTGTGATTGGATAACAATTTGATTTCATGATTTTATTGGACTTCAAATAGTGGGACATATAGCCCCAACCTGTATGAGAGTAAGCGCTCTTCTAGGATATGGTAACAAGATTGGATAACAATTTGATTTCGTAATTTTATTTGACTTCAAAATGTGCGACATATAACCCCAAATAGACACTTTACCATCACATTACTCCAAATCCCTACATTAAAAATGTCTGAAAATCACAGAACCTGTACGAGGGTAAGCGCTCTTCTAAGATATGGTAGTGTGATTGGATAACAACTTGATTTCATGATTTTATTGGACTTCAAATAGTGCTACATATAGCCCCAAATAGACATTTTACCATCACATTACTCCGAATCCGTACACTAGAAATGTCTGAAAATCACAGAACCTGTACGAGCGTAAGCGCTCTTCTAGGATATGGTAACGAGATTGGATAACAATTTGATTTCGTAATTTTATTTGACTTCAAAATGTGCGACATATAACCCCAAATAGACACTTTACCATCACATTACTCCAAATCCCTACATTAAAAATGTCTGAAAATCACAGAACCTGTACGAGGGTAAGCGCTCTTCTAAGATATGGTAGTGTGATTGGATAACAACTTGATTTCATGATTTTATTGGACTTCAAATAGTGCTACATATAGCCCCAAATAGACATTTTACCATCACATTACTCCGAATCCGTACACTAGAAATGTCTGAAAATCACAGAACCTGTACGAGAGTTAGCGCTCTTCTAGGATATGGTAACGAGATTGGATAACAATTTGATTTCGTGATTTTATTGGACTTCAAAATGTGCGACATATAGCCCCAAATAGACACTTTACCATCACATTACTCCGAATTCCTACAGTAAAAATGTCTGAAAATCACGGAAACTGTAAGAGAGTAAGCGTTCTTCTAGGATATGGTAACGAGATTGGATAACAATTTGATTTCGTAATTTTATTGGACTTCAAATAGTGGGACATATAACCCCAAATAGACACTTTCCCATCACATTACTCCGAATCCGTACAGTAAAAATGTCTGAAAATCACCGAACCTGTATGAGAGTAAGCGCTCTTCTAGGATATGGTAGTGTGATTGGATAACAATTTCATTTCGTGATTTTATTGGACTTCAAATAGGTGACATATAGCCCCAAATAGACATTTTACCATCACATTAATCCGAATCCCTACAGTAAAAATGATTTTTCTATATCTAAGACAAATAAGAGAAATAAATTAAAATGAGCCTGGTTTTCAGGTGTTAAAAATTACATATAGTTAGAAAAAAATTAAATATTCCTGGAGCTGAAGGGGTTAACAGTATATGAATTAAACTGTGGTGGATGTGTAGGGGTTAAAAGTGGATGAATTAAAGTGTTGTGGATCTAAAGGGGTTAACAGTGGATGAATTAGATTGTAGTGGATGTGAAGGGGTTAACAGTGGGGGAATGGATCTGAAGGGGTTAAGAGTTTACATTCTTTAGTTAGTCTTACATGGAGGTGTCACCCTATCAGGGGCGGGCTGGGCCGGGGGGCAGGGTGGCATCTGCCCCCCGGGCCGGCCTTCCCCAGTACATTACAGGGCCACGCTGAGGCTGCTTACCGCCCCAGCGCTCTCCTCTCTGCCTGTGCTGCAGGGCCGCTCTGTGATGCCAGTTGCAGCTGAAGCTGCTCCCCGCCCCGTTAAGCCCCGCCCCCGTTAAGCCCCGCCCCCTGTGTACCGTCCCATGTTCCTCCTGGCCCGGGACTTCCTGTATTACACAGTGTGGAGAGGAGGAGGCTGGCTGCTAACCTCCAGCTCCAGGCTCCTGCTTCCTGACCATCCCCCTCGTGTCCTGCTCTCTGCTCAGCAGCTATAATCCAGGTACTTCGGGTTGTAGATAGGAGGGAGGTCGGGACAGAGAGGAGAGGGCTGTCTGCTGAGCTGGGCTGGGCTGACAGAGGCAAACACACACACACTAGCATCTGTTCCCCCAACCCCCTGTACCTGCTGCCCTTTACCCCCTATAACTGCACCCTCTTCCACAGGCTGCATTGCCCCTCTGCACCTGTAGTTGATATGTACTTCCTAAGGCTGCTGTGTGAGCCTTCCCCCCAGACTGCTGTGTTCTCCCCTTCAGGCTGCTTTGCCTCTCCCCCCCCCTTCAGGCTGCTGTGCCCCCCCCCCCACACACACACACTTCAGACTGCTGTGCCCCCCCGTCAGGCTGCTGTGCCCCCCCCCTTTCAGGCTGCTGTGCCCCCCCTTCAGGCTGCGGTCCCCCACCCTTTTCAGGCTGCTTTGCCCCCCCCCCCCCACACACACACATTTCAGACTGCTGTGCCCCCACACACAGAATGATACACACTCATAGAGAACAATATACGGTCATACAGGACCATACAGAACAAAACGCACCCATACAGAACAATACGCACCCATACAGAACAATATACACCCATACAGAACAATACGCACTCATACAGAACAATATACACCCATACAGAACAATATACACCTATACAGAACAATATACACCCATACAGAACAATATACACCCATACAGAACAATATACACCTATACAGAACAATATACACCTGTACAGAACCATACAGAACAATATACACCTATAAAGAACAATATACACCCATACAGAACAATATACACCCATACAGAACAATATACACCCATACAGAACAATACGCACTCATACATAACAATATACACCCATACAGAACAATATACACCCATACAGAACAATATACACCCATACAGAACAATATACACCCATACAGAACAATATACACCCATACAGAACAATATACACCCATACAGAACAATATACACCCATACAGAACAATACGCACTCATACATAACAATATACACCCATACAGAACAATATACACCCATACAGAACAATATACACCCATACAGAACAATTTTTTACTCAAACAGAACCATACAGAACAATATAGACCCATACAGAACAATATACACCCATACAGAACCATACAGTGCAATATACACCCATACAGTACAATATACACACATACAGAACAATACTCACCCATACAGAACAATATACACCCATACAGAACAATATACACTCATACAGAACAATATACACCAATACAGAACAATATACACCCATACAGAACAATTTACACTCATACAGAACCATACAGAACAATATACACCCATACAGCACAATATACACCCATACAGAACAATATACACCTATACAGAACAATATACACCCATACAGAACAATATACACCCATACAGAACAATTTACATTTATACAGAACCATACAGAACTATATACACCCATACAGAACATACAGTACAATATACACCCATACAGAACCATACAGTACAATATACACCTGTACAGAACCATACAGAACAATATACACCCATACAGAACAATATACACCTATACAGAACAATATACACCTGTACAGAACCATACAGAACAATATACACCCATGCAGAACAATATACACCTATACAGAACAATATACACCCATACAGAACAATATACACCTATACAGAACAATATACACCTGTACAGAACCATACAGCACAATATACACCCATACAGAACAATATACACCTATACAGAACATTATACACCCATACAGAACAATATACACCCATACAGAACAATATACACCCATACAGAACAATACGCACTCATACAGAACAAAACGCACCCATACAGAACAATATACACCCATACAGAACAATATACACCCATACAGAACAATATACACCCATACAGAACAATATACACCCATACAGAACAATACGCACTCATACATAACAATATACACCCATACAGAACAATATACACCCATACAGAACAATATACACCCATACAGAACAATATACACCCATACAGAACAATACGCACTCATACATAACAATATACACCCATACAGAACAATATACACCCATACAGAACAATATACACCCATACAGAACAATTTTTTACTCAAACAGAACCATACAGAACAATATAGACCCATACAGAACAATATACACCCATACAGAACCATACAGTGCAATATACACCCATACAGTACAATATACACACATACAGAACAATACTCACCCATACAGAACAATATACACCCATACAGAACAATATACACTCATACAGAACAATATACACCAATACAGAACAATATACACCAATACAGAACAATATACACCCATACAGAACAATTTACACTCATACAGAACCATACAGAACAATATACACCCATACAGCACAATATACACCCATACAGAACAATATACACCTATACAGAACAATATACACCCATACAGAACAATATACACCCATACAGAACAATTTACATTTATACAGAACCATACAGAACTATATACACCCATACAGAACATACAGTACAATATACACCCATACAGAACAATATACACCTATACAGAACAATATACACCTGTACAGAACCATACAGAACAATATACACCCATGCAGAACAATATACACCTATACAGAACAATATACACCCATACAGAACAATATACACCTATACAGAACAATATACACCTGTACAGAACCATACAGCACAATATACACCCATACAGAACAATATACACCTATACAGAACATTATACACCCATACAGAACAATATACACCCATACAGAACAATTTACACTCATACAGAACCATACACACCCATACAGAACATTATACACCTGTACAGAACCATACAGAACAATATACACCCATACAGAACAATATACATCTATACAGAACAATATACACCTGTACAGAACCATACAGAACAATATACACCTATACAGAACAATATACACCCATACAGAACAATATACACCTGTACAGAACCATACAGAACAATATACACCCATACAGAACAATATACACCTATACAGAACAATATACACCCATACAGAACAATATACACCCATACAGAACAATATACATCTATACAGAACAATATACACCTGTACAGAACCATACAGAACAATAAACACCTATACAGAACAATATACACCCATACAGAACAATATACACCTGTACAGAACCATACAGAACAATATGCACCCATACAGAACAATTTACACTCATACAGAACAATATAAACCCATACAGAACAATACGCACCCATACAGAACAATATACACCCATACAGAATATACACCCATACAGAACAATATACACCCATACAGAACAATATACACCCATACAGAATATACACTCATAAAGAACCATGCAGAACAATTTACACCCATGCAGAACAATATACACCCATACAGAACCATACAGTACAATACACACCCATACAGAACCATACAGTACAATACACACCCATACAGAACCATACAGAACAATATACACTCATACAGAACAATATACACCGATACAGAACAATATACACCCTTATATACAGAACAATTTACACTCATACAGAACCATACAGAACAATATACACCCATACAGCATAATATACACCCATACAGAACAATATACACCTATACAGAACATTATACACCCATACAGAACAATATACACCCATACAGAACAATATACACCTGTACAGAACCATACAGAACAATATACACCCATACAGAACAATATACACCTATACAGACCATTATACACCCAAACAGAACTATATACACCCATACAGAACATACAGTACAATATACACCCATACAGAACAATATACACCTGTACAGAACCATACAGAACAATATACACCCATACAGAACAATATACACCTATACAGAACAATATACACCTGTACAGAACCATACAGAACAATATACACCCATACAGAACAATATACACCTATACAGAACAATATACACCTGTACAGAACCATACAGAACAATATACACCCATACAGAATAATATACACCTATACAGAATATACACCCATACAGAACAATTTACACTCATACAGAACAATATACACCCATAAAGAACAATATACACCCATACACAATATACACCCATAAAGAACCATACAGTACAATACACACCCATACAGAACCATACAGTACAATATACACCCATACAGAACCATACAGTACAATACACACCCATACAGAACCATACAGTACAATATACACCCATACAGAACCATACAGTACAATACACACCCATACAGAACCATACAGTACAATACACACCCATACAGAACAATACGCACTCATACACACCATACAGTACAATATACACCCATACAGAACCATACAGTACAATATACACCCATACAGAACCATACAGAGCAATATACACCCATACAGTACAATATACACCAATACAGAACAATATACACCCATACAGAACAATATACACCAATACAGAACAATATACACCTATACAGAACAATATACACTCATACAGAACCATACAGTACTATATACACCCATACAGAACATACAGTACAATATACACCCATACAGAACCATACAGTGCAATATACACCCATACAGAACAATATACACCCATACAGAACCATACAGAACAATATACACCCATACAGAACCATACAGTGCAATATACACCCATACAGAACCATATACACCCATACAGAACCATACAGAACAATATACACCTATACAGAACAATATACACCCATACAGAACCATACAGTACAATATACACCCATACAGAACATACAGTACAATATACACCCATACAGAACATACAGTACAATATACACCCATACAGAACCATACAGTGCAATATACACCCATACAGAACCATATACACCCATACAGAACCATACAGAACAATATACACCTATACAGAACAATATACACCCATACAGAACCATACAGTACAATATACACCCATACAGAACATACAGTACAATATACACCCATACAGAACCATACAGTACAATATACACCCATACAGAACCATACAGAGCAATATACACCCATACAGTACAATATACACACATACAGAACAATACTCACCCATACAGAACCATACAGAACAATATACACCAATACAGAACAATATACACCCATACAGAACCATACAGTGCAATATACACCCATACAGTACAATATACACACATACAGAACAATATACACCCATACAGAACAATTTACACTCATACAGAACCATACAGTACAATATACACCCATACAGAACAATACGCACCCATACAGAACCATACAGAACAATATACACCCATACAGAACAATATACACCAATACAGAACAATATACACCTATACAAAACCATACAGAACAATATACAGTACACCTATACAGAACCATACAGTACAATATACACCCATACAGAACAATATACACCTATACAGAACAATATACACCCGTACAGAACCATACAGTACAATATACACCCATACAGAACCATACAGTACAATACACACCCATACAGAACCATACAGTACAATATACACCCATACAGAACAATACGCACTCATACAGAACAATATGCACCCATACAGAACAATATACACCCATACAGAACAATATGCACCCATACAGAACCATACAGTGCAATATACACCCATACAAAACTATACGCACTCATACAGAACAATATGCACCCATACAGAACAATATATACCCATACAGAACAATATACACCCATACAGAACCATACAGTGCAATATACACCCATACAGAACCATACAGTGCAATATACACCCATACAGAACCATATACACCCATACAGAACAATATACACCCATACAGAACCATACAGTGCAATATACACCCATACAGAACAATACGCACTCATACAGAACAATATACACATTTTGTAGGGTATTTTGGAGCATATTATATAGTAGTCAGTATGTTGGAGGTCACCCAGCTTTCCCAATATCTTTCACTCAGTATAATATGGTCATCCAGCTTTCCCACCATTTTATACTCAGTATAATATGGTCACCCAGCTTTCCCACAATCTTATACTCAGTAAGATGGAGGTCACCCAGCTTTCCCACCATCTTATACTCAGTGGCTGGTAGCCTCGGGGAGCTGCATAGTATCTCTATACTGTGCAGTTGAAAACCATATCACCACAATTGTGCTAATTGGTTCCTTTTAAGGAGCACTCCAGCCCTTACCTATTATTACCCTCCCCACATCAGTGCAGGGACGGTAGATGGCACCCCGGGCCTGTACTTCTGCCAGCGGCGATGTTCCAACAATTCGGGTAACGTCTCCTTCCCTTCTGGTCATTTGTGACAGGGAATTCCTACTGCTCTGTGTGAAGGGGCCAGAAGTCACCTTGTAAATGTAAGTCTATGGGATGGTTCCGTGTCAGCGCTGAGCCGTCCCATATACTTATACAGTAAAGAGATCCCCGACCCCGTCACAGCGAGCAGTAGGAATTCCCTGTTTACAAATGACTGGAAGGGCTGAATGTGTTATCCGAAGTGTGAGAACATTGCCGCTGGAGGAAGTATTGGAGTGGGTGGCATCTACCTTCCCTGCACTGATGTGGGGAGTGTAATAAGTGAGGGCCTAGAGTGGTCCTTGAAGGATGGGCCGCTAGCCGGCTACTCATGGGCCAGTGCTGTGTGCTTGCCCCCCAGGCTAAAATTTGCCAGCCAGCCCCTGCACCCTATGATCTTTCTGGCACATTCTGAAGCCTGGAACTAACTAGTCCTGGCTATTACCGTAAAACATGGTATATAGGAGCACTGTAATTCCTAGTGCTGATAGTGTGACTCCATTTCAGTGAAGTGCTGATAGCGTGACTGCAGTCTGGACACAGCCCTGAGGCTCTGGACACAGGGGGTGAGCTCTGAGCTGGGGGTGACCGGGTGGCTGCTGTTAGAGAGGGAGATAGTTGCAGCTGCGCTGATCACTGTCTCCCTCTGTAACAGAAGCCACCCCATCAGTGTTCTCAGTCACTTTACTGTGCTGGGACTGAGGAAACCGTGATGCCGTCTCGGAGGGTGGGGGCCAGGAGCAGGGAGTGTGTCGGAGTGGACTGACGTCTGATGATTCTCTGCAATCCGTGGGGGTGAATGCAGCTGGATAACAACCTTTTGCCTTCCATTTTGACAACTCTTGTTTGCCGCCTGCCCTGACCTTACCTTCTGAACTTTCACGTTTACTGGACTTTGATTCTGTACCTTGCTGTCGGATTATTGTGACCTGGATTGCTTAGCATTCTTATTGTGTTTGTACATCTTGTCTTGTTTTTCAGGTAGGGACCGCCGCCCAGTTGCCTGCTGCCGCCTAGGGCAGATAGTGGCAAGTAGGTGGGGACAGTGGGCGGGACTGAGCTTAGGGTCCACTGTCCATATCGCTTCCTTACCTTTCTGTCCTGACATATGCACAGATATAATAGAGGTATATACACATGTTGGTTGTCCTTAAATAGGGGTTCAAATCTAAATGACAAAAAAAAATCACTGGAGTTCCCCTTTAAGTTTTACATAAAATCTGCATCATCCACATTAATGATGATTCGACTGAAAAAATCCTATAAATCTCTGACTCCGGTTCCTCAATGCCCCTGAGACTTATTTTTTAGTGTGAAGAATCTCATATTGAGAAGTTTTGCACTTGGTAAGACTTCTAGCCATTTATTTCAAGTAAATGTAAGTTCAAGTATATATTTATCAAAAAAATTCTTGATGGGCAACACAATTTGTTGAAATAGTGCAGGCTGGCAAAATCAATCTACTAAACTATGCTGGCTGGATTCTGTCAGCATCCACCAGCAACAATCTGACAAAACTGCAGACATGCTCTGCCTACTGAATGAGAAGAAGTTTATTTAAAGTGCAACTTTACACCCAACACTATCACAAGCGACATATTTGTTACTAAGCTCATTATGTTATCCCCATACAGGGAATAGCTTGTCCTACAGGAAGTATACATATAATAGACCTACATATACAATACAGAGATAGATAGATACATAGATAGATAGATAGATAGATAGATGCACTGAACGTGAAGATGCCCCACCACAGGATTGGTAGGTAATAGCTCCAGACATCACATTTAACACCGCCATAACAGACCTGACCAAAACCACCATACTGTGACTGGATAACACCGCCATATCAGACCTGACCAAAACCACCATACTGTGACTGGATAACACCGCCATATCAGACCTGACCAATACCACCATACTGTGACTTGATAACACCACCATACTAGAACAGATACTGTGACTGGATAACACCGCCAAACCAGACCTGATTCCATCATACTGTGACTGGGTAACACCACCACACCAGACCTGACCAATACCGCTATACTGTGACTGGATAACAACACCACACTGTGACTGGATAACACCATCATACCAGTCTCCCTTAGTGTACTCTGTAATCATGCCCCACCCCCCTCGCTCCCTGGTGCTCCTCCCCTGCAAGGTGCTGCCCTAGGCACCGGACCACGGGTGCCTAGTGGTAAATACAGCCCAGGATAGGAGATATATAGACAGACCTATGAGTAGTGACGAGCAAACATGTTTGTAAATGTTTGTATGTTCGTACGAACATGATGCTAATTGTTCTTGTCCGCCGTTCACGCACAATTTGTTCAATGATCAGAATGATTATAACAATCATTTTCGAACATATTTGAACTTGCAAACGTACGCCACTGTACACCTGTGCGTAACTCTAGACCAAAACGTATGCAATCTGTATGCAAATGAATGCAAATGTTATCTGTATGCATGTGCGTACACCGAAACATACACTTCTACTGTATGTTCGTTATTTGTTTGTAAATGGTTGGCAAACACGAACCAATCACTATCATATTTTTTCTATGTTCGTGTTCTGGATCCAAACTAAACATTGTGCTCACTCATCACTACCTATGAGATATCTGGGGGTCCACATACATGTGTAAGGGGATACAATAATATACATGGATATATACAGTAGATATATATATATACTGCTCTGTTATCAGAGCTATAACAGAGCAAACTCCAATAGACTTTTATCCCCATACCGATACGTTTCAGTTGCATTTTCCAGAGAACAACACATTTTGGGTTAAGTGGTCCTTTAAGTACTTCCATTTGTTTTTATGGGAGCCTGTTTGCTGACTACTATCTTTGCACAGAGTATTTATTTTTCCATTACTGTACACAGGGTGCCCGGAATAGTGAGCTGTAGAGAACAGAAGCATTCCAGCGCTTTCCCTTAAATTTATGGAAAAAAATACCCATTCTGCTTAGTGGTTGTTAGAAACTGCGCTCGGTATCCATATGCCTCGCAATCCTCATGGGCGCCATTCTTAATGCCTCCCGTGAAGATTAACATACCTCGAAATGCTTAAATCACGGCCACAGACGTTTCTCTATCCCCCAGTAAAGCTGTTGTTTTGAGGAGTCCAATAAAGGCTTTATTTGTTCTGCATTTCTATTTCTCTTACTGCTGATCAGACGTGGATCCTTGACGCTCGCTGAATTATAAATGAGAGCGTTAATTGTTGTTGTAGTTGTTGTGTTTTAATTGAAAAGTAGCGGAGGATGCATCTAACGTTGTGGTCTACAGTTGTGTCTCTATGGGAGGATCACCACTTCATACCAGATCAGTAGAGGACTCTGTAGTCTTCATCTTTTTTGTCCAGAGAAATCCTGGTATCCAGTGTCGGACTGGGGTATCTTGGGCCCATCCGAGGAGATTATAATGGGTGCCCACCAATGAAGAACCAGTGAGAAAAGACATGTCAGTCCATGGTTGTTCAGGGTCTTAAGCTGGGGGCCCACCGGAGGATCGTCCAGTTGGCCAGTCGAGGATCGTCCAGCCATCTCGTATCACAACAAACTTTATTCGGTGGACAGAACTACAGCTGATTGCCATGGCATAGATTCAATTTCTATAACTTGTGAGGACTTCTGTATAGATTTTAGGACTGTAAAGCAAGAAAAAACTCACTTTTATAATCCTGGAGCGAATCCATTATCCCTGTGATATGGTGCATTTTCTTATTAAAAGTGTTTGCAGTTTCCCACTATAGGGTGCTATAAGATTGTAGCATTGGTTGTGGTCCCATATATGTGTTTTATTTTTATGAGAATTACTAATATTGTATTGATTTATGCTAATACTGTATAATACTTATGTGTTATAATGTGTTATGCTGTGTATTGTTTGTATGCAAGATCCCTCATGTACAAACCCTACTATTTTACATTGCACTCAGGACATTGTAATGTGTGAAGAGGAGCTTCTTTAGCCCAGATAGGAAATCCTGTTTAGACCAATTGAGTTAAAAGTGTAAATGTTATTTCTGAAAAAAAAAATTGACATGTTATAGATGTCAATTTGGGATTGAAATGGTATATCTCAAAACATCCTAGAATGTGGGGGAGGAGCCTCTATAGCCCAGCCACTCCCCATAGAGAGGAAATCCTGTTTAGGCTAGGTGACTAGAAGTGTAACTGATCTTTCATAAAACTTTCGATGTCATAGAGCACTATGATTGTGATTTACATTCCATAGTTCAGAACATTCTAGAATGTGGACAGGAGCCTCTTTAGCCCTGCTACTCCTCATAAAGAGAAAATCGTATTTTGATCGGTTGAGACAATGTGTAACTGTTATTTTAGAAAACTTTTGACACGTTATAGAGATATTTATAGATCACTAGTTAAGATATAAATGCCATAGCTTGGGAACATGTTCTATATTAAAGAACATATTCCCTATGGTAACGCTGCCTTATGATACTCACCAGCAGCGCCATCCAGGTCCCATACCCGCTTGCTGCCTCCATCCTGTCCGCTCCTCTTCTGTGCTCTATGCTCATCCTGGGGTTGCTCATGCCTTCCGACATTTTCTTCCTCCTTCTGCTGCAATAACACCTCTGGCCACTAGAGTGCCCATGCAGCAAACTGCTCTGATTGTATAGAAGCAGCTTGTCTCTGCCTGCTACTGCCATCTGCCACTCCAGATTCAACTGCACCTATTTTAACTAGCCCCACCTGGTCTTCTTTGCCTGAGCATTGTTGCATTTGTGCATTCCAAGAGACGGTGTCTTCTCTTGTTCAGTGTATTCTGACCTACGCCTGTTTGGATTATGCTTTTGCCTGACCCCTGTCTTTATCATGTGCCTCTCCTATTGTCTGACCTGCCCTGACCCTTTGCCTCTTTGACTACAATAACCATGACATCCCTGGTACTGCACAGACTCTCCTGATGACTCGGTTTGCTGATCACGCATGCTTAGCCTATTCCCCAGTACCTTTCACCAACTCTGTCTGGTACTTGGGAACCAGCTACTGCTCACACCGGGACCACGCCTGTGGAGCGACCTGGTGTCCTCTAGCTGCAGAATTCCAGATTCCACATCCTAGAGCGGGAAAAAGAGTGAAGTCCTAGAGAGCACTTAGATTCCCTGGTGTGGCCCAAAGCCAAACCAGTGGAGTAGCACATCAGGCCCACACTCGCTGTCCATTACATATGGTATGGTGTAAATGCCACACCTTGCACAGCTTTCAAAAGTTTCCCTAGAGACCCTCCTAAAAAGTTAGAAGTTTGCATATATGCAGTTTAGGGAGAAGGAGAAGCATGTTCTATAATGCTGGGGACCTTGAGCAAACTTCACTGCATTAGACCTTAATAATAATAATAATATTATTATTATTATTATTATTATTATTATTATTATTATTATTATTATTATTATTATTATTATTATTTTCTAATTTTTTATGGTGAACCACATGACTCACCTATTTGATTGAACCTTAGATGTTGTAAAATAAAGTTTCTTTAGAGTCAAGCGTTTCTTTGTTAATGTGCTTTTCATCATTGACTTGACAGTCTGGAAACTCCGCAATTTATGAAATATTGCTGGTGGGAAATAAAGTATTAAGCGCCTCTGTCTGTCTGCTGACACGCTGAAATTAATGCAAACAAAGAGATTTCAGTGTGACTGCCTTCTCCTCTACATAAAACACTTGTCAGTGGGGAACAGGACATTTAAACAAAATCTGCCAACAGGTGAAGCACAACACATGCACTTGTGCTCTTCCCCGCGTGCCGCTTCCATTATTCACGAGATATACAGCAGAGTTTCTAGGCTGTCTAATGACATTTTGTTGTTTAAAAGGATTTCGGGCAGAGAGACAAGTCCCCTACCGGGCCTCCCACCCCTGTCAAAATCACAACGTGAATAGAAGCAAAGGCATATAGTTACAAAGACATCCTGCCATCAGCGGGAATCTCATCGTCTCTGGAGAAGAAGTGCTGGTGGCAGATGTCAATACGCGCCACCGGCACTGGCATAACTATAGAGGGACAAAGTTTGCCGTTGTACCCGATATGCCTTCTACTCTATAAATGACACCCCACTGATATGTCATGGAAACCGATACAGGTCAATGCAATATTCCCTCCTCTTTGCAGAAATCCACTAACGAAGAACAACATCCAAATATCACGAAGGCACCAGGAGACAACGGCAAAGTTTTGGCCAATGTTTAGCCCTATATGTCCCAGCTATGGAGCGCAAAGCATTGAGTGATCTCAGACTTGTCAATTTTTTTGAGCCTTGCCTAGGTTCCAAGAGGGTTAGAAATGTTTGTCGACTTCCATAGGTCATAACATCTTGAGAACGTCATTATTTTTCCCTCTACCCTACGATACACAGTAGTAGTTGAAGTGGTATCTTGTAGTAGCCACAAGCACGACTTGAATGAACTTGAAGGGCAGTGACTTCTGACCTAAGATTCTGTGAAACTGCAGTAAACTTTACTGAAAAGTTCTTAAAAATCTATATTATATATACTTTATTATATTTTATACTGAGCGTTAAACATTTTTAACAGCCAAAAAAACTAAAGAGAAAGATGACAAACCATAGATCGGTAAAAGTTCTGGTGCAAATATTCAACAATCCTACAGTCTTTTATGGCACAAGCAGAGATTAGCGAATCAAGAAAGCAAAAAAAAATTAAGAAAAAGGTTGGAACAAATTCAGGAACATAGTGGCCGCACAAAAAGATTTTCCACTATTCTCCTCTGAGTCTCCGGTCTCTTCAGCCGCCTCATCCTCATTCAGCCAATCACTACCTGAGATGGGACGACGCCATGGCTACTAATTGGCTCAGTGGGCTGTCACTCTAGCTTGACAAAGAAGCTACGAGCAAGTCGCTCCCGCCAGTCCACCCTGTGACGATAGTATCAAGTTTCTACAATCTTATTCTAGTCCTGGATATATATATATATATATATATATATATATATATATATATATATATATATATATATATATATATGGGGTTATGGGGTCTGGGTGTTATGTGAAAGATTTATAGAGTTCTTTTTTAGAACAAATAATAATAGAAATAAGCCAATACATGAAGATCTCCTGCCAAGAGTGAAAGCCTGCTCAGCCAATCACTGGCTGCGGTGCTGTTGTCAGTGATTGGCTTTCCCATTCTTGTCTAGCCTTGAGGACCAATTTGTGTATTTTTTTGTGTATTTTAAGTTCTTAGACTTGTAGAGATTAGTAGCTTAGCATTCACTTCGGATAGGCGGCCGATAGATTTCATCTCTATGCACAGGGATAACAATAAATCTTTCCATCATCAGTAGGTTAATGGGGCAATACCAGTGGTGGCTCTTTTCTTGCCCTGCTGTCTTCTTTTGGGTGTAGGGTCTCCTAACTTATAGTACATTGCATGTTATACTGCATTGGGTGATGATGGTAACAGACAGCTTCCCTGGTTATGTAGTATATAGGCATTCTTCCCGATAGAGCACCCAACATGATTCTATGGTGGCCCGGTTCACCATCTAAACGCATGTCCCACCATAAAAAACAAATGACTAGAGGTAAGATGAAATGACATAAATAAGACATCTTTTTGCAACTAACTTTCTTTGCAAGTGGAAATAGCAAAATGATTTCCACAATGTAAGTAGGACGAATGCTATCCAAGAAGAAAATTAGACATAAGTTCTTGCGGAGTAAGTAACCTTTTAAGATGAATACATTTTATTCTGCTGTTTTATAAAGAAAATAACAGCACAGAGTATTAAACTTTAGAAGAGCTCATTAACTGATACACCTAAGTGTCCGCCGAGACCAAACAAAAAGGAATCGCTTCTTCGCCAGGTTTTATGTGTGAGCACTGGAGGGTAAACCTTTGCATTTTGAAGACTCATTATGGCTACCAGAAATGTCAAATGTAGTATGCAGATTACTTCTTATTTTTCTTTGAATCCCGATGTTAAGGACAAAAATATATTTCCTTCTTTTCGTAAAAATTTGCAATTATCGGTATGAGAAGTACTAGAATATTCTACCTCGAATAATGTGCCTCAAAGTAATTGTACTGGGTGAAGTACATACTGTACGTAGAAGTAAATACTTACTGGTTTGCGGAACCAGCTAAACTATCCACAGTGAGGGTCATACTGACCTTCAAATTTTTTATATTTACATGACAGCTTTAAAGGGGTTGTCCAGCGGTCGGCCTTTTTTAATATACTGCTGCTGATGCATATAGGTTATACTTACCTGTCCCCGCTCCCCTGGTGTCCTTCTCTGATGTCGCCGGTGTCCCCCACTGATTGCAAAACCACCACTTCCAATACATACTTGTCTCAGGAGTGACAGCAAGCTTAGCCAATCACTGAGTGAGATGGGACATCCCCACAGCCAGTTATTGACTATGTTGAGGCTCTGCAGTCAGGGGAGTGCTGACAGGTAAGTATAACATGTTTATTTTTTTGTTATGCACCAGCAGCAATATATTTAAAAAGGTAATCCGCCAGCACTTTTATCCTTTGGTCTATGGGGCTGTGTGAGGTGTAATTTTTTGCGTCATTTTTAATATACTGCTGCTGATGCATATATGTTATACTTACCTGTCCGCGCTCCCCTGGTGTCCTTCTCAGGTGTCGCCGGTGTCCCCCACTGACTGAAAAACCTCCACTTCCAATACATACTTGTCTCAGGAGTGACAGCAAGCTAAGCCAATCACTGAGTGAGATGGGACATCCCCACAGCCAGTTATTGACTACGTTGAGGCTCTGCAGTCAGGGGAGCGCTGACAGGTAAGTATAACACATTTATTTTTTGTTATGCACCAGCAGCAATATATTTAAAAA
Organism: Dendropsophus ebraccatus; assembly: GCF_027789765.1. Lineage (NCBI taxonomy): Eukaryota > Metazoa > Chordata > Amphibia > Anura > Hylidae > Dendropsophus > Dendropsophus ebraccatus. Next base: position 26,305,130 of record NC_091460.1, on the reverse strand, counting down.
GGCCATCCGCTAGCGCTTTTATCCTTTGGTCTATGGGGCTGTGTGTGATGTCATTTTTTGCGCCATGATGTGTTCTTTCTATCGGTACCTTGATTGCGCATATGCAACTTTTTGATCGCTTTTTATTACAATTTTCCTGGATTTGATGCGACCAAAAATGCGCAATTTCGCACTTTGAGATTTTTTTTACACTTACGCCATTTACCGTGTGAGATCGGGAATGTGATAAATTAATAATTTGGGCGATTACACACGCTGCGATACCAAACATGTTTATTTCTTTATTAATTAATTTATTTTTATTTATAACATGGGAAAAGGGGGGTGATTTAAACTTTTATTAGGGGAAGGGGCTTTTTATTAATAACAACACTTTTTTTTTTACTTTTACACTTATACGAGAAGCCCTCTAGTATAAGCACTCTGATCTCTCATTGAGATCTATTCAGTATACTTATACAGCATACTATAGATCGATGATATAGGCAATCTGATTGCTTACGACTGCTGCAGCAAGAAGCAATTGAGTGCCAAGCCGGTCACAGCGTCATTACGGCGCTGAGCCCAGCCGGAGCAGGATGTGTGTCCCGGGGGGAGGGGGGGGCGATCCACCCCACTAGACACCAGGGATGGCTGCATACAAGTAATCGGATGTAGCTTTCAACTTTGACAGCTGCATCCAATTACTTTAATAGCGGGCACGGCGATCAGACCGTGCCTGCTAATAGCCGTGGGCCCGGTCTACATGCGGCACCCAAGACCACGGTGGTTCAGAGCGCGGCCGCCGCGCAGCCCTACTCTGAGCACACATAGGCGGCCCTGGACGTACAGGTTTGTCTAGGGTCGCCTAGGGGTTAAAGAGACTCTGTACCCACGATCTGACCCCCCCAAACCGCTTGTACCTTCAGATAGCTGCATCCGATTACTTTATTAGCCGGCATGGCAATCAGACCGTGTCCGCTAATAGCCGTGGGCCTGGGCTACATGCGGCGCCCGGGACCGCGGCGGTTCAGAGCGCGGACGCCGCGCGGCCCCGCTCTGAACACACGTAGGCGGCCCTGGACGTACAGGTTCGTCCAGGGTCGCCTAGGGGTTAAAGCGACTCTGTACTCACAATCTGCCCCCCCCCCCAAACCGCTTGTACCTTCAGATAGCTGCTTTTAATCCAAGATCTTTCCTGGGGTCCGTTCGGCAAGTGATGCAGTTATTGTCCTAAAAAACAACTTAACTTGCAGCCTGTGCCAAACGGGGGTATCTGTGCCCTAACTTTGCACCACCCCTCTGTCCCTCCTCCCCACCCTCTTCATTATTAGGAATGCCATTGGAACATTTTCTCCATTCTGAACACTGCACAGGTGGTTAATGATCCAGCCCATGTTCAGTATTCACACAGCTGATGAAAAGGAGACAATCTGCCTGAAGCATTTCTAATGATGAGGAGGGTGGGGAGGAGGGACAGAGGGGTGGTGCAAAGTTAGGGCACAGATACTCCCGCTTGGCAAGGGTTGCAAGTTTAAAAGTTGTTTTTTTAGAACAATAACTGCATTACCTGCCAAACGGACCCCAGGACAGACCTTGGATTAAAAGCAGCTATCCGAAGGTACAAATGGTTTGGGGGGTCAGATTGTGGGTACAGAGTCGCTTTAAGCTTCTAATATATATTTTTTAATGCATCGAGAGTACATAAACATATAATCAAACAGGGTATCAGGCAAAAGATCGAGGACATATTTTCCTTCTGTTTCTTGCCAGTAGTGTCACCAGTAATGGTACGTCATGGTGGGGAGGAGAAGGACATAAATATAGTTTACATGTTGCCCTGGGGGTATCCAATCTATAATTGCACCCTTAAGCAACTTTGTGTCACCACGTCTTGGTTTTTCGTTACAGATCGAAATTGTTCTTTAACAACTGTTTGGTTTACCCGGCAGATAAGTATGTGATGTCTTGCAAAGTCCTTAAAGCCAGTGGCTTATGGATCCCAGTGTTTCCTCCGGAGCTGCTGTGCTCTAGAAGTGTTCTGATTGCTTAATTAAGCCATTTAGAATCAGCGCACAAACCGCTGCACAGCAGAGCTGTCTCTCTTGTTAACTCATTGGCAGGCTAACCTTTATGGGGAAAAATTCAAAGATCAGCATTAACATGAACATTCATAATTGGGCTTCCATTTTAACCTTTTGCTCAGAGGTGACATTTTTTTTTCTCTTTTTGTTTACATCAAACACAATATAGAATGATCAGTGCAAGTAAAGCTTCCTATTAAAAGCCGCAGCACACAGGCCAAGCCATTAGACTAAGGCTAATTTCATGTCATCTCTTTCTACCGGCAGAGGAAATAATCCACATATATATATATATATATATATATATATATATATATATATATATATACATATATATATAGCTGTGAAGGAAAAGTAGAGATACCATAAAGTGATACAGAATATATTCTTTTAAAGCTGTGTGTACCATGATTCAATAGTAGAGTCTCTGCAGTGTAATGTATTAAACCACAGAGGAAGCTGACACGGATAGATAGGGGAGCAGTAATAGTCAGGAATTATTGCTGCCCAGATACATTACAGAAAACAGAGAAACTGAGGCTAGAAAGGCAGAGAGAAAAGAGGAATATATATATATATATATATATATATATATATATATATATATATATATATACTGTACGTACCTAGTATATAGTCAAAAGGATGTTGACTCCTGAATTTCAGAAGAAGTAGGAGAATCCTATTGGAGTACTAACATATGTTCTGATTATTGTTGGAAATGACATTAAAAAAGTTTGACTCCGGTTTGCAAACTGACAGGTTAACTGGTCCTTTCAATGTGAATTGGTTCTGAACAAATTAGGTTTTACAGTCTTTCTCCCCATACATCCCCCATTATCCCTGGGTTCTAGACTGTTCTCTATTCCCACTGACCCCTTTATTGTTGGGGTTGACACAGTGCACTTTCTATTGGGGGGGTACTTATAGTTATCCTCCTGGCTCCGGTCTTTACTCCTCACCAGACCTGCACACAGTGCTTGCTATGCACGGGGTTGGCTCCTGCAGTTTCCGCTTAGCCAATCAGCAGTTGTGCATTGAAGTCACGCCTCAGCCATAGATTGGCTCAGCAGAGACTGTAGGAGATGACCAGCACACATCAAGCACTGTGAGCCAGGTCTGGTGAAGAGTGAAGACGTGCGCCCAGAAGGGTAAGTATACTCCCCTCCCACCCAACAGAGGAGAACAGTCTGGTCCTGCGGGGGAGGGTAAATGGGGGTGCTATGCATCTCCACATAATCCCTTGGGCCAAATTGTTCTCCTTTTTGCCGAAGTTTACCACAACAAACCAGCAAAAGTTTAGATTTTGCCTTAATCTGAGTTAGACTTCAAAATTTGGCGATCTTGGGTTTGAAGGGACCAGTTCCCCCATCTGTAATTATTAGTCATAAAACAAACAAACACAATTTTACCAATCTAATAACGCAAACAATGTCCCTTATTGTGCAAACAAACATCAATGGTGCATGGAGAAAGAGTATGTAAATCTCTGTGTTAAAGGGGCATTCCCATCTCAACTAATATAGTTATACTTGTACAACTTGTCAAGTTAAATATTTTTGTAAACACATTCAGTTAGCAAATGTGTCTCCTACTCCTGTTATACTCCATGGGGGGGAGGATTTATCAAACTGGTTTAAAGTAGAATTGTCTTAGTTGCCCATAGCAACCAATCAGATTCCACCTTTCATTCCTCACAGTTTCTTTAGAAAATGGATGGTGGAATCTGATTGGTTGCTAGGGGCAACTAAGACAATTCTACTTTACACCATGTTTGATAAATCTCCCCCCCCCCCCCCCCTATATCTATCTATACCACCACCACTGTTTTTCTCCAGCTCGTTGTCTAGGTTACCGGCCACCACTCTGCTCTAAAAGCAACAGCCAGACTGATCTATATATATATATATATTGTATAATATATATATATAAGTTTTTTGCCCAAAAACCCATCTAAAGGAAACCTGTCATTGCTTTCATGCTGCCTGAACCATGTGTACTAAAGTATTGGCTGACCAGGCATGATGGGAATTGTAGTTTTACAACAGCTGGAGGGCCACATGTTTGACACCTGCAACATCGAGGGTGAATTCTTAAAGTGATCTAGTAAATATTTGTCACTCATAAGACATCCAAAAAAAGGGTTGTCTTCTGCTGGACCTTTGGGGGGGGAGATTTATCAAACTGGTGAAAGTGAAACTGGCCCAGTTGCCCCTAGCAACCAATCAGATTCCACCTTTCATTCCTCACAGACTTTTTGAAAAAATGAAAGGTGGAATCTGATTGGTTGCTAGGGGCAACTGAGACAATTCTACTTTACACCAGTTTGATAAATCTCCGATCTTGGGCCCACTGCAGGAACCTCTGGTGGGCAAGTTCAACCCAGTCTTAGCTTTCCAGATGTCGTAGAGACCACTTTGTCCTAGGTGATACTGCCTGTAAGATGGCGAAGTGCTGGGCAGCAGATTGTTATCGTGTTCTTTGTTTTTCAACATGCAAAGACTGAAACGAGTCCATACCTGTAATAGGGTTTAGGGTGTAATTGTTCACGGCCATGGGTTGAGTTAAGGAGGACACAAAGCTTGTAAAATCTGACTATTATCTTCAGCGGCACAGGAATAACACCATTAAATCAGATAAGCGATAGGCCAGCAGTTTGTCTCTCTTGACAGCACCTTCGATTGCCGCATGTATTGACGGCTCCTGATTGTAATATTACATATAGCTGAGGGCATACATTACAATTATAACCCAAGTAGGTAATGTCATTATACAAGGCTGGATATATGTGCACCCCGGATCATCAGTCACTATTCTAATGACATCTCCCAATTTGTCTCCAATAAGTCAGATCCCTAACCCTGATAGACATGCACTTAGCCGATCAATCCCAGTATAAAGTATGGCAGATGCCGTCACTACCAGCAGATTCATCTTCCTTTGTTTGCTTAAAACACTGCATTTAAAGGCCAGGACAAGTTTTGCTGTCTGTTCAGTGCGAGTCAATATCTATAGATTTTCAGGATTATTTCCATAATAAGTTATTCCGCTGTCAAGTGTGTTTATTCCGCCAATGGATTTTGCTGCTGGAAAAAATACTTTGTCTACAATTTTCAGGTTGAGTTTTTTTTGTTGTTGTTGTTTTTTTGCTAATGATGGAAAAATTCAAAGAAATAGGATTCCTGCTGCTCATCTCCACTCCCAACAAATACAAAGAGTGAGCCTGCGGGATTGTCTGGTTTCTTGTACATTCCGGAACCTGTGGCAATATATTGTGAAAGAAAAATAATCTATGAAAAGCCCCACAAAAAAATCAGTATTAAATTATATATTTTTTTCTTCTTTTAATTTTCAGGAAAGGAAGCTTGATCAACTTTTCTCTTTGTGGTACTCTACGTTGAGTTATTGGATCTTCTGGGATCTGTTCTACTATGGCTTATGGCCTGGCCCAGACAGACTCTCATCCCACTGGGTTTGTAGTTCTCTACCGTTCCAAAAGGGGGCGACTCCTTATTACAATAAATCTCTATTACCATCACAAGTGACCCAGCTCTGACGGACAGCCATCTTGAAAGTTGTTGTTCAGATAGTAATTGTAATGTTAAGTGCCTTCTATTTTAAGTAAAGTCACTGTTGCACCTCAAGGCCTCAACTTCCTGTTGTCTGCTTTACACTACACCTCATTAACATCAAGAGCGTCCCCAACAACACCTCAGGCAGCAGTAATAGGGAGAAAGCCCTGGGGGAACTACAAAGTCCATCATCACCATCAATAACATCTAGGTACACCCCCCTCTTTAAGGGAAACACCAGTTAAGAAAGATTTAACCCTGTTCAATCCCCACCAATAAGCTAACCTTGTTTGTAATAGGTTTCAATTACATGAATTGGTCCGTTTGTCTGCAGCACATCCTGACTTACACTCTGAGGCTGCAGAAAATCCTTACTTTCTGCTCTACTCCGTCTCCACTCCTCTGTCCTTCTCCTCCCTCCGGGGACAGAGGTCACATGGTCTTTGTCTTTTCTGTTGCCATGCAATCTTTAAAACCTCATCTGTAATCCCACCCACCACTGACATCACACAGTGATCAGCCTCTCCTGAGTAGTATAGGGGAAAGGAAACACTGTTGTTTCATCTCTCTTTCTCTAATATATGAAGAAAGAAAGAGAGAAAGAAAGAAAGAAAGAAAGAAAGAAAGAAAGAAAGGAAAAGAAAGAGGCTAATGGCTCATGAATGTGTATATAAATATACTTTATACACACCGGTCCACACTCCCCAGTGTTCTTCTAACTTCTGCCTACTCCCCACAATCATTAGAACCTCTGAACTGGTCTCTGAAGGAACAGGCCGATCAGCCAATCACCGGCGACGTCACTGTGCTGTCTTGGCCAGTGATTGGCTGAGCGGTCTGTCACTTTAGAGACCAGTTCAGAGGTTCTAACGGTTGTGGGGAGTGGGCAGAAGCTAGAAGATGACCGGGGAGTGTGGACTGGTATGTATAAAGTTCATTATATTACACTGAATGCAAGGGCTGCAAGTACATCACTAAAGATCAGCATTGGCAGTGGGAATGTATATAGCCATATGGCTGTCGTAAAAGGTTTAAACAAATAAGTCATAAGGAGCATAACAAAAATACCGTATAGTTACTATACAGAGTAATCCATAACTATTATAATGGGATTAAATACAGTCTATGACATGGCATTAGCCGCATCTGTGAAACACAAAATGACTGCTGTTAGTGAATTATATGGAAGCTAAGAGGCAATTACTGATGTCAGCCATGAATATATATATACAAACATGGAAAACATTGGATTTGTGACTTTTTTCCTCGTCACTTTCAAGCTGACAAGCTGTCACCGCCACGAAGGGAATTAAGCGAATTCACAGTCACCATTAAAAAAAATACAGGATTTCCCAGCCATCAAAAATTAGAGGAATTATAGAGGAAAATGCTTGACATTGCAGGCATAAAATATAATGTTTATCACGTATCGGACTAGATTGTCAGTGATAATAAAAGAGAGCAGTTCAGAATATGAGAATTTATTGTAGTGATTCTTGATGACTGTCTAGGAGACTCCTAGGAACAAGGAAACCTCCATCTTTACACCCTGGCAGTATCAGAGCCCATGAGGTTTAACCCATGAGGTGGGATTATTGCTGTAACAACTGGAGTCGTGGATGCGCTCTACCACCACTAGCAATGGCGTAAGCCGCACCAGGGGCGGGATGGACTTTCTGCAGCAGGCGTCGCCTAGGTCGCTACCCCTGGCTTGGCTTCCTAGTGGTGGCAGAGGCCCAGAGCACAGGAAGCCGCCACAGCCGTGACAATTTCTAGCCGAGGAAGATCTACAATTAATGGACCTTCCCTTTAGAGCAGGGATGGGGAACCTTCTGCTCTCCAGCTATTGCAAAACTACAATTCCCATCATGCCCGGAAAGCCAAAGCTTCGGCTGTCCAGGCATGATGGGAATTGTAGTTTTCCAATAGCTGGAGGGCAGAAGGTTTCCCATCCTTGCTTTAGAGTATATGTAGTACATTTCACTTTCCACCATGGCTTGTCAGCATGGTTCTTTGGTTACCCCTTGTATGAGGCCTTTGGTCATCATAAGTTAAACCCATCTGGGAAACTTCTGGCATATCTGATGACCCAAAATAGATGGTCATGTACAAAGAGCCGCACAAGGGTGGGAAAATAGTGCCCATCATCCTCCGCTCTGCTGTGAGCTTTCCTTGTGTAGGACTCCGTTGTTATTGTTCCATATCTCTCGTCATTCTCCTGCCCCTCACAAAGAGTCTGGGAGGGCACTAGAGGAACAGCTTTCAACTCTACCAGTGGGACTTTCCTGGATCTATGAGAAACTTCTTTAGTTTGTGGTGAAATATTAGCTGGAGGACTCAAGCTCATCCAACCTTTATTATACTCACCTTGGAATTAAAGTGAATCTGTGGTGGCTGCCACCCACCCCAACCACTGGTAGCGCTTTGTAGCCTTCACCATGTGATATTCGGGGTCTGCCTTTCTCCTGGAGCCAGTATTATGCCTACAAACAGTTTTTTTTCTGGCAGGGCGGGGAGGTGGAGAGTCAATGAGGCGGGGCTTAGAGCATCCGTTCCCTAGACCTGCAGTGCCTCACTCACTGTATCTCTTTTTTTTGTCATGGCTCTGTGTTGAATGGAGGCAGGTGAGAGGCGCTGCAGGCCTAGGGCATGGATGCTCTAGGCCCCATCTCGGCGCTCTGCCCAAAAAAACTTGTTTCTAGGCATAATACAAGCCACACGAGAAAGACAAAACAGGGGACCAAACATGGTGGGGAAGGCTACAAAACAGTATTGAGAGTTGGCGAAGGCCAGTAGAAGGGGCTTCTAGCAAGCTTACCAATGGGCACAGAGACCTAGCATAGATTGCTATTCAGAGGGCTCAGAGAGCTCATTCCATTCAAGTAAACGGAGGTTAATTGTGATACCACACACAACCTGAGGACAGGGGTGGCGCCGCTTTTGCCAGAAAGTAACCGTGCTTTTATCATCCTGGATAGCTCCCTTAAGGTGACTTTTATCTAATGTCTAAAGCCAACTTTAAGCTGTAATACTATTCTAATTATTGTCATCTGGTGGTACGTACAATGTTCCCAAGGAGCATAACTAACAAATAAAAGAGAAAAATACAGGATAGTTTCCATACAAAGTAATCCATAACTATTATAATGGGATTAAATACAGTGTATGATGTGGCATTAGCCGCCTCTGAGAAACACAAAATGACTGTTGTTAGTGAATTATATGGAAGCTAAGGGGCAATTACTGATGTCAGCCGTAAATATATATATATATATATATATATATATACACACATGGAAAACATCGGATTACTGACTTTTTATTTTTGCTTTTGTAAGTTGACAGTCGGTCACAATGACAAGGAAATTAAGAGGATTCAGCCTCATAGCTGCCATCAAAGGTACTCGAGGGTTTCCAAGCTGTGAAAAATTAAAGAAATCTCAGACATAGAACATAATGTAATATATATATATATATATATATATATATATTATACCACACACAATATTACTACCCGCCAACCCACCACTACCACGGAAATGTCAGGGAATGCAGAGATTGGACAGTCAGCAATTAAACATTAACATTAAAAGATGGCAATATATTATCTACTGGTGGATCTAAACCAGGGATGGGAACCTTGGCTCTCCAGTCTCTGGCACTGGTCTCCTCTCCTTAGTTGGTCCCACCGTTTTCAATAACTTTAATCAAACAGAAACATGTAAATGAGTGCGAGGCCCGGGGGTGTTGGTTTCACTGCCGGGTCAGATGGTACAATGGTGTGGTAGCTGAGTGGTTCTAGGGTCACTTGGGCACTTGTCACTTATGCCTGGAGTGATATAGGACCCACCCCGGACAGTTTGGCGCCCGTCTGCAGTTTAGTACAGTTTTGTGCAATACAAAAACACTTGAAGTTGCTGAGGTGCTAGTAGTAGAGGTAACTGTAAGGTGCTTGTAGAAGAAGGTTTAACATAAGAGAGAATAGAGGAGAGAGGGTGCCTGAAGGGCCTTGTCCAATTAGTAGTGTACTCTGCCTGAAACAGTGAGAACTGAAGAGGATCGAGAGAACACTCGTACTCATGTTTAGACTATTTCTGCCCTACAGTTGCGGGGTACCCGTCCTGTCAGGGTAGTACGAGCCCCATGCCTAGTTTCCTGGGTTAAGCAGACTTCCAATATTTCCTGGTAGTCTTGCGATGCGCAGTGGACTGCCTAGACTTATAGTAACTTTGTTCCACTGGGGTCGTTACCTCTGACTCCTTAGGTAGCTGCCCTGCATGAGAGGTTCCTGGCATGGACGAGATGATCCTTCTGTGGCTGCTCTCTATCAATTTCAATTATGCATAAGTAGGTCGATCCTTAGGTAGAAACAAAATATAAGACAGCGCTCCATAGCGTAATTCAGACAGGACTGAAGTGGTGAAAGTAAGCACATAGAACTCTCACCTGAATAGGTTGTGCTGATGTAAGGCACAACTCTTACTGATAGCATGTGAATGAACTGCAGCCACTCCTGACTAATCCCCACAGGGATTAACCCCTAGACGACCCAGGACGTAGAGTTACGTCATGGAAGTCTGTCACCAGACGACCCAGGACGAAACTCTACGTCCTGGGTGTTTCTCCGGCTATGAAGCGCGCTCTGGAGCGGAGCGTGCTTCACAGCAGGTGGGGGCCGGCTGCAATCAGCAGCCGGGACCTCACCGGTAATGACACGCTGCAGCGATCGCGCTGCCGCGTGTCATTAACCCCTTAAACGTGCGAACGACCGTGGCGTTTAAGTGTAAGTGACAGGGGGAGTCCCCTGTCACTTACCAATCGAGACCCCCGCAGTGTGACTGCGGGGGTCCCGATCGGTAAAACGGACCGCTGGAGGTCTCTCACCTTCCTCTGTGCGGTCCGATCGGCGATCTGCTGCACTAAGCCTGAACAGGCAGGCTCAATGAGCAGATCGTGGATAACACTGATCAATGCTATGCCTATGGCATAGCAATGGTCAGTGTAGAAATCAAAGTATTGAATGTAAAAGTCCCCCAAAGGGACTTCAAATGTGTAAAAAAAAAAAGTAAAAAAAACACTTACACACTACCCCAAAACCCCTCCCCCAATAAAAGTTGAAATCACCCCCCTTTCCCATTATATAAATAAAACATATAAAAATAAAAAAATAAACATATAATATACCGTAGCGTGCGTAATTGTCCGATCTATTAAAGTATAACAAGAGTCATTGCGAATGGAGAATGGCGTAGACAAAAAGAGGGGGAAAAGTGCGCGGATTACCCATTTTATGTTACATTATATATATAAAAAAATTCATAAAAAGTGATCAAAAAGTCCTATCTTCACAAATATGGTATTAATAAAAACTAGAGATCATGGCGGAAAAAATGACGCCCCATACAGCCCCATAAGGGAAAAAATAAAACCGTTATAAGCGTCACAATAGGCCCATTTTATTATTAACTAATTGCCCAAAAAAAGGATTTAATAAAAAAAATATATAACATTAGAGAATCTGTGTAACCTGCATATGGTTGTGTTCGGGCTGACCTATAGAATAATAGTGTCATGTCGCTGTTACCATATAGTGCATTACGTAGACACAGGAACCCCCCAAACGTTACCATATTGCATTCTTTTTTGCGATTTCACCTATTTATATCTTCATAAATAATATATTTGGAATTCCATCATACATGTTATGGTAAAATAAAAGACGCCATTACAAAGTACAACTATTCCTGTAAAAAACAAGCCATTACATGGCCCTGTAGATAGAAAACTGAAAGTGCTGGAGCTCTTAGAAGGGGAGGAGAGAAAAACGAAAGCGCAATAATCAAAATATGCGCGGTCCACTCGGTCATTTTGAGCCTGGTCCTCAAAGGGTTAAAGACAGTCAGTATCCTTCTCCACTCCAAGGCGGGTAAAACAGGCGCAGGTCCAAGAGGTAATAGTGATATAAAATATCATAAAATTTATTAAAAGAATTATGCCAGCGCCAGTGTCTAATGATCCTTAGGTAGGTGTGACAAAAGGAGGCACGCCCCCAGTGATCCTAACAGGCTAATTTACATATTTCTACCTGAATAAAGTTATCAAAAACTTAAGAAAACCATTCCCAGAAAGCTGAGGTATGCAGCTGCAGGGAGCTGTAAGTAGGTTCAGCCGCACAAACCTGCTGATAGTTTCAGACCTGCTGATAGTTTCCCTTTAAGCACAGGATTCAGCCCTGGACATCAAGAGGTCGTCTCTGTAATGACAGCAATGAAGACATCACGTTATGAAGCATAGCGTGTCTTACCAAAATTGTTTTTTTTTTCTTTTTCCTGTGCTTCCCCGCTTCTATATTGCTGTAAAAGCTATGACAGTCCCCTCTCATAAAACATTTTCTCGGAAATATTTTCTTTCACCTTAATTAAAAGCTGTAATGTTCTATTGACAAGCTGCGTCCCGTCCCCCTATAATAGATCCCCCTATAATAGATGCATGGTATACTAAATATCCAGTCATGTGAGAACGCCAATACCCCAGCATAATTGGATCGCAAAATTGGCCATAAAAATATGCAATATGTTGTGCAGAGGATAGATAGCCTAATTCTCCCCGAGCCATATATAACCAGAACACCTGCTTAGCGGGGTGATATACCATTTATTAGTGAGTTGTGTGGCAGGTTTCTAATTTCTGTGAAATCAACAATCATAAGATGCCATTGAAGTTATAGCAAGGGTCAAGGAACGGCGGGGTGACCTTTCATTGTGAGCGCTGTCAGAGCGGAGATCAATCATCCTGGACTGTGATCAAATGCAGCATCTACACAGATTAAAAGAAAACCGTCCTGCTCATCCGCAAGATACATCGATTTCTATGATCATAATGTCACAGTGAAATATAACAGGGGGAAGACATGTTTTTGTGTAGCATACGAAATTGTAAGAACAAGATGGCATTTCTCCATTTATCTTCTTAAAGCAGATGTTGTCTGGTGTCCTGACACGTCCCACGTAGTGTAATAATGATGGCAGACGCCGCATGTGTTCAGGACAACACTTATATCTATTATCTATCAACTATCTATCTATCTATCTATCTATCTATCTATCTACCTATCTCTTATATATCTATCTATCTATCTCCTATCTATCTATCTCCTATCTATCTATCTATCTATCTATCTATCTATCTATCTATCTATCTATCTATCTATCTCCTATCTATCTCCTATCTCCTATCTATCTATTATCTATCTCCTATCTATCTCCTATCTATCTATCTCCTATCTATCTATCTCCTATCTATCTATCTATCTATCTATCTATCTATCTATCTATCTATCTATCTATCTATCTATCACTTCTATCTATCTATGACTTCTATCTATCTATCTCCTATCTATCTATTATCTATCTCATATCTATCTATCTATCCATGATCTATCTATCACTTCTATCTATCTATCAATTTATCTATCTATCGATATCTCTCATATCTATTGCATATAACTGTGTGTCCTCTGTCCATGTCAGGAACTGTCCAGATCCAGAGCAGTAGCAAATTCCCATAGAAAACTTCTCCTGCTCTGGACAGTTCCTCACATGGACAGAGGTGGCAGCAGAGAGCACTGTGTCAGACTGGAAAGAAAGGAGGAGGAGGATGTGTAACATAAATACACTCATTAATATAGATATGAACACAGGAAAGTGATTATACTGTATATATAGTAGGTAGAAAAAATGCAGCAAAGTTACTAGGAATATAGAAGATGTTCTCACTACTCACAATGGTGCCGGTGATGAGCAGATAATGTGTGTCTGTGGGCAGCATCGGTAATAGACTCCAGGTGGATCACTAGTGCAGAACAGAACATCAGCTTATAAATATTAATGTAACAATGTGAACATAGAAACAGAATATTACATGGAGTTTCTTATACTGAGACTGGTGTACAATTATCTAGCAGTACAAGATGACAGCCACATCCAGTATTTTCATCCACAGTGAGAAGATGGCAGCAAGTGAATCCATACATGGCCAAGAAATTGTAGGGGAATCCGATGGAATAGCCTAGGTTTCTGCATTGATCACCAACAGTGTAGTCTGATTGTTATCCACTGGGGGTCACTATTTTAAATCTGGTGCCGAAAACTCCATCAATAATGGGACAAAGGAGGAAAGAGCAGCACCACATTATTTACAATTGCTGAATTCATCACCCAAGTGGTACTCCAGTAGGGGGGAAAATTCAAATCAACTGGTGTCAGAAAGATATACAAATTTGTAAATTATCTTTATTTAAAAATCTCCAGTCTTCCCATACTTATCAGCTGCTGTATGCCCTGCAGGAAGTGGGTGTATTTTTTCCAGCCTGACACAGTGCTCTCTGCTGCCACCTCTGTCCATGTCAGGAACTGTCCAGAGCAGAAGAAGTTTTCTATGGGGAGTCGCTCTTGCTCTGGACAGTTCCTTGAGATTTGAGGGTTTTTTTAAAAAATAAAAGTCCATTACAAATCTGTATAACTTTGTGACTCCTGTTGATCTGAAAAAAAAAATTAATATAGAGATACCTGACCCTGCTTGGGACTCAGCTTCCAGGTGTTAATCAACAGGGAGGGGAAAAAGAGGTTTACAGCAGATTAGATACTCAGGAAAGTCTCTTTGACACTTCATTCAGTAGAATAAAAGCATTTTCTACATTCTGGGAGCACAAGCAGATATATCAAAGGGACCAAGTGTCACCTAGACCTAACGGATATAGAACAGTGTCAGCCGTTTGGAAAGTGAATTGCAGTTGACAGATTCCCTTTTATATGTCTCCTGTATAGTGGACCTTGAAGGTATAAAAAAAAAAAAAATAAAAAAAAAAAGACAAAACAAAAACTAAGTCTGTCCACGGAATTTTATACCTAAGGCTATGTTCCCACGTCGTATCCAGGGGTGATTCTAGCCTCTCTGCTGCCCGAGGCGAACTATAGAATGACGCCCCCCCCCCCCCCCCGTCAATCCGCCCACATTATAATCCACTACTGCCCCCTCTCCCCCCTCCCTTATAGATGGTCCCCCTCTCCCCCCTCCCTTATAGATGGTCCCCCTCTTCCCCCCTTATAGATGGTCCCCCTCTTCCCCCCCCCCCTTATAGTTGGTCCCCCTCTTCCCTCTCTCCCCCCCTTATAGATGGTCCCCCTCTCCCCCCCCTTATAGATGGTCCCCCTCTTCCCCCCCCCCTTATAGATGGTCCCCCTCTTCCCTCTCTCCCCCTCCCTTATAGATGGTCCCCTCTCCCTTATAGATGGTCCCCCTCCCCCCCTTATACATGGTCCCCCTCTCCCCCCTCCCTTATAGATGCCCCCTTATAGATGGTCCCCCTCTTTCCCCCTCCCTTATAGATGGTCCCCCTCTCCCCCTTATACATGGTCCCCCTCTTCCCCCCCCTTATAGACGGTCCCCCTCCCGCCCCTCCCTTATAGATGGTCCCCCCCTTATAGATGGTCCCCCTCTTTCCCCCCTCCCTTATAGATGGTCCCCCTCTTTCCCCCCTCCCTTATAGATGCCCCCCCCTATAGATGGTCCCCCTCTTCCCTCTCCCCCTCCCTTATAGATGATCCCCCCCCCTTATAGATCGTCCCCCTCTTTCCCCCCTCCCTTATAGATCGTCCCCCTCTTTCCCCCCTCCCTTATAGATGGCCCCCTTCCCCCCCTCCCTTATCGATGGTCCCCCTCTCCCCCCCCCCCTGCACAGCAGATAAAACAAAAACAAAAAACAGCACACAACTCACCTGCCCTCCGTTCCCCCCGTCGAGCCTCTCTGGTCTGGTCCCGGCTGATGTGCGGCTGCCCGGGGTGTCCCGTCCTGTCCCCGGCAGCGCGCGCATCACAGAGCTCCCCGTGCGCCTGTGCCTGTGACTTCCGGCGCACGGGGAGCTCTCTGATGCGCGCGCTGCCGGGGACAGGACGGGACACCCCGGGCAGCCGCACATCAGCCGGGGGACTAAGGCTGCATTCCCACGTTCCGTGATCCTGACGGATCACGGACGTGGAATGCATGTACTGGAGCCCCCCCGCCCCCGGGAAGTATCTGTAATGAGATGCTGTGAGCGGGGGAGACTGTATTCATAAGCGCCGCGCTGTAGTATCAGCACCGCGCGGCTGATTTAGTACAGCGCGGCGCTTATGAATACAGTCTCCCCCGCTCACAGCATCTCATTACAGATACTGCCCGGGGGCGGGGGGGCTCCAGTACATGGTACAGTCAGGGCCGTTTTAATACATTGGTGGGCCCAGTGCACAGCCCTCAAGAGTGGGCCCCCCCTTACCTTTCTGCACATTGTATAATGTACTGAATTTGCCCCCACACTGTATCAAGAGCCCCAATACATACAGTAGTTACCTTATAACACTATTTCCACCATTCAGTGATTACATATTACATAAAAACTGCACTAAACAAAACAGAAAGATATCACCATTGATACCATTACATAATACCGCCACACCATGACCCCTATCAGTACAAGCCTATAACAGAGTGAAGTTACATCCAGTGACTCACCGGAGGCGTCTTCTCCGATCAGAGTCTGTCACCTTTTCTTTTTCTCTCCATCCAGCCTGGGCCACCTTGAAGTCTTCTCCTGGCTGTGAATCTTCTCTCCAGAATCTGCCAGACAAATATTTTAGGCTCCAACACATACAGTAGTTAGGTCCCTTGTACCCCTATACAGTAGTTACACCCCTCTGTACTCCTACATAGTTACACCCCTCTGTGCCTCCATAGTTTTAAGGTGTCCCTGTAGTATATAGACCCTCATGTGCTCCTCCAGTTATATACAGCCCTCCTGTGCGCTCCCCCATTAGTATATAGCCCCCCTGTGCACTCTCCCCAGTAGTATATAGCCCCCTGTGCTCACCCACAATAGTATATAGCCCCCCTGTGCTCTCCCCCAATAGTATATAGCCCCCCTA
Organism: Dendropsophus ebraccatus; assembly: GCF_027789765.1. NCBI lineage: Eukaryota > Metazoa > Chordata > Amphibia > Anura > Hylidae > Dendropsophus > Dendropsophus ebraccatus. Next base: position 26,288,536 of record NC_091460.1, on the reverse strand, counting down.
TGCTCTCCCACAATAGTATATAGCCCCCCTGTGCTCTCCCACAATAGTATATAGCCCCCCTGTGCTCTCCCACAATAGTATATAGCCCCCTGTGCTCTCCCCCAATAGTATATAGCCCCCCTGTGCTCTCCCACAATAGTATATAGCCCCCCTGTGCTCTCCCCCAATAGTATATAGCCCCCCTGTGCTCCCCCTCAATAGTATATAGCCCCCCTGTGCTCTCCATAATATATAGCCCCCTGTGCTCTCCCCCATAGTATATAGACCCCTGTGCTCCCCAATAGTATATAGCTCCCCTGTGCTCCCCAATAGTATATAGCCCCTGTGCTCCCCAATAGTATATAGCTAACCTGTGCTCCCCAATAGTATATAACCCCCTGTGCTCCCCCATAGTATATAGCCCCCTGTGCTCCCCCATAGTATATAGCCCCCTGTGCTCCCCAGTAGTATATAGCCCCCTGTGCTCCCCATAGTATATAGCTCCCCTGTGCTCCCCCATAGTATATAGCTCCCCTGTGCTCCCCCATAGTATATAGCCCCCTGTGCTCCCCCAAAGTATATAGCTCCCCTGTGCTCCCCCATAGTATATAGCTCCCCTGTGCTCCCCAATAGTATATAGCCCCCTGTGCTCCCCCATAGTATATAGCCCCCTGTGCTCCCCCAAAGTATATAGCTCCCCTGTGCTCCCCCATAGTATATAACTCCCCTGTGCTCCCCAATAGTATATAGCCCCCTGTGCTTCCCAATAGTATATAGCTCCCCTGTGCTCCCCAATAGTATATAGCTCCCCTGTGCTCCCCCATAGTGTATAGCCCCCTGTGCTCCCCCATAGTATATAGCTCCCCTGTGCTCCCCCATAGTATATAGCCCCCTGTGCTCCCCCATAGTATATAGCCCCCTGTGCTCCCCCATAGTATATAGCCCCCTGTGCTCCACAATAGTATATAGCCCCCGTTCTCCCCCATAGTATATAGCCCCCTGTGCTCCCCAATAGTATATAGCCCCCGTTCTCCCCCATAGTATATAGCCCCCCTGTGCTCCCCAATAGTATATAGCCCCCGTTCTCCCCCATAGTATATAGCCCCCCTGTGCTCCCCAATAGTATATAGCCCCCGTTCTCCCCCATAGTATATAGCCCCCCTGTGCTCCCCAATAGTATATAACTCCCCTGTGCTCCCCAATAGTATATAGCTCCCCTGTTCTCCCCCATAGTATATAGCCCCCTGTGCTCCCCATAGTATATAGCTCCCCTGTGCTCCCCCATAGTATATAGCTCCCCTGTGCTCCCCCATAGTATATAGCCCCCTGTGCTCCCCAATAGTATATAGCCCCCGTTCTCCCCCATAGTATATAGCCCCCCTGTGCTCCCCAATAGTATATAGCCCCCGTTCTCCCCCATAGTATATAGCCCCCGTTCTCCCCCATAGTATATAGCCCCCTGTGCTCCCCAATAGTATATAGCCCCCTGTGCTCCCCCATAGTATAAAGCTCCCCTGTGCTCCCCAATAGTATATAGCCCCCGTTCTCCCCAATAGTATATAGCCCCCTGTTCTCCCCCATAGTATATAGCCCCCTGTGCTCCCCCATAGTATATAGCCCCCTGTGCCCCCCCCCCCCCCCCCCCCCCCCCCCGTAGTATATAGCTCCCCCTCCCATATAACATTGAAAAAAACAAACACTGTTACTCACCCGGGTCCACGCGTTCCTCTTCTCTTCCCTCCTGTGGCCGCACTTCCTCCGGTCACAAGAGGCTGCACTCCCCTCACCCTCGCGCCGACGCTCCAGTGACGTCGGGCGCTAGAGGGAGAGCGCGGCCTCTTGTGACCGCAGGAAGTGCGGCCACAAGAGTGAGTGACTGACAGGGAGGGAGCCAATGGCTCTCTCTCTGTCAGTGTCGCTGCTGCTGCAGCGCTGAAGCGCCGCAGCAGCAGCGGACGGGGGCAGCGGCGGACGGGGGGGCCCTGCAGGGGGCGCCATGGAGGGGTAAGTAGATTACCCATCCATGGCGCTCCCCCCTGACAGGCTGGTGGCCGGAGCCCTGTGCGACCGCACTGGTCGCACATAGCAACGGCCGGCCTGCTCGGGGGGGCCCCTTTAACCAGGGGGCCCGGTGCACGTGCACCATGTGCCCTCTGGTTAAAGCGGCCCTGGGTACAGTCAGTGGCGGATTATAATGTGGGCGGCCGCCCGAACCGCTCATATTATAATCTGCCACTGAATGCCGCCCCCATGGTGACAGCTGGTGGCGCCGCCTGAGGCAGACGATTCAGGTCGCCTCATGATTGCGGCGCCCCTGGTCGTATCGGTCACGGAATGGCCGGTCTCTGAAGTACTGGCCAGATTATCTTTATGGCCGTAGTGTTCTGATGCGGGCATCAGAACTCCCCATAGCACACGATAAAGCAAGTGGCCGGAGCCTCTTGCTTCATTGTGTGAACTGACAGGGTTTCCTACAGCCGCTATTCACTGAATTGCGGCCGCAGAAAACTGACATGTCAGTTATTTGCGGCGCCGCATGGGATCCCGGCCAGAGCGTATACAATGTATATACGCTCCGGCCAGGATCCCATAGAAATGTAGGCAATGTTCTACACTGCATATAGTGCGGCGCAGTAAAGTCGATGGCCACAACGGCCGTACTTTTACGTAGTGTGAACATAGCCTAAAAGGTGTACAGTGTGCGGCACAGTAAAGCCGATGGCCACAACGGCCGTACTTTTACGTAGTGTGAACATAGCCTAAAGGTGTACAGTGACCATATGTTAAAAGCAATCCACAGCACACAGTATAACACACAGCTCTCCTCAATGGATTCATATAGGACTAAAGGGTATACCACTTAAACATAACTTTTGATATGTTGCTGCCCATGGTGAGACTAATAATTCCTTCCATACTTGTTATTATCTATTCAGTCTCCTTCCCCCAGTTCTGATCTGCTGCTTTCTGCTGAAGACACAAAAATCTGTATGTGAGCCTTTCTCTCTGTCTCCCCCTCCTTCCCAGACAGTTGATGTAAACAAGTCCCTGACAGGCTTTATCTGCAACATTGTAGCTTCTTTGTAATGCTGGGAGGGTTATTCTGAGGTCAAGTTGCTGATGAACTTACTGTGATTAACACTCCCAGCATTAAAAAGATGCTACAATGTTGCAGATAAAGCCTGCCAGGGACTTGTTTACAAATTTGATGTATATATCAACCGGCACTCCAGTATACCTTCAGTGGCGAGAGCGAGTGCCGGGATCTATTATTCATCAGGCACTTGTTTACATCAGCCGTCTCAGAAGGGAGGGGGTAGGGTGATGGAGAGAAAAGCTCACACACAGATTTTTGTGGCTTCAGCAGAAAGCAGCAGCTGAGACTGAACAGATAATAAATATGGAAGGAATTGTTAGTCTTACCATGGGCAGCCACATATCAAAACTTATCTTTTAGAGGAATTCACCTTTAATAATCAGTAACAAGAGATTGAAAAAAGAAAACTACAGCTGCCACACCCAGGAAATTTTTTATTAACATTTTCCCCCATAGACATTGTATAAGGACACATTTTGTAGTTCTAATTTTTATTAACTTTACTTTTTACTTTATGTTGTATTTTTTGTTTTTTTACTTTACTTTACTGAAGTGACCGAAAATGCTTATCCAGATTACGTTCTTGCTATGAAAATTGGTCTTTTTGTAATGAATCAATGGGACGCTGCATAAATCCTCGGAAAATGATTGAGGAACTAAGGGCAGTATGTGGGGCATGTGGGTTAGGCAGCTATCAAGGGGGACAATAGTACAATGTATGGAAAAGTAATGATAAATAGGCCCAGGAGAGATGATGGACCCTTGTACTGATTTGTGGAAGAGTGGCCAGTTGGCTCTGCAATAAGGACAGTATACATGTGGTAAGGTAGTGGGACATAGAGGGTAAGTATTATAGATAAGGATGGAGGGGGCATCACTAAGTAATGGAAATAATGGGGAGATTTATCAAACATGGTGTAAAGTGAAACTGGCTCAGTTGCCCCTAGCAACCAATCAGATTCCACCTTTCATTTTTCAAAGAGTCTGTGAGGAATGAAAGGTGGAATCTGATTGGTTGCTAGGGGCAACTGGGCCAGTCTCACTTTACACCATGTTTGATAAATCTCCCCCAATGTCTGTCCATCATATGCTGAACATTATCAAACCATTGCCTACAGCTTGGTAACCTGAAGTTGGTAACAGCTGTATTAGGCTAAAAAATTCCCGGAATAATAAAAAAACAATGTTCAACCACAAACGCAATGTATGCATAGCACTAGGATATGCCAGGAGGGCGCCCTCATGTACACTTTTTGTCTGGCGTATTTAAGACAAAAAAAAACATCCAATACGAATCCAGCAGGTTTTCAGTTCCTTAAAGGGGTTATCCAGCGCTACAAAAACATGGCTACTTTCCCTCCTACTCTTGTCTCCAGTTCAGGTGTAGTTTGCAATTAAGCTCCATTTACTTCAATGGAACTGAGTTTCAAAACCCCACCCAAACTGGAGACAAGAGAGGGGGAAAAGTGGCCATGTTTTTGTAGCGCTGGATAACCCCTTTAAATGCAGAGAAGGAACCAATGAGACCATGGCCGTATAGTGCAAGTGTTTACTAGGGGTTCCATAGGGTTAAATGGAATCAATCAGAAATTTAGGATATCACACAGAGGATCATTACCATTACTATTGTGTAGTGTGAGATACAAAAAGTAGCACTCACCATTACTATGGTGCACAGTTTTTACATAATAACCATTTTATTACTATGTTAATTACCCCCCCCCCCATAGTGATGGCCTCTTCAAAGAGGGATCTCATTCATTAGCGGATGGTTCTAGAAAAGTGGGTAACGAGGGGTAAAGTACTGCCCCCTGTGCACTAAGCAGGCTTTCTTCCAGTTCTCCCATCACTGGTACTCCAGCCCCACCAGGGTCCGGGCTAATCGCCACTTCCTAGCACTTGATGTTAAAGGGGTTTTCCAGCGAAAATATTTTTCTTTCAAATCAACCGGTGTCAGAAAGTTAGAAAGATTTGTAATTTACTTCTATGAAAAAAATCTCAAGTCTTCCAATACTTATTAGCTGCTGTATGCCCTGCAGGAAATGTTGTTTTATTTCCAGTCTGACACAGTGCTCTCTGCTGACATCTCTGGCCCAGACAGGAACTGTACAGAGCAGGAAAGGTTTTCTATGGGGATTCATAGAAAACCGAGACAGAGTTCCTGTCTTGGCCAGAGATGTCAGCAGAGAGCGCTGTGTCAGACTGATAATAAAACAACATTTCCTGCATGACATACAGCAGCTGAGAAGTATGGAAAGACTTGAGATTTTTTTATATAAGTAAATTACAAATCTAAATAACTTTTTGATATCAGTTGATTTGAAAGTTTTTCGCTGGACAAAAAACAGAGAAATGGCCACTCAGCTATTACAATCTGCCCCTCCTTAGCCAGTGATTGGGTAAGGGACCATTCCTGATCATTTCTTGTCAGACCTGTCAGGGTCACAATGGCACTACCAAGGCACCTAGTATGTTGTTGTTGTTTTGTTTTTATAAATTATTTCACAATCCCATGCAAGTCAATTTTCAACAAAAATAGGATGGCCAAAATGTTTTTCAAAAAGTTGAAGAACGGGGGGAAAAAGTATATGTAATCAATATACAGTGTAAGGAGTAATGGGATTACAATGCGGTAGTACAGTAGAGCAAATAGATTATTCTAAACTGTACTTTTACTGTTCTCAAGATCTTTGTGACAAGGTGTATGCAAATGAGGAAAAAGAAATTAGCATACTGTCTTGGTGAATTGCTTTTTTATTTTTTTATTTTTTTTTTTACTTTAAGCTCAATCAAATACAATCAATTGATTAATCAGTTCATTCACTCCTGTTTTCTAAAATTAGGAGCATGTAAATGAATATTTATGAGAGCATTTAATTGCAGACACTTGGCTGAATATATTATCTAAAGTTGTTTCCAGTGTGGGCTTCACTTTCCTGCTAAGCTCACACCTGCCGGAAGGTATGAGAAGATCAAAGGTCTGCGGCAAATGATGGATGGATAGATAGATAGATAGATAGATAGATAGATAGATAGATAGGAGATAGATAGATAGATAGATAGATAGATAGATAGATAGATAGATAGATAGATAAATAGGAGATAGATAGATAGATAGATAGGAGATAGATAGATAGATAGATAGATAGATAGATAGATAGATAGATAAATAGGAGATAGATAGATAGATAGATAGATAGATAGATAGATAGATATGAGATAGATAGATAGATAGATAGATATGAGATAGATAGATAGATAGATAGATAGATAGATGATAGATAGATAGATAGATAGATAGATAGGAGATAGATGGATAGATGGATAGATAGATAGATAGATAGATAGATAGATAGATAGATAGGAGATAGATAGATAGATAGGAGATAGATAGATAGATAGATAGATAGGAGATAGATAGATAGGAGATAGATAGGAGATAGATAGATAGATAGATGATTGATAGATAGATAGATAGATAGATAGATGGATGGATGGATGGATGGATAGATAGATAGATAGATAGATAGATAGATAGATAGATAGATAGATAGATAGAAAATAAAGCCCCTGGGAACAAGTCATCTAAACCCAACCTGACCAAGCCGCCAGCCAGCACATCATTACAAAAAGCCAAATCCAGAAGGCAATAGACAAGAGGAAGGAGGATTACATCAGCATCTGGAGGAACGACATCAGAGAATCCCAGAAACTGACCAGAGTCTGCAGAGGTAGTACAGACTGGCCCCATATCTGAGGTAACCACAGAGACCAGAAAACCCTGAGCCGCTACAGACTGAGCGCCCACAACCTGGCCATTGAAACAGGGCAGCACCGACAGACGTACAAGCCCAGGGAGAGCAGACTGTGCCAGCAGTGCGACCAGGAGGCCGTGGAGGATGAGGCCCACTTCTTGCTACACTGCTCCAAATACTCAGCAGTGAGGGACACTCACTATAGGAGACTCTCCAACCTCCTCCCAGGCTTCTCCACCATGGAGGAGGAAGAGAAACTACCCATCCTGCTGGGGGAAGAAGAGACCACAGCAACTATAGCGGCACAATACGTCACTGCCTGCCATAGACTGAGAGGAGCGTGATACGTCATGGACTCCAACTACCTGACCCCAGGTATCCCCCCCCATCCCGCCACCTACGATATACCACAGACTTCTGTCCCTATCCCCCATCCCTACCCATCCCCCAAAAATCTCCTGTTTGCTTTGGCAATGCTAATATGTTATTTAGACCTGCCAATAAAGCTGATTTGATTAGATAGATAGATAGATAGATAGATAGATAGATAGATAGATAGATAGATGATACATAGATAGATAGATAGGAGATAGATAGATAGATAGGAGATAGATAGATAGATAGATAGATAGATAGATAGATAGATAGGAGATAGATAGATAGATAGGAGATAGATAGATAGATAGATAAAATCTCTATGTCTCGGGAGTTGGTGGGTGTAACAATATAATTTAAAAAATGCATCAAGATCAGGGTAAAAAAAATATATATTAAAGGGGTTGGTTCCCAAATTTATTTTACTTTTAAACCAACTAGTGCCGACAAGTGAAAAGATTTGTAATTTACTTCTATTAAAAAATGGCAAGTCTTCCAGTACTTATCTGCTGCTGTATGTCCTGCAGGAAGTGGTATTCTTTCTGGTCTGGAGAGCAGAAGAGGTTGTTTATGGGAATTCGTTACTGCTCTGGACAGTTCCTGACATGGACAGAGGTGGCAGCAGAGAGTACTGTGTCAGACTTCCTGCAGGACTGTATCAGACTTCCTGCAGGATATACAGCAGCTGATAGGTACTGGAAGACTTTAGATTTTTAAATAGAAGTAAACTAAAAAATCACTGGTATTTTATGGCAGCAGTTGATTTGAGAGAAAAAAAAATTGGTGAACAACCCCTTTATGAACCCTTTTATGTTCATGATATTTGAGGCAGGGAAATAGATGAATGTGAATAAGTGTGGATGGTGGACATTATCTGTGAGCTTATTCCTCCTCATTTAGTAGAGACCTTGAGATCCCTGATTACCTGAGCTTATTCCTCCTCTCCTATACTGTATGATTATTCTCATCATTAGTTTTCAGTCTTCTTATATTTTACTCATTTCTTGTGATATGAAATCTTCTTCTTTATCCCTTATAAGTACACCAGCTTCTCTAAATACTGAACCATGTAGGAGGAATTCTGGTGGATGTTCAGTACATTTACATTTACTTTTAAATTGTATTATATAAATATGCTATCTGATGTTCTGCATAGTCATACCTAGACACAGAATGGATCCTGATGGTAATATACCTGTTGAATCATTCCCCCTCCCGTAGACTAACAGTTCATTCCACACTTGTTATTCTATTTTCAGTCTCCTTCCCCCAGTTCTGAGTCTGCTACTTTGTGTCGAAGACACAAAAAATGGAGTCTGAGCTGTTATCTCCATCTCCGCTCTGATCTCCCTTCCGCCTCCTCCCTTCCTGGCCGGCTGTTTCTGCAATCTGTAATGCTGGGAGGTATAATCACAGTCAGGTCACCAGCAACTTGAACTCAGATAAACACTCTCTGCATCGCAGAGTGCAGAAACAGACGACCAGGGAGCTGTTTACATGTGATCACATGAGCCGTCTCTGAGCCGAGACAGTGTAACAGCTCACACAAAAATTTTTGTGTCTTCAACAGAAAGCAGCAGCGGCTCAGAACTGGGGGAAGAAGACCGAAATGATAATAAGTATCGAATGAATTGTAGACAGTTTACTTTATGGTAAAAATAACCATTTTAGTTTTGGTGGGACTTTTTACTTGCTTTTTACATCTTTTTTTCTACTATATATATAAAAATTAGCATATGTTTAAATTCATTCAAGATGGCGGCCGCACAAAAAAACTCTTGGTTGATGGTGGCCGTACATCTAGAAAACTAAAGAAATTGTATGTACACCTGTCTGCGCTCCCCTGGTGTCCTTCTCTGTCTCTCTGGTGCCTCTAGTCAGCTCAGATAATTACTGACTGATTAAAGATTGGCTGAGCTGCTGTCACTCTTTTCCGGAGAATGATAGCCTCCTCAGCCAATCACTGACCATGTTACTGTCCCGTCTCAGTCAGTCACTGATTGGCTGAGCAGGCTGTCACCCTAAACTCTGGAGTGACACTTTGCCCAGCCAATCACTGACTGAGATGGGACAGCGCTGCGGCCAGTGATTACTTAAGTGGGCTGTCACTCTTGTGTCTTGAGAGTGACAGCCCACTCAGCCAATGACTGGCCTTAGTCAGTGATTGGCTGACCAAGATTTTTGCTGTGGGGGACACCAGAGACCAGAGACGGAGGACGCTAGGACAGGTAAGTATGATGAGCAAACTAAACTGCACCAAAACAGCGAAACATCTGCAATTGTTTAGATGTTTTAGTGCGGTTCATTAAAGTTTGGTTCGGAAGCTCGCAAATTTACACCAAACAATTTCTGAACCTGCAGAATCGAACTTTTGCAAAGTTGGCTCATCTCTAAGGAAAATCTAATGAATTTAACTGGAACTGTGTGATTCTTCAATTTTCCCTTTATTGCAGGAAAATTGAACCATTGCTTCCTTATTTCCCACTGAGCAAATGGGTACTTAACTTTTTGTTAATCGGTCATTCTAAAAAAAAAATGCACAAAGAAGACAAGCTCTTTACAGAATATAAATAAGTAAATGGTATTTACTTGTGTATGACCGATCTCCTAAGGTTTACTTTATTCTGCATACTCTGTACCCACAATCTGCCCCCCCCCCACCAAACCACTTGTACCTTCAGATAGCTGCTTTTAATCCAAGATCTGTCCTGGGGTCTGTTCGGCAGGTGATGCAGTTATTGTCCTAAAAAACAACTTTTAAGCTTGCAGCCCTGAGTCAAACGGTCGTGGCTTGGAGTTTCTGTGCCCTAACTTTGCACCACCCCTCCGTCCTTCCTTCCCGCCCTCTTCATCATTAGGAATGCCCCTAGAACATTTTCTTCTGTCTGAACATTGCACAGCTGCCTTAACGATCCAGCCCATGTTTAGTATTCACACAGCTGATGAATAGTAGAAAATCTGCCTGGAGCATTCCTAATGATGATGAGGGTGGGGAGGAGGAACACAGAGGTCGTGCCAGCCTAATGCACACATAATCTAGGCCAGGGCCATTTGGCACAGGGCTGCAAGTTTAAAAGTTGTTTTTTGGGACAATAACTGTATCACCTGCCGAACGGACCCCAGGACAGATCTTGGATTAAAAGCAGCTATCCGAAGGTACAAGTGGTTTGGGGGGGTCAGATTATGGGTACAGAGTCACTTTAATACATCTGAGACAAGAGTGTATATTTAGTTCTAAAATACATAACAAAGAAACCTGCCCATCCATATCGAGATCCCAGACTATTTCTATTGAACTAGACTCCGACAGACCTTCCGTCTCAACTTCAACATTTCCTTTGAATTTTTTCTTCAAACATAATTTGTCATTTCTAGTTAAATAATTCATAGGGTTTTATGCTTTTTTTTTTTTTTTACACGCTCATCCTGCACCCTTATGGGCGACTAACACCGCCAGTCAGGGGCCTTTCCTCCTTCTTACATTTGATTAAGGTGACATAGCGTGAAGTTTATGATGGAACCGGTGTCATCTGCTACTTTTACATCCCATAAAATCATTAAATGTTCTATTCGGCACCTTGGGGCATGTTTGACTTTATTTGATCTCCTCCGAATGACTGAAGCGACAGAGAAAGGAATCTTATGATCGGCGGACGTGTGACATATCCATCATCTTAGGAGATCAGCACAAGGTCATTGCAATTGATAATTCTTGACAAACATTCTTCTGAGAACTCCGAACGTAGAAAAGTTGGACGCGACCTACATGACCGGAATTTCACCGCATTGGAGCTCGCAGATGTAATTCAATTAGCAAATTTTATTTATAGTGTAAAAAATTCTCCTTTGTTCTTTTTTAATTATTTTTCTCTCTCTTCTTATATAATACTGTAATTAATCCGATTCAATCATTTTATTCCATTCCATATTAATGTATGATTAAAGTCTTATGCCCTTCTAATCAAATACATAATCAGCTCCCGTGATGTCTGTTCAGTCTTGTGTTCTAATTAAATCATACAAAAGTTCATAAACTCTTTTTTATTTTTTTTTATTAATACATTAAATTGTCAAAAACGCTGCATTGTCCGGACGTTATAAAACAAATGTTATATTGGGCCCATTGATGTCTAGAGGTACACAGGGGTCAGTACTTGGGCCACTATCAATTTTCACTAATGAACAACAATTTTCTTTTTTTTTTTTTTTAAATAAAATGATTTGTGGACTCGAAAGTGAAAACTTTTTGAAGTCAAAAGTAAGAATGTCAGGTACGGAACTGGAGGACACGAGACAGGTGAGGCCCTAGCACTGACACCCGCCCCACTTTCCCTACCTGCTTACCGCAGCTGCCCTAAGTGGCAGCAGGTAACTGGGCGACAGTCCGTAGCCTGAACAGGTGAAAACACAGAACACAGACAAGACAAACAAACGAAAAAGCCGTAAGTTAAAAGGGAAAGCCGGGAAGCAAAAAACGAGAATCAGGAAACCAGAAATGCAATCAGGAAAAACATTAGGTGAAGGGACACTCAGGTACTGAGGTTCTATCACAGGCAAGGAATAACACATAAGGGAGGATACATATGGAGGCCGGAGTCCCATGTACATATGGATATATATGGAGGCCGGAGGCAATGTTTTTCTAAAACTGCATAACCCCTTTAAGGTGATTGTATTACCTAGATTTGTCTTACCTGTTTAAAGCCAGACACTGAAGCATCTTATTCTGCTTCTATTCTCTAATTCCATTTTTTTTTTTTTTTTTTTTTTCATTTTTGTACATTTTGTTGGGGGCAGCCATCTTGCCTGAGCTATTTTAACAAAATCTAGAGATATGCTTTACAGCAAGCATAGATATAGGCAACAATAGACAGAAGCTGTCCCATTGACATGAATGGGAAAGGTTATTGGGAATATTCTGTGACCTTTGAAGATGTTATTCTAAAGAGAGAAGGAGGCTGAGCTCTGTGTTTATGTTCTGCTGCCAGCCTGCAGGGAGCAATGCTCTGCAGGTTTAGCAACCACACTCAGCGAGACATCCTGCCAGAGTGACAGGCGCACAGCTAACTGGGTCAGGTGGGGTCACATGGGTTAATAGGAAGGCTAGGAGGTCAAACCAATCATGTGCAGACACTCCATTTAAACTTTTGGGGGTCTTTTAGCTGTGCCTGTGAAAGTTTTTAGCTTGGTGTAAACTCCTCTGGCGCTCCCCAGTGTTTTGTGTATTGTGTTTCTTGACCTCTGCGTCGCTCCCTGACTTTGGCTTGTCTCCTGATTTTGTACCTCACTCCTGCTTGTGCTTTGACCTTGGCTTCTTTTACGGATTATCCTTTGGTTGTGACTTAGTACTGTTACAGCTTTCTCGCTGTGACCTTTGGCTTTGGTATTTGACTTCTCCCCTGGTTCTGATTTGTGGCTCTTACCTTCCCGGCTGTCGGTGACGCAGACCGTCCACCTCTCTCCCTGACTGGCCCTGTACTTAGCAGCAGAGGGACTGTCGCCCTGTTGGGGTCTGCCATCTGAGGCAGTATGTCTATGTAGGCAGGAACAGAAAGGCAGGCAGTGGCAGGAACGGTTAGGGCTCATTGTTCCCTTAAGGGCGTGACAATACAGTAGATAGTTGCATGAAAAAATTAGCATAAAACACAAAAGAAAAAAAATTGTTTAAAGGAAAAGTCTAGTGGGGGAAGGGGGGGGGGGTCAAAAATCCTTTCCGTCTGGAAATGGGGGAACGTAATAAAGAAGGTATATTTACCCATCTATTTATCTCCTATCCATCTCCTATACTTTTGCTCTAGTACTCAGGTAGATGTGAACTTCATTTTAAAATTGGGTGTGGATGTTTGGCTGATACTTACTATCCTGGGCTCCCAGAGAGAGGTCTTCTATCTTTCATTCCTTCTTGTGTAATAAGCCAATCAGCGGCTGAGGTGGGATACCGATGCTGATTGAAAACTGCATTATTGCATTGATATCCTGCCTCTGATTGGCTGATTGGCTTATTGCACAAGAAAGTAGAAAGAAGACCTTATGCTGGCAGCCCCGGATGGTAAGTATAACCCCCTTCCCCCCAAGAGAGCACAGTCTAGCCCCTAGGTGGCTAACCTAACCGTACCCTCTGTCCTGTCAAGCATGGGGCACCTGGTCAGATGCTCAAGCACTTGAGCCAAACACTCGAGCATTGAAAAATGCTTGATTCAAGTAACAAGTACTTGAGCTTTTTAGTGCTTGCTCAACATTACTAGATATAAAAAAAATTCTCCCATTCTAATTGGCTGTACAAAGGAAATTTTTCTACAAGGCAGGTAGTATATTAAAATTTTTTTAATTCCTATGAATGTCAATCCTGGATTTCTCCCCTAGTTTCTTCCATGACATGCTGTGAGAGTAAAGCCCTGAATGTAAAATTCTGAGAACTTCTATTCCACGTACTATGCTGCACCTCACAGTGAGGGAACTTCACTGCAAACCTTACAAATGGTTCCTCATACACTGAGCATAGCTAAAGGGGATGTAGTGGGAACAGTGGCACCCAAGTCCTGGCGCCTGAGGCGGCCCAAGGGCTACTCTGCCACATAAGAAGGCAGCAATATTATAAATGACACATGGGCCCATGAGACTCCGCTCACACATTTGCCCTTCTCGTGATAAGTTGGATGACTTATTTAGACATTATGTATGGTAAATGTACAAAGAGTCATGGACCAAACATCAACATGCTGTACATTAATCTATATCTAAGCAAATTTTACACAACAAACAGCTTCTTAAAGGGATATTCCAGCTTAAAGGGGTTCTTTACCAAAAAAAGAGATTTGTAATTTACTTCTGTTAAAAAAATCTCAAGTCTTCCAGTACTTATCAGCTGCTGTATATCCCGCAAGAAGTGGTATATCTTTTCACTCCTCTTTTGCGAGCCTGAAACATGTTGGTCTGTAGATTTTGAAATGTGTGTTTTTATACAATAAAGGACTACACCAAGTCGCTGGATATCTCTTCCATTCCTCTTCCTACAGTCTGCCTCGGGTAGCAGAGAGGCTTGATTCACCCCTTAGAACAGTGCCGAAAGTAGTAGCAGCCCAGAATTACCCCCTACTGCAGGGCCAGAAGATTTATCAACCATGCTGTAAAGTGAAACTGGCTCAGTTGCCCCTAGCAACCAATCAGATTCCACCTTTCATTCCTCACAGACTCTTTGAAAAATGAAAGGTGGAATCTGATTGGTTGCTAGGGGCGACTGAGCCAGTGTCACTTTACACCATGTTTGATAAATCTACCCCTATATAATATGTATATATGCAGCCATGACTCTTTTATCTTTATTATTACAACTTGCTTAGAGAGAATGGGAGGAAGCCATCTTGCCTTCAAGAAGCTTTAGGACTGGACAATGCATATAGACATATAGACAATAGCTTGTTATAGCTGAGCTGCTTCCTATATTGTTTGTTCTGTAGAAACCAATGAGCACTAACCTCCCTGACATTAATAATACACGGCCCTATAACAGCGCCATCTTTCATGCTGTAGACTCCACTTGGAGGTGAAACATCCCACAAAGTTTGCGGTGAAGCGCGGCGCTTTCCTTTTATGAATATACAAATTATTTATACGCTGCAGATATCATCCTAACAAACAATATGGCAAATTAATGTCCTCTTCCATCAAAAACAACAAGCTTACGTCCCCGAAAATGATTTCCAGACTGCGTGCCTCTCCATATCTATTTGTTTCGCCCCTGCCTGTAATGACACCGGCGGCAGAAGACAACACCGGATTCATGGAACATTTATCAAGCAAGAACAAAAGACGAGCAGCAGCTTGCAATGTATATCATGGGAGGAGAGGAGGACTGCATTACAATAGATGAATTTAAATCAGTAACCTTTCTAGGACATGAATTTTTAAGATGAAAGCGCGAGATCATAATTTCTTGGGAAGTTCCCAAGGATCTTAAAATAACTCACTAAGTCAGCAAAAACTTCCTAAGAATCCTCAGAAGATAGTTTAGTAATATTTCACATCAAAAGTTCTTTTAGAAGCCGTCTAAGCACAACGGATAGGATTCCTTGCACGTCTCAAAGAGCGATGTGTTCCTAGGATAGTACGCGGCATCCGGCGTCACATGGTTAGGTGGGTCACGTAAGGTCGTGAACATGTTTGACTCCTGTACTCTTTATTATGCTTCCCATGAACATTTCAATGACATGGGAAACAGTAGCCTATGACAAAGGAGTGATATCATTTTATGCACAAGCCCGGAAAACACAGAAAAGGCTGCACATCACACCCATGGTTGATACTAAAGCTTGTTCAGCTACATTAAAAACCAACATCAGAAGTTAGTATATAATTTGATCAAACTATATTGCCTCATGTACCACGTGCAGGTCTCTGATCCACATGAGTCCCTATTCTCACCATGGTGCAGCGTTCGTGGTGACCACCACCGCTGCAAAACCAGTGCCCATGGGGGGGGGAGTAGCCCAACGGTCCAGCGACTCCAGTGTCGCAGGACCAAGACCCCAGGGCCAGAGCCGCACCAGTTTGTAGGCTTATTGTTAGCCTAGGAAAGGCCATTGCTAGTATGGCAGTGATCAGTCAAGGTCTCCAGTGAGTGGCAGTGATCAGTCATGGCCTTCAGTGAGTGGCAGTGATCAGTCATGGCCTTCAGTGAGCGGCAGTGATCATTCATGGTCTCCAGTGAGTGGCAGTGATCGTTCATGATCTGCAGTGAGTGGCAGTGATCAGTCATGGTTTCCAGTAAGTGGCAGTGATCAGTCATGGTCTTCAGTGAGTGGCAATGATCAGTCATGGCCTTCAGGGAGTGATAGTGATTATTCATGGTCTACAGTGAGTGGCAGTGATCAGTCATGGCCTTCAATGAGCGGCAGTGATCATTTGTGGTCTACAGTGAGTGGCAGTGATCATTCATGGTCTCCAGTGAGAGGCAGTGATCAGTCATGATCTCCAGTGAGAGGCAGTGATCAGTCAAGGTCTCCAGTGAGTGGAAATGATCAGTCATGGCCTTCAGTGAGTGGGAGTGATCAGTCATGGCCTTCAGTGAGCGGCAGTGATCATTCATGGTCTCCAGTGAGTGGCAGTGATTAGTGGTGGTCTCCAGTGAGTGGCAGTGATCAGTCAAGGTCTCCAGTGAGTGGCAATGATCAGTCATGGCCTTCAGTGAGCGGCAGTGATCATTCATGGTCTCCAGTGAGTGGCAGTGATCGGTCATGGCCTTCAGTGAGAGGCAGTGATCATTCATGGTCTCCAGTGAGTGGCAGTGATCATTTATAGTCTCCAGTGAGTGGCAATGATTAGTGGTGGTCTCCAGTGAGTGGCAGTGATCATTCATGGTCTCCAGTGAGAGGCAGTGATCAGTCATGATCTCCAGTGAGAGGCAGTGGTCAGTCAAGGTCTCCAGTGAATGGAAATGATCAGTCATGGCCTTCAGTGAGTGGGAGTGATCAGTGATGGCCTTCAGTGAGCGGCAGTGATCATTCATGGTCTCCAGTGAGTGGCAGTGATTAGTGGTGGTCTCCAGTGAGTGGCAGTGATCAGTCAAGGTCTCCAGTGAGTGGCAATGATCAGTCATGGCCTTCAGTGAGCGGCAGTGATCATTCATGGTCTCCAGTGAGTGGCAGTGATCGGTCATGGCCTTCAGTGAGAGGCAGTGATCAGTCATGGCCTTCAGTGAGTGGCAGTGATCATTCATAGTCTCCAGTGAGTGGCAATGATTAGTGGTGGTCTCCAGTGAGTGGCAGTGATCAGACATGGTCTTCAGGGAGTGGCAGTGATCAGTTATGGTCTCTAGTGAGTGGCAGTGATTAGTCATGGTTTCCAGTGAGTGGCAGTGATCATTCATGGCCCTCTGGGAGTAGCAGTGATCAGACATGGTCTACAGTGAGTGGCGGTGATCAGTCATGGTTTACAGGGAGTGGCAGTGATCAATCATGGTCTCCTGCTGCAGAAAAGTAAAACAATGTGGGAGAGCTCCTGCTGCAGCCAGTCGCCATACAGACAGCACCTTTTCTCTACATTACCTACAGTATAACAAAACTCAGTGACATTGTTTTGAAGCAAGAACAGTAGGATTTATAATTTTACACAAAATCCATTCAATTTAATAGAGATCTCCAGCATGGTGACCTACATGAAATACAAAGTGGTTAAGTCCTGATTATAACTTCATGAATCTTCCTCGTAGTCTTTGTTTTAATGACATTCTCTAAGGTTGTGTCTTCTCATTTGATGCACATTATGCAGTTTTCATTGTATTTGAGGAACTTTTGATATCAGTTTGAGTTTCTTCTCACCATATTCACCCAATGAAATTCCTCCAGGGCTTCTATCCCCATCAAAGGAAAAATTTAAATGTATATTTTCATTATGCATCCAGTAACTATTGCACCTTTGCTTTAAAAAAAAAAAAAAAAGAACAAAGTGAAGCTAAGAGGATTTCAATATAGTCCGAGATGCATCGGGATCCATCTTTTTAGATATTCAATGCATAGAAATGTAGAATAGATTAAAAAGCCTTTGTACAGATCTGTTTAATCAGTATTGTAATTTAACTCGTATAATTTATATATCAAAGAGTGAGCGCAGCTCCTGGAGTCAATGTATTCAGCTTATTACTGCAGGGTTTGGGGTTAATTCTCAATAATTTGATTAAATTAGGATAAAGTAGTGAGTTCACATAAGATGACCTGAGAATGAAGAACAAGTGTATGGCCTATGTATCTGTGAGGTTAGAAGCATAATAATAGTAAGGTATGGTAAGATAGCGGCTAACTACAATAGGGTCACCAATTAAAGGGAATGTAGAATCAGCAAATGAACTATTATTTAAATCCATTTTTCTTTATATGTATTTTTTTCACATTTTGGTAGCTTTATTATTCTGTTATGAAATTTCATACTTGGTATTAGGGCAGACACAATATGGAAATGTATCATTTGCGCCTTTATCAGGGTAGGTTCACACTGCGTTTTTTTCATCCGTTTTTTGCAAAAAACGGATGAAAAAAAAAACAGATGCATTTGTGTGCATCCGTTTTGATCCGTTTTTCCACTGACTTCCATTGTAAAAAAAAAAACGGATCAAAGGGGCTCCTTTTTTTTAACGGATGCAGAAGTAGTGTCAGCTACGTTTTTGCAAAAACGGATTGCAAAAACGCAGTGTGAACCCAGCCTCATTCTACTTTCTAGATTGGGTTTTTCCGGCTAATGCCAGTTTTCAGTTTATCATACCATGATGCAATATGGGATGAGTTTGAAACATTTATAAAAAAAAAATTGCCTTACGTGGTAATCATCAAGTGGTGCAAGAAAACATTTTGAAACTTTTTATAAAGTCACAATTACAGCGCTCGGGCATCCCAGCACTTACCGCTGCTAGTCCTCCAGGCCCTCGGGTCTGGCCTCATGAAGCAGCTTGTGTCTTCTCTGCATGTAGTACAGATCTGGCCTCTAGAGGGGGCGCACGCACCTTTCCTAGATATTAAGGCTCTGTGCCTTAATTTCTCTGCACCTGTGGCTTAGGCATTTAAGGCAGCTTGCTGCACATGTGCTCTACCTGAGCGTCAATGTCCTACGGTCCTGCAAAGGTTCGCTTTGCAAAAGCGTTCCTTGTGTTCCTGTATGCCTGGTCTTAATTCCTGTGTTCCTACTACAGTGTTCCTGCCCTATCCAACCTGGTTTCTGTGTTCCCGCTGTAGTGTCTTCGCGTCCTAGTGTTCCTGCTGTCTGGTCCTGCACTTCCAGTTGCTGACCCAACCCGTGTTTGCACCTGCTACCGTTCCTCCTTCAAGTTACCCACTTTGTGTGCACTGCACCTGTGTCTTCATCCCCAACATCTGTCAAATTCATCCACTACTTTCATCTGGTGTGTACTGTGTCGGCATATTTGTTACTACTGTCAGTTTGGTAATATGGGCCAGCTGTCACGTGCATTGTCTATCTCAGGAGGTAGAAACCTGGCATATCCTCTTGGAAAGTCTATCTCCACCATCAGGACTATCTCATGAAGAACAGAGGATATGCTTAGACAACACCCTTAGGGATAGATGGACATGTGACACAGTGGGCTTGTGTCCACTGATCCTGACAGTCACAAGATGTTTAGTTCAATGTGCACTCTACTCAAGGTCAGATCATGCCCCAGACTAAAGGTGCAAAAGAACAAAAAATAAGAGCAGAAACACTCGTGAAGCACAAAAAAATGGCACTCGGCATGTCACAAAACACACACACATATTTAGAAATATAACTTCTGTTATATAGAAATAAAACTATGTAGAAAGTCGAGTGTCAGGTAGCTAAAAGATTCCTGATGTGTGTCGATCTAGTACATGAAAACACAGATAATCTACAAATTTGCCTAGAATGTGGCCTGTACCTCTGGATAAGTGGGAATAAAAGCAAATAATCATCGATTTCTCAAAACTGAGAGACAATTCTACAACTTTCTTCTCCATATAATTTTTTTCTCCTAAAATAACCATTTCCAGAAGCTTCCGTTGATAATGCGGCAGGATAACGGCAGGTGGGTGAGCAGGAGACGGGCAGTAAAAAGAGATAACAAAAGAGATGTAGAAAATAAATTCAGTCCAATGTGAGATTGAAAGGATTTTCTATACACTAATATGGGTAAATAGTGAGCACTCAATGTCAGATGGCTGTCGCAAGAGAAAATAATACATTTCTATTCCGCTTTTATGGCGTCTTAGAAACATCAATGAGGAGAGAATCTGAATACATGATAACTCACAGGTTTTACTACAAGATGGCATATAGTTACGGGTCCAAGGTTTATATCTGGATATTTATGTTCTTCCTTTCTTAAAACCGAGAGTTGGGAGGGGGGGCTGCGAATGATGGAGTAATGCGGGCTAACTCAATATTGCAGTACTGTACTATGGCTTTCACAAGGCAAGCCTTTGGGGTGTGCGCCTCACCTGTGCACCGGGTGCCTCACTCCCAGCCAGCTGGGGGGGGGGGGGGCTCTGGCAGACAGACAGCTGCACACCTAACTTAGTGATGCAGACAGACCGTACATCTAACATCAGCTCTCTTTCTGCCGGGGCACCCCTGACAGCTTTCTTCTACTCTCCTGCGTGGCGCTGTAGCAGAGGTCACCAAGACCGCAAGTCCCACCAATCAGGGGGGTGAGAAGTAGTTGTGTTTATGGCTGGGGTGAGTAGTAGTTGTGTGTATGGCTGGGGGGAGGAGTAGTTGTGTGTATGGCTGAGGGGGCTAGTAGTTGTGTGTATGGTTAGGGGATTAGTAGTAGTGTGTATGGCTGGGGGATTAGTAGTAGTGTGTATGGCTGGGGTGAGTAGTAGCTGTGTGTATGGCTAAGGGGGATTAGTAGTAGTGTGTATGGCTGGGGTGAGTAGTAGTTGTGTGTATGGCTGGGGGATTAGTAGTAGTGTGTATGGCTGGGGTGAGTAGTAGTTGTGTGTATGGCTGGGGGATTAGTAGTAGTGTGTATGGCTGGGGTGAGTAGTAGTTGTGTGTATGGCTGGGGGATTAGTAGTAGTGTGTATGGTTAGGGGATTAGTAGTAGTGTGTATGGCTGGGGGATTAGTAGTAGTGTGTATGGCTGGGGTGAGTAGTAGTTGTGTGTATGGCTGGGGGATTAGTAGTAGTGTGTATGGTTAGGGGATTAGTAGTAGTGTGTATGGTTGGGGGATTAGTAGTAGTGTGTATGGCTGGGGTGAGTAGTAGTTGTGTGTATGGCTGGGGGATTAGTAGTAGTGTGTATGGCTGGGGTGAGTAGTAGTTGTGTGTATGGCTGGGGGATTAGTAGTAGTGTGTATGGTTAGGGGATTAGTAGTAGTGTGTATGGCTGGGGGATTAGTAGTAGTGTGTATGGCTGGGGTGAGTAGTGGTTGTGTGTATGGCTGGGGGATTAGTAGTAGTGTGTATGGCTGGGTTGAGTAGTAGTTGTGTGTGTGGCTGGGGGATTAGTAGTAGTGTGTATTGCTGGGGGAGTAGGAGTTGTGTGTATGGCTGGGGGTAGTAGCAGTTGTGTGTATGGCTGGAGGGAGTAGTAGTTGTGTGTATGGCTGGAGGGAGTAGTAGTTGTGTGAATGGCTGGGGGTGAGTAGTAGTTGTGCGTATGGCTGGGGGTGAGTAGTAGTTGTGTGTATGGCTGGGGGTAAGTAGGAGTTGTGTGTACGGCTGGGGGTAAGTAGGAGTTGTGTGTATGGCTGGGGGAGTAGTAATGTGTAAGGCTGGGGGGTCAGGTAGTTGTGTGTATGGTCAGGTGATGGGTCATGGGTGTCGTTTGGGGGGTTGGGAGGCTGAAGGAGCTTTATGTTATCTTAAGTTATCTTAAGCTTTCCCTTAGGGCCACAAACAATTTGACAACTATCAGTTATTGCCACTGTGCAGTGTGTTGGTGGAGGACATCAGTCACACAGTTTCCTGGAATAACTGTTAGGGTGCCTTCACACATACCGACTCGCAGCAAAAAACTCGCTGCGAGTTTCTGCTACGAGCCGAGGTCCTGGAAGGCCCCTATCACTACATACAAGCAGTGGCCTGAAAGACCGCTGCGTGTATGTAATGCAGCCGCCCCCTTAACCCCTTCGGCTCCCGCACTGGTCCCGCACCGCTGTCTCCATACATTACCTGTCTCTGGCTGCACGGGGTCCCGGGGTCCTGCTCTGCCTCCCAGCCAATCAGTGGCTGCGGCTGGGCGACACACTGATTGGCTGGGCAGCAGAGCAAGACGCCGGGACCCCGTGCAGCCAGAGCCAGGTAATGTATGGAGACACCGGTGCGGGAGCCGAAGGGGTTAAGGGGGCGGCTGCATTACATACACGCAGCGGTCTTTCAGACCACTGCTTGTATGTAGTGATAGGGGCCTTCCAGGACGCAGCGAGTTTTTTGCTGCGAGTCGGTATGTGTGAAGGCACACTAAACATTACTTAGCAGTTCTTCATAGTACAACACAATGCAATAGTCCTTGTTCACAGGGTGCGTTAACTTGAGAGGCAGTATGTAGGCCACTTCTTCACTAAATGTATTATTTATTATTATTATTATTATTATTATTATTATTATTATTATTATTATTATTGCTATTATTTTATTAGTATTTACCACTATTATTATTATTATTATTATTTATTAGTATTTTTTATTATTATTATTATGATTTTTTTTTTTTTATTTAGAGTAAAACTGCTGCTAGCAGGTTTATCGTTCATTTTAACCTGTATTCTATTTACAGCAAAACTTTTTTTCTTTTTAAAGATTTACAAATATTTTTTTTTTTTAATCTAAAACAATTCAAAAAAGTTATATTATTACTACAATTCTTTCAAAGACTAATTCATATACTGCAGTATACAGTCTTGTAGCCATTGGACCTTTACACAAATACAATAACTTAACCCTTACCCGGTGAGAGAGAGAAAGAGAGATACAGTAGATAGAGAAGGGAGGGAGCGTTAAGAAAGGAAAAAGGATCTGGCAACAAGGTAGGTCAATCTAAGGTCTAAAAATCAGCTCATTACCCTCTGTCCACATGCCTCACTGGTTTATGTATTTTTGTGGCCCGTTTTTCCTCTTTAGGTAGTAAGCTGTTTTATATCCCTCTACCGTCTTAACTAAAATGAGATATTAATAGAGATGTCAGTTTAGTCTAATTTTGCACAATCACTAGCCTTGCCATAAATAATTTCAGTACTATACTTCTATACTCTTATAGAACTTCCCAGACTAAGGCCATGTTCACATGGCGTAAGAGACCGGCCTATTGGTGGCCTATCCGGGTCACGGAACGGCCGGTCTCTGCAAAGATCATCCCTGATGATCTTTCCTGCCGTAGAGTTCTGATGCGGGCGCATCAGTGCGCACCCGCATCAGAACTTGCCACTCCCCACTATGAAGCAAGCGACCGCAGCCGCTCGCTTCATAGTGTGCACTGACATGGTTTCCTACGGCCGCTATTCACTGAAAAGCGGCCACAGAAAACTGACATGTCGGTTCTTTGCGGCACCGCGAGGGATCCCAGCCGGAGCATATACTATGTGTATACGCTCAGGCCGGGATCCCATAAAAGGAGAGGCAATGTATATATTTGTGCAAAGTATGGCGGTTATTGCCGATTGCAACAACGGCCGTAATTTTACGTAGTGTGAACATAGCCTAAGGCCTCGTTCACATATCCAGTGTTTTTCCCAGAGCGTGATTTTGTCCGCTCAGTGAAAAGTCTGAACGTCTATTGATTGCATCTGTTTGAATGCTCTGGGTTGGGAGCCGAGGCATCCGGGCCACCATCCGCAGGGAAGAGGCATCCGGGCCACCATCCGCAGTATGACCTGTCCTATTTTTTTGCAGCACGGATGATGTGAATGCACACATAGGATTTCATTTGCCCTAAAATTGTCCTTGATTGCGGATCTGCGGTCACGGACAATTTTACAGGACATGTGAATAAGGCCTTATACGTAACACATTATAAGGGAGTACAATTCCCAGCATTCAAACATTTGGCCACTATACAGAGATGGTGAATACACTGAGATAATGTGCCGCCCTACATATCAGCAGCACAGAAACGGGGTTCTGGGACGCTGCAAATGTCTCTTTTTTATATTCTCTTCCTTTAGCAGCAATAAGATATTTTCAGCTGCATTGCAGGGTAACAAAATTTTAAAGACGGCTATTGAATGACATTGATTAAGAAAATCCAAGCAGGGTGCGATGTAATTGATTTTTTTTTCAATGAGCCTTATCTTCTAGAAGAAGTTTACTGTAAGTATTGTTAGAGTCTTCAGGATGAATAAAAGCGCGCGATATTAAACTGCTTCTTTTTTTTAATTTTTTTTTTATTACATTAAATTTGTTTATTGTAGCTAATAAAATTGCTATAAAATGCTAATGAGCCGCCCGTGCATATATTTCTGTGAGCACACTTGTAGTGATGTTTTCCGAGATGTTTTTTAATTAAAAATGCGTTTAGAATGGCTCCGTTAAAATCTATTTAGGATAAATTTTTAATGATTATAATTTTGAACCAAGAGCAAGCATAGCTAATAGGTGCACTTCTTCACGTTTTTATTTATTCAACGACTCTGGGTGGTGTCGATTTATGGTGTGGGCTTTAATTGAAAAAATAAATAAATAAATAAAATAAAAATCAACAACATAGTAATAAACTGTGAAAATATGATCGATATTAGGATGGGGCGAAATAAATTATAATGCGGAGGAAAATGATTCTTCACTTCATTGTCATTTCTCAAAGAACTGGAATCTAATTACATGAGAGTGAGAATAAAGTTTATGTAAAAAACCAATTACATATCTCCTGTCTTTCATATTTGTCTGTCTATCTATCTATCTATCTATCTATCTATCTCCTATCTATCTATCTATCTATCTATCTATCTATCTATCTATCAATCTGTCTATCTATCTCCAACACCAGAGTCACCCACTCAGGAGATCCTCTGGTGCTCCCTGTCATATGTATAGGGCCCTCCCGATAAGATGTTGCACATTTCCAGACAAGCAGAGATTTTAACTGTGGATGCATCATTAAGACGCACACAAAGTTGAAAAATGCAAAACAGCAGGGGGCTTCCAGTGAAGGCAGGTTGTGCTGGGAAAGAGGCTGCAAGGAAAAGTGTAACTGGTGAGGTTTAAAAGAAAACAAAAAACAACTATATGAAAGGGGCCTAACTACTTCTTAAGAGCACAGAATGAGTGTAGCAATTATATAGGGGTAACAAGTGGACACTATAACTATGTTGGGCAATGCAGAATGGAAGTTTATATAGAAGTAAAGAAGGTTCTGTAATAAAGGTGTTTGTTCGGCAGATTCTGCAGTAATAAGTCATGGGCCAGATGAAGAAGAAAAAGAAAAGTGAATAACTCCAATTAGATAAAATGTCATCTGTGAGTCACTGGATGTAACTGCACTGTAATCTTCTTAATGGGATAGGAGGGTTGGGATCTGATTACGTTTTGCAATGCCCTCTGCTGCCACCTGCTGTTTATAGAAACCATACTGAGGAGTTCTAAGATGTATACTGTAGTGACCTGGTAAGGGAGCCTAAGTCTTATTGCACCTGAGTAAGGGAACTTCCTCTGGTTCACACAAGTAGGATGAGGTATCCACTGCAGTTAGTGTTGTTCCCACTAGGTGTCACTTCTGTGTTTGTATGTGTCTTATTCTATGCACAGTTGAAGCTCTCCAAGGGTTAACTATTGTCTGTTACATGCTGCCTTTTTTGGCCACTCACAGGTGCAGGTGCTTTCCCTCCTTTCCTCAGCCTATGTTCTCTTTCCTTTCTTTTGCACACACACAGCCCTCCAATCATAGACAGGGTTAAGAAAACCCCTGTAGTTAGGACATATGTCCCGGTGGGAGAAGTTAGTTCAGTTGTAGTCTAGTTTCAGCGTGAGAGGGCACTACAGACCAATCTCTGCAGAAGCCAAGCCAGGGCTTGGCTATGGCCAGGTCCTCTAACAGAGACACAAGTAGACAAGCCAGCTGTTAGGAACCGGACAGTAGGACAAGACAAGACAGTGAGCCCTAAGCTCAGCCCCGCCCACTGTCCTCTACCTACTTGCCACAATCCGCCCTAAGATGGCGGCGAGCAACTGGGCGGCAGTCCCTGCACTGGCTAGGTGGGACACAAAGACAAGACAGACAGACAAAACACAATGAAGAATAGTCGACAGTTAGGGTCACAACAATCGGGCAGCAAAAGTACAAAATCACAATCCAATAAGCAGAGTCAAAAAACAAGCAATATGGTAAGGGGCAGGCGGCTAGCAAGGAAGGTCAGAACACAAGGCAGAAGGGTCAGAGAAACGACAGATAATAGCAGAAAGTCAAGCAGGCAGAGACTAAGTCAATAACCAGCAATGATATCCCAGACTGAGGAAGTTATATAGGAGGCCAGGGTTCTGATCCAGAACATCATTGGACCATCCCCCTGATCTCCAAGCACAGACAGCTGAGAACAAACCAGATCACTGGCAGGAAGACCTGTCAGTCACAGCAGAACCAAAACACAGATTAACCCAGACATGGCCAGACAGAACTCAGCAGGTGAAGTCGGGTGTGTCTCTCAAGGTGAGCAAGGTAACCAGTGTTCACACACTACAAAACAAAACACAGAAACAGAATGCAAGAAAATCAGCGCCTTCTCGGCCGCACAGCATGAGTCGAGGGGCGCATAATGCTCCGCAAAGATACAGTCCTGACACCAGCTTCTTCTGATTGGCACTTGAACCGTTATGCAGTGCTAAACCTTTACAGGGGAGAGAAGCCAAACAGAGAACACCATGCCCAGGCCAGGAACCTCTCTACAAAGTGCAGGGCAGTTACCTCAGGAGTCATAGGAACCGACCCCAATGGAACAAAGGTACGGAAAGTCTATGTATTTCACTGGGCATCGCAGGACAATTGAGAAGTCTCGGGAGTCTGCTAAGTCCAGATAACAAGGCCTGGGGCTCGTATTACCCACCTAGGATGGGTAGCCCGAAACTAGGGAGCATAAGGCTGTCAGACTAGAAGTCATCCGTGAGTACTTGTATTCTCTATTCTCTTCTACATCTCTCTACTGTTCCGGCAGAGTACACTTCTACCTTGGACAAGGCCCCTCGGGTAAACCCCTCTCCTACTGCAAAGCACCTTCTCTTTTTTAAAGCACCTGATCTCTACCTCAGTTACCAGCACCTGAACCTCTTGCAAGATTGTACATTTGTTGTGTAGCACTGGACTGTATTCTGAACAAAAGTACCTTCCTTGTAAACTGTTATTTTTATTTCTCTCCTCACCTTCACGACGGCACCACAGGAATTAACTCTTGCCCTAGGGACAGGAAAAGCACACAGCGAGAGGTTAAAAGCCCCTCCCCTTCCCCCAGACACCAGTGCTTTTCCTATCCCTGAAGGGCAGGCACGAGAGGTGTGGGGGATCAGTCGGAAGGTGAAGATATCCCCTCGAAGAAAAAATTCCCCCTTACCAGAGGGATTGATCGGGTTCATCCCCTTCCTTCCCTGGAGGCAGCTGGCAGGGGGTACGGGGAGGCCAGCTCGCGCGCCATCCTCCGGTGGCGGGACGTGCGGGGATTGCGGGGCTGCGGTCTTCAGTTCTCCCCTGCGGCAACACGTCCGGGTCGGGCTTCGGTAGGCGTGCGGCCTTCTCAGCGTCCGCCGCGGCCTACCTCCGGTTACGACTACTTCCGCCGGAAGTGGGGCACAGAGTCCGGCGTGCGTCCCCACGTGACGTAATGTGGCGCGCTGACGTCACACGCCGGAAGCGGATGCTCCGGCGCCGAGAGGAACGCCGGGCGGTGCATTTACAGGACAGGCTCCTCTCTGCGGGTCGCCCATCCTGAGGTCTGCTTTCAAGATGGATTCAGCGCCAGCATCATCTGCAGACATGCCTTCGCACCCGCCAGCGGCAGTAAGTGTGCCATTCTATGCTACACTGGGGGGTTGTGGTGCAATTGTGTTTTTCCACCTATGTCAACCCTCTCTCTCTCTCTGGGTACCCACCTGCTGGTTTCACTAGGTGTGGGGCTTTCTCACTCTCCTGCCATGATTCTAAAGTACTGTGTTCATGCCTAGGAGAAAGAAGCCACTCAGAAAGAGAAGGAGAAATCCAGACCTCCTCCACCTCCTGCAAGGAGATGCATTAATTGCAATACTAGATTACCATCATCAATAAAACGGAACATTTGCACGTCCTGCATAAATGAATTCATAAAAGAGGATAGATCATCTTTTCTGTCTGATATAAGGCAAATGATCAAAGATGAAATTAAAGGTTCTAATCCAGTCGCTCAGCCTGTGGCTACAGCTCCTGCTCCCGAACCAGTTATCAATCCTCTCCCTCCTCCGCGGGTTGATCCTCCTGCTCCCCAGGTTGAAATTACTCCTGCAATAGTGGTTCCAGGATGTTCGGGATCCTCAGTGTCCTCCATTATATCTAAAAGACACAGGTCTCCATCTTCCTCCTCAATATCTGAGGTTGAATCGGGCCAGATTTCTGATTCTAGGGTTCGGTCTGAAGCTTCGGACACCCAGGAAACAAGGAAGAAGTATTTCTTTCCTTCTGAACGAATTTCCCCTTTTCCCCTATTAAAAGCAGTCAGAGCTGCATTAAGTATTGAGGAACAGGAGGAGGAGATCTCGGCCGCAGACCAGTTATTCGCAGGTCTTAAGGCAAAAAAGAGATTGGGGTTTCCTATTCATAAAACCATAAAGGAACTAATTTCAGATGAATAGAAAAAACCCGAGAAGAGGAAATCAGTTCCCTCTAATATCAGGCGACGTCTTCCCTTTGATCCTGAGGAAACTGAGGAATGGGAGGTCCCTCTGGTGGACGCCCAGGTGGCGAAAGTCTCTAAAAAGACTATTATTTTATTTGAAGACTCCACGCAACTCCGTGATCCGATGGATCGAAAAGCTGAGAGTTTATTGAAAAAGTCCTGGGAGACGGTGACTTTTTCAATTAAAAACAATATAGCTGCTACTTGTGTAGCCAGAGCATCGCATGTCTGGGTCAATCGATTAGAGGAACATCTGAGGAGCAATACTTCAAGGGATAAAATAATTGACTCTCTTCCTCTCCTAAAAGACACCATTGGCTTCTTAGCAGATCCCTTAGCTGAAGCTATACGTGTCGCTGCCAAGGATGGAGCCCTAATTATCTCGGCCTGACGGGCCTTATGGCTGAAAGATTGGACGGGAGATAATATCTCCAAATCCAAACTTTGTGGTCTACCCTTTGAGGGCAAATATGTTTTTGGGTCAGCCTTAGACCAAAAGAAAAATCAGCCGACAAGAAAAAGGCTCTCCCAGAGGAGAAAACCCAAAAGAAACAGGAGCAGACTCAACGTCCTAAATATCAGGACAAATATAAAGGGAAATCTAAAAGAGGTCATTGGAGCTATTCCAAAGGGGGCAAGAATTCGAATATTTTTTTCAAGCCCCGTGATGGAAAAGACAAACAATGACATAGCTCCAGTCGGGGGGAGACTGTCCAAGTTTTGGGAGTCTTGGACAGAGGTCACAAAGAATCAATGGATTCTAGATGTAATTCGAGAAGGATACAAGATAGAATTTATCCAAACAATCCTCTCTATCCCTTCAGTTGGAACTTACTCAAAGTGTCAGGAACTTGATAAGCTCCAAAGTAGTGATCCCGGTCCCAGTGAAGCAACTCGAGGGGACACTACTCGAATCTTTTCTTAGTTCCCAAGTCCAATGGGACCTACAGACTCATCATCAACCTAAAACCTGTAAACAAATATGTGAGCTACAGGAGGTTCAAGATGGAGTCAATAAAAAGTACAACTCCTCTAATTCCAACAGGCGCCATGATGGCGTCAATCGACTTAAGAGACGCGTATTACCATGAACCGATTCACTCATCCTCCCAAAAATACCTAAGGTTTGCCATCAAGATGGACGGCAAGGTAAAACATTATCAGTTCTGCGCCCTTCCCTTCGGGATCTCGTCAGCTCCACGCATATTCACCTGCATCATGAGCGAGGTCACTTCCTATCTACATCTGCAGGGTATCAACGTGATTGCCTACTTAGACGATCTTCTTCTAGTAGCAAACTCTTCCTGGAAGCTTCTAGAGGATCTATCACTTACCAGGAACCTCCTTCTCTCACTGGGATGGTTCCTGAACGACAAAAAATCAGACCTTCTCAACTCGGTAAAACAAATGTCTTTCCTTCCATCAGAGAAAGAGGAAGCTCTCATGGAAAAGATAAAATTGTTTCGCAGGAAGAAAGCATGTCGTATCAGGGAAGTCATGTCAGTTCCGGGATCAATGACCGCATGCATTCCAGCGGTACCATGGAGCCAGGCACACTCCAGAGCTCTGCAGTTCCAAATTCTCTCATCTTGGAACAAACAGAAGTGGGGACTAGACAAGATAATGGAAATTCCGTTATCAGTCCGTCAGTCTCTAAGCTGGTGGTTAGACCCGGCAAATCTGAGGAAGGGAGTTCATTGGAACCCAGTTCCAAAGAAGATTCTTA
The DNA here is from genome assembly GCF_027789765.1 of Dendropsophus ebraccatus. Lineage (NCBI taxonomy): Eukaryota > Metazoa > Chordata > Amphibia > Anura > Hylidae > Dendropsophus > Dendropsophus ebraccatus. The sequence continues at coordinate 26,258,293 of NC_091460.1, read as the reverse complement.
CCACAGCGCAAGCATGTCAGGTTGGGGTGCGAAGGTGGACTCTTTTCTATACCAGGGCACTTGGTCTCTGGAAACAGCCGGAAGATCATCCAACTACAGGGAACTCCTTGCGGTATGGATGTCTTTGCAACAAGCCAAGGATACCTTGCAGAGATCTCATCTTCATGTCCTCACGGACAATATAACAGTGGTTGCACACCTGAGACACCAGGGGAGCACAAAACAAAACTCCCTCTGATATATCTCGGACAAGATATTTCGCTGGGCAGAAAAGAACCTTTTCTCGGTTACAGCCACTCATCTCCGGGGAATAGAAAATTCCCAGGCAGATTACTTAAGCAGGCATGTCCTATTGCCGGGGGAATGGAACCTGAAGGATTCGGTCTTCAAGATGATTACGGGGAAATGGGGCCCACCACAGGTAGACCTCTTTGCGAACCACAGGAACAAGAAGACAAGGAACTTCTTCTCCCTTCAACCAATTGGAAACCCGTTAGGAATAGATGCTTTAGCTCACCCCTGGACCTTCAGCCTGGCCTACGGGTTCCCACCTATTCCTCTAATACCCAAGGTATTACAAAAGATCTTAAAGGAAGAGGTGACAGTAATATTAATTGTCCCATTCTGGCCCAAAAGAGCCTGGTTTGGGATGCTGAAGAAGATGGCCCTGGAACCTCCTTTGCTTCTGCCGTCAGACCCGGACCTTCTACATCAGGGTCCCCTTCTCCATCCAGGACTTGCAAAACTAAAACTTTCAGCATGGATCCTGAACAGGAGATGCTTAGAAGCAAGGGGCTTTCAGATACAGTAATTTCTACCATCCAGAACAGCAGGAAACCAGTGACCTCAAAAATCTATTTGAAAATTTGGAAAGTCTTTAATGCCTGGTGCCCGACTAAGCCGGCCTTTCCTGCTGATCCCAACATCCCGCTTATTCTGGATTTTCTTCAGGCAGGCCTAAACAAAGGCTTAAAACCAGCCACCCTCAAGGTGCAGATTTCTGCCTTATCAGTAATCTGATTCCAACATTGCTGACAACAGATTTAATTCCCCCCTGGGATCTAAACATTGTACTTGAAGGTCTCACTCAATGTCTCTTCGAGCCATTACCAGAATGTGACTTAAAATTTCTGTCATACAAAGTCGCTTTTCTTGTAGCAATTGTGTCAGCAAGAAGAGTAGGAGAGATGCAGGCATTTACTATTAGAGAACCCTACTGCCTGATCCAAGAAGACAGAATTGTCCTAAAAACAGACCCAAATTTCTTACCTAAGGTAGTAACGTCTTTTCACAGGTCTCAAGACGTAGTTCTTCCCTACTTTTGTTCTTCACCAAGAACTGACCTGGAACACAAGTTCCATTCCCTTGATGTAAGAAGAGCAGTCTTACACTACCTTAAAATATGTGAACCATGGAGAAAAGATCAGTCGCTTTTCATTCAGTTCCAGGGGAAAAACAAGGGGAAAAAAGTGTCAAAGAGCGTGTTAGCTCGTTGGATAAGAAACGCCATAATGGAATCTTATAGTCTACAAGATCTACCATCCCCACTGCTGGTCAAAGCCCATTCCTCCAGGGCTATAGCAACAACATGGGCAGAGAAGGCATGTGCATCTATTGAGCAGATCTGCAAAGCAGCCACCTGGTCTACTCCACATACCTTCACGAGACACTACAGGCTACAGCTACAACGCAACAAAGACCTTGAGTTTGGTAGGAAAGTTCTACAAGCTGTGGTCCCTCCCTGAGGTAATTTGTTGGTATTACTCCTGTGGTGCCGTCGTGAAGGTGAGGAGAGAAAGACGTATTAGTCTTACCGGTAAGACGGTTTCTCCGAAACCTTCACGACGGCACCAACATCCCCCCCTGTATTGTATGTTGTATTAATGTACGATACTCACGTGGTGCTAAGACTTGGTTATAATGCACTGGTGTCTAGGGGGAGGGGAGGGGCTTTTAACCTCTCGCTCTGTGCTTTTCCTGTCCCTAGGGCAAGAGTTAACTCCTGTGGTGCCGTCGTGAAGGTTTCGGAGAAACCGTCTTACCGGTAAGACTAATACGTCTTTCTAAGCATTGGCCCATTTTTACGCACCCCCACCCACTTACACCTGTACACTTAGGTTACCCATCTTACTGCCCTGCGGCGGTGCCAAACTGTGCGGGGTGGGCCCTACTCCACTCCAGGCTGCCATGATAAGTGTCCAAGTGACCCTAGACCCACTCATACACTACCACCAGAACGCCCCCTCGCCCCAGTACTGCATTTCACCCTTTGTGTCCTGTCTACTCAATATTGATCTGAATTCTATTCTATCTTGTCATTGTATTTGGGATCTACCTACCTTATCCAGTTCCTATCTACCTACATGGGATCAAACACCACCTGTCCAGGATCTTTGGTTGTCTAACTATAAATCTCTCTGCTAATTCTGTGATATGTTTCTAATTTCCCATCAGTTATTATGTCTGTCTCTCGCTATCAATAATTTAAGGAAACCTTGTACTGTCATCTTGTCTCTGCTGTAAATCAATCTGTAATTAATATAAGTACAAATAGAATTTCCTTTTTGTATCCAACCTTTAAATGATGTACATTCATATATTGTTGTCTCCTTGTATCTTCCTGTAAGATGTAGGTACAAACAAAATGCCCAAACCAGGAACACCAATGGATCTTACACTACCTTCCCCCCTTACTCTTTAATTGTAAATTTAAAGTGATTATTTAGGATTAGAAAAACATAGATTCTTTCTTTCAGAAACAGCAACAACCGTGTCCTCAGCTTGTGTGTGGTATTCATCTCCATTAACTTCAATGGAACTTACCGCACCAAACCTGAGGACAAGAGCCACATTTATCCAATCCTGGATTTATTCACTTCATGACCAAAGGTCATTGATGCACGGATGTCCAGGTTACATTGAAGCAGCGTTCCTCCTCGCCATGACGCTTTTATTTTTCCTCCTACAGGGCTGATTGAGGGCTCATTTTTTGTCCCATGATCTATGGCATGTATTGCTATCATATGGGTGTGAAAAAAAAATTTTTGATCACTTGTTATAAATTTTTGTTCTGATAAATATAATTTTTAAAAAATAAGTGATCCTGGTGTTTTTTTTCATTTGGCTAACGCCGTATGCGGTTGTTATATTTTATTAGATGAGACAATTCTGCATTGCTACGATACCGAATATGTTTACTTTAAAAAATGTTTTACATATTTTTATTTGTATAATTGGAAAGGAGATAATTTAAACTTTTATTGTGGTGGGGGGGGGGGTTTAAACATTTGTAAAAACATTTTTTTTTATCTTTTTTTACATTTTATATGTCACTAAGGGACTTATATATGTAATCATTAGCTTGCATATAGTGATCAATGCTATGCTATTGTTTAGCTCATTGCCTTAAAGGGTAGACAAATCTAACCTGCTGATAGCCCCCTAGTGGGCACGGAGCACTGAGGATGAAGGTATGTTTCTTACCTTCCTCCTCAGAGCTGATCCTGTGCTGTTAGTTGTGCCTGGTAAGCTGTTAGGAGTAGGGCCGATTCTAGCTTCTCTGCCGCCTGAGGCGAGAATTGACAAAGTTCCTCCCCCCCCCCCCCCCCAACCACCACTACCACTAAAGATCATAAGTAAGTGGACTGGATCCTCTGCAGACAATGCGGGTCTGTTTCTGTACCAAAACAAACACATTTTAAATACTTGGCAAAGTGTATGGTCCATATAGTATACAAAAAATACGACCATACACAAAGTCTGGTACATATATACACCTACAGTCACATATACGCAAAGTCTGGAACATATATACACATACATTCACATGCGCGCACACACAGTCAGGTGCATATATATGCATACAGTCACATATACACAAAGTCTGGTACATATATACACAAAGTCTGGTACATATACACACAGTCAGGTACATATATACACATACAGTCACATATACACACACTCAGGCACATATATACACAAACACATGCTGTAATACACTAAGGTACTTACATAGTCCTCCTCTCCTCTCCTGTATGTTGCCGAGCAGTGTGTGGGCGGAGCTTCCTCCTGCAGGGGGACGGGACTGTCCTCTAACCCCCTGTATACTGTGCCTTGTGCAGCAGATCTCCTCCTCCCTCTGGAGCAGTGTAATGGGGTCGGGCTGTCATCAGGTCTTCAGTCTTCACTTCGCCTCATGGCAGATACAGCCCTGGTTAGGAGCACTGGGGTGTGGCTACCGCCCCTCCAAGCACCAATCAGGCCCCCTCCATTGATAATCATTAGAAGGGGCAGGCCAGTTGGGGGCCGTATCCCCAAGACAACCCCCAGACGGCAGTATTGCAGGGGTGGTAGCCACGCCCCCAGTGCGCCTAATGGCTTACAGGCACAACTAACAGCACAAGAACAGCGCTGAGGAGGAAGTTAAGAAACATACTTTCATCCTCAGCACCCCGTGCCCACTAGGGGGCTATCAGCAGGTTAGATTTGTCTAACCTGCTGATAGTTCCCCTTTAAACAGCATACAGTTGTTGCGCATATATATATATATATATATATTTTTTTTTTATGATCAAACCTAAAGTATATTTTATAATTCCTACTTTTCTTATTTTTGTGACGTCCCCATGAGATCGTCTTCATTCATAATTGACGATAATAACATATAGCAGAGTGACCGGCTGTCAGGGGGCGCCTTTTTTTAATTAAACTTGATTAATGTTTTAATTTTCCAAACAACAACATAATAAATCTTTTGCTGCGGTCAGTGGCCATCTCCTGGTGGCCCGGGCCTGATAAGCCTAGTAATGTGACACACACCTCATTAGGGGAATTAATAACAATACCAGAGACTTTCTTATTCTCCTACATAAGCAGCTTTATGGGGGTTGGTAATTTGTAGCGTTACATCATTAGGAGTCAGAAACCTCATATCCTATAGCGGAGTGATTGCTGCTCCGTGCTAGATCATTATACACCGTACTATATTAATATGACACTTAATGGGAGCAGATTGCTTACATATAATGCAAGCGCTGGACTATGGTAACTGCCCATCTTATATCATCTGGACTGGGATGTTTGCAATGTGTACTTTAGATACACCAATGGCTGTACATCAATGCATGCAGTAATAAGCTAAGTTTGCACAGCGTATTTTTTTCATTTAAAGGGGTACTCCAGCGGGTTAGCACTTCTTTGCGGCCGATCCCGCATCGCGGCGCTCCGATCCCCGGTTCCCGGCTGTTTCCTGGTGTCTGACTGGCTGAGCGGACCTGAGACGTCACGTCTCAGGCCCACGTCAGACACCAGGAAGCGGCCGGGAACCGGTCTTCTCCCGGCTCCATCTCCATCAGAGTGTTCAGACCCGGACTGATCAAAAAACTTTTCACATGTCAAAAGTTTTTGGAAACAACAGTCACACTTTAACTTATTAAAGGGGTTATTCAGAGATACTTTCTTGAAAAATTTGTGCCACCCCTGTCCTCAGGTTGTATATGGAATTACAATTCAGCTCAATTCACTCAAAATGAACTGTGCAAAACCCGTACCCAACCTAAGAATAAGAGCGTTTCTATTTCTGGAAGAAAGCGGCCATGTTTTTCTAAGTCTAAACAACTCCTTTAAGATGAGCAGCCCAGCTCACTGTCAGTGTCCAATCCAGATGATCAATTCTCCCATCTCGTGATAAGAAATACTTTATATAGTTCTGTTTAGAATAATTCTACAAGATGTAACACAGTCAATCCCTCCCTGGATGTCAAATGTGATCAGTTTTTTAGCCTGTGATAATCAATCATATCTGCTAATCCATATGTGCTAATAGGGTGAGCTGTATGTGGTGTATCAGATGAAGCACAGCGCTGCGATATAACTGTATGTACTGTTATTGACTGTAACATCTGGTTTCTGCATTGGCGGCTCCCTAGTGGGCACAGGATACTGAGGATGAAGCTATATCTCTAACCTTCATCCTCAGCGCCATTCTTGTGCTGTTAGTTGTGACCGGTAAGCCATTAGGGGCACTGGGGCGTGGCTACTGCCCGTCCGAGCGCCATTTCGGGCCAGCCCCCACCAGGGGTGGGCTGACCGGGGGCCATACCCCCACCCCTGTGCAGCGATCTGCACCCAGATGGCCCCCTACATTGACAGCCCCCAGCCTAATGATTATCTAATGATTATCAGTGGAGTGGACAAACTGGAACGGTGCTCGTAGCCCCCAGTACTTTTCACAGCTTACTTGGCACAACTAACAGCATGAGAACGGCGGTGAGGATGAAGGTAAGAGACATAACTCCATCCTCACCGCCCTGTGCCAACTGCTGGTAGTTCCCCTTTAACCCCAATATATCTATATCAATGGCTAAAAAAATGGCTGGAAATTAAAGAAGTATTGCCATATAAGCTACCATAGTTATACTAGTAAGGCTCATCAAATAAATCATTTCACAAATACAATTATTTAGTAAACTTGTCTCCTTCTCCCGATATGCTGCCCTTTACCTTCCATTTTTACCGACCACCGCTCTGCTCTAAAAGCAGTGATCTGGCTAAAGAAGACAAGTTTGCCAAATGAATGTATTTGCAAAAATCTTTGACTTTACCAGCTCTACAAGTATAACTATGTTAGTTGAGGTGAGAATACCCCTTTAAGGAGTTACCATATGGAACTTTTTCCATATTTTTGTATTATTTTGCTGTAAATTGCAATGGCAACACTGTCATTCTGGGGGGGGGGGGTACTTTTATTAAACAGTTATTAGGCCGGCATATAGCACTATTATTTGGCCGGCACATGGCCAAATTTAACCAGTATAACCAGAAAGTTATACTGGTGCCAGTACTTATCAGCTGCTGTATGTCCTGCAGGAAGTGCTGTATTCTCTCCAGTATGAGACAGCGCTCTCTGCTGCCACCTCTGACCATGTCAGGAACTGTCAGGTTTTCTACAACAGTTCCTGACACAGACAGTGGTGGCAGGAGATAGCACTATATGCGACACCACTTCCTGTAGAACATACAGCAGCTGTTAAGTACTGAAAGACTCTAGTTTTTTTTTAAATAAAGTAATTCACAAATCTGTAAAACTTTCTGTGAACTGTTGATTTAAAAACAACTTTTTTTCCTGCCCCCTTTAACCGTAATTTAGTCCAAAGTATTCAGGCTTATTCCTCAGGTGGTGGTGGCTTTCACATGCAGGTCACAAAGAATCCCAAGCAGATTCCCCATATTATACATGGCCTTTTTCTGGAGATGAAGCTCTAGTCTCCAGCGTCCCGAATTGTCTGGAGCCTTTTTATCGAGTCCTTTGAAGCGTGAGAGATGGAACGGCTTAAATATCCTGACTGGTGTATCTCTCTGTACAAGAGATGGAACTTTGTGTTCAGTCAGAGCCCACTGTGCTTTACTTTCCCCACTAAATGATGGCGTGCTGCTTGTTTTCTCAATGCCTGGAGGTATTTTCCACTTCATAATGTGATGTCTTCAAGTTGGTTGATATTATTTTTAATTTTTTTTTTTTTTTTTTTTTTTTTTTTTTTTATATGAAGGTAATCTGCCGAGGTGATGCTCACAATAAAATCCCATTAAAGTGATTTTTTTACCTATTTTTTGTTCCTATCAGATCCACTTGGGATAGATTCATTTATTCTTCCTGAAGGAGCTAATTATCTGACTTTGCTGCAATTATCAGGAGCAGAATGAGAAATCCCACAGCGCGGCCTGAATAAATGTATGCAAAATAGGGCTCGTCTGTTTCTTCATCAAATCAAAATAATATCTAAAATAATAATAACTGTATAATAGGAATTAGGGCGATTATTATTATTATTACTACAGAAATCTACAATACACACAGTCAAGGTTTAGAAAAATTTAAAATTAATTAAGCAATACGTAAAAAAAAAAACACCATCTAGAGCTAAACTGATCAACTATCATCCATATTCTATATGCACATTCCCTAATCCCATAATAGACACAGAGTTTAATGATAGAACTCTGGATGTTGCAGCCACCACTAGAGGGGGCTTAAGAGCTTAGAGCATACAGGTTATACATTGAACTTTATAATAACTCTGTATGCAGTAAAGGTCTAAGATCTTTTTAGTCAGGATTGCAGGCATCTAGAATTTCATCTTTTAAAGGGAAGCTGTCAGCACGAACATGCAACCAAATCCACTAGTATCCCGTTATAAAGCAGAAGGAGCTGCACAGATTTATAGATAAATAGATTTGGAATAACTTGTAACATAATTATTGAAAGTTATACAGATCTGTAATTTACTTCTATTGAAAAATCTCCAGTTTTCCAGTTCTTATCAACTGCTCCATGTCCTACAGGAAGTGGTGTATTCTTTCTAGTTTGACGTGGTGCTCTCCACTGCCACCTCTGTCTGCTCTGGACAGTTCCTGACATGGACAGAGGTGGCAGAAGAGAGCACTGTAACAGACTGGAAAGAATACACCACTTCCTTCAGGACATACAGCAGCTGATAAGTACTGGAAGACAGGAGAATTTTAAATAGAAGTAAATTACACATCTATATATAGCTTGCTGACACCAGTTGTTTTTAAATAAAAAGGAAAATTATTGTACCCCTTTAGAAGTCCAGTGAGTGGTATCACTCAGTGAGTGACAATCTTCTGTGTAGGAGCATGCATATAGAAATGGTTGCCAATCATTGATTCGGACTGCAAACTGAACTACTAAGTATAGAAAGGTCTTTATTTAAAACTTTATTATGTACAAAACTATGGGAGAGATTTATCAAACATGGAGTAAAGTGAAACTGGCTCAGTTGCCCCTAGCAACCAATCAGATTCCACCTTTCATTCCTCACAGACTCTTTGGAAAATGAAAGGTGGAATCTGATTGGTTGTTATGGGCAACTGAGCCAGTTTCACTTTACACCATGTTTGACAAATCTCCCCCTATATCTATATACCAATGTACTTAGTTTGATGGCCACACATAACGGTCATTGCCTTTGTTTTTCTGCACCTGTAACCTATGATAAAGTCTACCTCGGTGAGTGGATGGAGTGCCAACCATTAAATTTATATATATATTAAAGGGGTACTCCGGCAAAGGAAAGTTGAGTGATACTTACCCATCCCAGTGCCCACAGTGTCACCGCTCACAGTCACCCTCCGGTCTCCTGTATCTTTTGATCCTGTGACGACGCGGCTTGTTCAGAAATGCAAGCTCAGCCAATCGGCGACTGAGGTGGAACACCTCTGCAGTCACTGATTGGCTGATTGGGTGGTTCTTGTGATTTTGACAGGAACTCAGACTGGAGGATTACAGTGAGCAGTGAGCCACTCTAGGGCATCAGGGAGGTAAGTATCACTTCATTATTATGTCCACCCCCTGCCCTCCCTGTTTGTTTTTTTTACCTTTGCCTGGAGTCCCTGTCTAAATAGTCAGCACAATATGTAGGACCTTAAAATAAACCTGTCAGCCATAATTTACTTTCCACGTTTATGTGGTGACAGTGTTAAATGGCTACGGTCAGGACAAGGAGACACATGGTACCTTTCATATATCCATCTGTCCTTCCGAAATGTAAAAAAATGCTTTTATTTTCTGGTACCAAACATGGTGCCTCAGCACTTCAAGACCTTGGGTAATCCTCTATTCCCTCAGGATTAGCTATTTTATATGTTTAATGGAAATGAATGGACATGGACAGTTTTCAGTGGATGTTTTACTTTCATCTCAAATCAAGAACTGCTCTTTAATTTCTAATTTTTTTTTAATTAATTTTAATACCTCTGTTCTCGAACATAATCGGTTCGGGAAGGTTCGAGAAACGAGCTGTGCGCTCCCATAGGGAACAATGTAAATGTCTTTAATTGTTTTTTATCTTCCATGGGTCAGATGCAGAGCGTCCGGCCCACAAAGTGTAAAGACCACTAGTAAGTAGCAAGATGCACCACTACTTACTGTACAGGAGATGAGATTGCAACGATTAGGAAGGGAATCCCTGCTCCTTAACAGGGTATTCCCCGCAGCTGGGAGAAGCACGAGCGGTGCAGCAAGTTCAAACAGCCGCCCGCTACTGCCGTTATCTCCCCTGATTGTGTTCAGATACCAAACAATGTTCGAGTACCGAACAGTACTTCAGGGGTTAATTTTGTTCAGATACCGAAGTGTTCGGGAACCGAGGTATTACTGTAGTAAAAAAAGAATGAAAAATAAAAAAAAGCATGAATTTCAAGCTCCTGACTCTGTAACAAATCTTTGCAAAATAAATTAAGGTCTCCGAAACATTTTAAGTTAACACAACAGGATCATGACTGACAGCAAAAAATACATGAAAAAAAAGTGCCCCGTGTTCCCTTCTCGGGCTGCCTGGCTTTAATTACCATATTTTTCTTTTTGCACATTAATTACCATGTTTTATCACAAATGCAATTATCTCATTTATTCAAATCGACTGCAGCGCGGTGACTCCAAAGACCTTGGTGCGCTCGGCCGCGCTATTTGTGGGGGCATCGCTTTATAACATGTGTACAATACAAGGCATAAGGTTTCTTTCATTAGCCGCACACCACACTGAGAAGCACTCAGTCCTGGAAGCTATCGGCCGGGTAAGAGGATCAGATGTAATTAAAACGCCAATCACCCAATTTACCTTCTACGTAAGTCTGAAGACTCTCCGCACAGCGTGAAAAACACTGACTCCAAATCCTGAGGTATACCTTAGCCGGCAACCAGCAGCGTTACTGTAACTATTACCTATGTTCTAGCGGCACAAAGCAACGCAAGGGCGAGTTACTGAGTGTCAGGTTTATAAAGGAGGCTCCACGTATTGTAATCATTAATGATGGGGAAATTATGGAGGGTAAAACACCATAAAACACAAAAGAAGTTAATCAGTAGAGCTAAGCAAGCATGGAAGGCTTTTTGGACTGTTAGATATTTTAAAGGGGTACTCCAGAGAAAAAAAAATCAAATCAATGGTGTTGGATATATAGATTTGTAACTTACTTCTATTTGAAAATCTCAAATGTTCTAATTCTTATCAGCTGCTGTATGTCTTGCAGGAAGTCATGTATTCTTTCCAGTCTGACACAGTGCTCTCTGCTGCCACCTCATGTCAGGAACTGTCCAGAGCAGTAGCAAATCCCCATAGAAAACCTCTTGTGCTCTGGACAGTTCCTGACATGGACAGAGGTGGCAGCAGAGAGCACCGTGTCAGACTAGAAAAAATACATCAATTCCTGCAGGACATACAGCAGCTGATAAGTACTAGAAGACTTGAGATTTTTAAATTGAAATAAATTTTAAATCTATGTAACTTTTGGCACCAGTTGATCTGAAAGAAAAAAAAAAAACATTGCACCGGAGTACCCCTTAATACAGTAGAATTTCTTTAGGGCATATGTGTGATCAAGACTTACATTATGGGGCCATTTTGGTCATGTGACAGACCACGCTGAGTGTGGACGCCTCCCGGCTGATTTTCCTTAGTGGTCTGGTACATCAAACATTTTGTTGTGACAGTGTCCACTTAGGGACATGGGCTGATTTTTTCCTTAAAGACAAGAATAATGGGTTTTTTCTTTTACTTTTTTTTATTTTGACGCCTTTTTACGTTACAGCCGAGCTCCTACACTGTACGACAATAGTAGTGTAGTGTACTGTATCAGTGATCAGCAGATCATAGGTTAAAGTATACTAGTGGAGCTAGAGTTCATTTTAAAAAAAAGGGTGAAATAAAATATAATTAAAAAAAAAAATCCCCCCATCCTACCCCAATTAATAAAATGACATCTATTAGCCATACAAAATTGTTTCATAAAACATAAAAACACACATAAACATAAAACATACATATATATATATATATATATATATATATATATATATATATATTTGCTATCTGTCACAACCTAAGCTATAAAACTATACCATTAGCTTTGTAAAAAAAAAATATATATATTTATTTTATTTTTTATTTTTTTTAAACAGCGGCAGGGCTGTATGTGGGCTGTATGTGGTAAAAATAGTATGAAAGGGAGCAAAAAGTCAGATATATTTACCAAAAAAATGGTTTTAATAAAAACTATACATCATCCCACAACAAACGAGCCCCCACCCAGCTCCGTTACAAGAAAAATAAGGACACTATGGATCTTGGTAAATAGTTTTTGTGTTTTTGTTCAGGAAAATTGTTTCTACATTGCACATTGTCAAAAAATTGATATCAATATATTTTGGGAGTTGTAGTTTTGCAACCTGTGGCCCTCCAGGGGGCAGAACTCTAATTCACATTATGTCCTGACAGTTCATGATAGGTGTTGTAGTTTTTCCACAGATTGGAAAACAATGATTGGTGGACAGTAGCACAGTACATTAGAGGGACAGTGGTGCAATAAATTAGAGAAGACATTGGCCCAGTACATTAGAGGGGACAGTGGCACAGTACATTAGAGAGGACAGTGGCACAGTACATTAGAGAAGACAGTGGCACAGTACATTAGAGGACAGTGGTACAATACATTAGAGAAGACAGTGCCACATTAAATTAGAGGACAGTGAAACAGTACATTAGAGGGGGACAGTAGCACAGTACATTAGAAGAGATAATGGTACAGTACATTAGAGGGGGCAGTGGTACAGTACATTAGAGGACAGTCGTACAGTATATTAGAGGGGACAATGGCATAGTACATTAGAGAGGACAGTGGTACAGTACATTAGAACGGACAGTGGTACAGTACATTGGGGTCAGTGGCACAGTACATTAGAGGGATAGTGGCACAGTACATTAGAGGGACAGTGGTGTAATAAATTAGAGAAGACATTGGCACAGTACATTAGAGGGGACAGTGGCACAGTACATTAGAGAGGACAGATGTACAGTAAAATAGAGGGGACAGTGGCACAGTACATTAGAGGGAAAGTGGCACAGTACATTAGAGGGGACAGTGGCATGGTACATTAGAGAGGACAGTGGCACCGTACATTATAGGGGACAGTGGTACAGTAAAATAGAGGGGACAGTGGCACAGTACATTAGAGGGAAAGTGGCACAGTACATTAGAGGGGACAGATGTACAGTAAAACAGAGGGGACAGTGGCACATTACATTAGAGGGAAGTGGCACAGTACATTAGAGAGGACAGTGGCACAGTACATTAGAGGGATAGTGGTGCAATAAATTAGAGAAGACAGTGGCACAGTACATTAGAGGGGACAGTGGCACAGTACATTAGAGAGGACAGTGGCACAGTACATTAGAGAGGACAGATGTACAGTAAAATAGAGGGGACAGTGGCACAGTACATTAGAGGGAAAGTGGCACAGTACATTAGAGGGGACAGTGGCATGGTACATTAGAGGGGGCAGTGGCACAGTACATTAGAGGGGACAGCGGAATAGTACATTCAAAAGGGACAGTAGTACAGTACATTAGAGGGGACAGTGGCACAGTACATTAGAGAGGACAATGGCACAGTACATTAGAGAGGATGGTGGTACAGTACATTAGAGAGGACAGGTACAATACATTAGAGAGGACAGTGGTACAGTACATTAGAGGACAGTGGTACAGTACATTAGAGAGGACAGTGGTACAGTACATTAGAGGACAGTGGTACAGTACATTAGAGAGGACAGGTACAGTACATTAGAGAGGACAGGTACAATACATTAGAGAGGACAGTGGTACAGTACATTAGAGAGGACAGTGGTAAAATCCATTAGAGAGGACAGTGGTACAGAACATTTAAAGGACAGTGGCACAGATGGCACATCATTAGGTTACAGTGGTAAAGATAATTTTAGCCAGGTTGTACAGTACATTAGGGGACAATGGTCTTCAGGACATAGTTGTTCAGTAAGGGTGCGGTGGCATTAATAAATTAATTTAGAGGATACAGTGGCAAAATTAAGTAATGTGAAGGAAAACAGAAGGAAAACAGTGGCACAACTGTCTGACTAAATCTACTAGTTTCCAAACTTTTAGCATAAAGAGTAGTGTTGAGCAAGCAGTAAAATGCTTCAGTGCTAGTTGCTCATGCGTTTTTTTAGTGCTCGAATTGAGTAATGAACCCTATTGAAATCAATAGGAGGCTCCGGCATTTAACCAGGTGCCACCTCCTCAGCAGAGCAGAGGGTGCCTTGTTCTCTTTCAGGGGATGTGTAAACGAAATGTACAAAAATTTGAAAGAAAAAATACAATCGGTTACTGCACGGCACAATTGACGACATACCTCCAGAGTTCTAATGTGTCTTGCAGTAACGCATTGCATTTTTTTGTTCTAATTTTTGTATATTTCTTTTACGCAATCCTTCAAGGAAAGAAATATACAAAAATTTTAACAAAAAATGCAATACCTTACTGCAAGACATATTAGAACTCGGTCAACTGATTGTATACTGCCAGAGATCTAATGTGTCTTGCAGTAATCCGAGCACCCCAATGCTTGATCAAGTACTGTGCTTCATAGAGCCTGCTCGCTCAACACTGGTTCCATATGGCATTGAAATCCAAGTCTCCTGCGCTCTACTACAAGGGGGCTTCTTTGGTCCGTTGATCCCAGCCGAAATCATCTCTCATAAGTGAAGGAAGACGCAGTAAAGACTAATGATGTGCTTACACAGACAGATTTATCTGACAGATCATTAAAGCCAAAGCCAGGAATGGATTTGAAAAGAGGAGAAATCTCAGTCTTTCCTTTATGACCTGTTCTCTGTGTATAGTCTGGTCCTGGCTTTGGCTTCAATAATCTGTCAGATAAAACTGTGTGTGTAAAATGACACTGTGCTAATTACCCCTCATTACCTTCCTAAGCCACCATCTCTATTGCTTTACAAAACTTCATAGATTTATTGTAAGTAAAAGTTAAAGTTGTCATTGTTTTTTTTTTTTGTTTTGTTTTGCAGAAATCAATAGTCCAGTGATTTTAATTAACTTTGTAATTGGGTTTATTAGGCAAATATGCCATTATCTGCATTTAAAAAACCTTTCCTCAGGTCCCCCCTCCACTCCTCTCTCTCATTCGCTGCTCATTATCAGGAAATCTTGACTTTTTTACATCAGTCGGGCCCTGTGTAATCTATAGAGAGGGGAGGGAGGAGGAGGGAGATTAGTCAGCAGCAGAGAGCAAAGAACAAAGGATTACACAGCGGGAGCTGTGTGAAAGCCGGTATTCAGAAGTCAGAGAGGACAGTGCTGACTTCAGAGGATATAGCCCGGTGATGTAGCTGTAAATTAACTCTTTGTTGTCCTGTCTTGGTGCCTAATCTCCCTCCACCCCTCCCCTCTCCATAGAAAATCATGAAGACAGGGGCGAAAGCTTCAAACTGCTTTTTCATGATAAAAATGCTTTTTTTGGCTAATAAACCCAATTACAAAGTTTCTTAAAATCACCTGTACTATTGATTTCTGCAAAAAAAAAAAAAAAAAAAATTAAACAACAGTGACACTTTAACAATTTCAGCTTTGCCAAATTTGGTTTGCAATTCCTAGGCCTTCGGTATGACGGGTGATGGAATTTGTCAAGATTGAGATTTGTTTTTGGCTAATTGAAGAAAATAATACAACTACCGCCTCATAGCATTCTATGGATTGGCGAATCAGTACACTGGTGTATCAAACAAAATAGCAAACGAATCAAAACAAGCGGCTCACCCCTAATAGAAACTAAGTAGCCATCATACAAGGAGGGAAGAGTTAAACTTTAGATCGCTGAGGTCACCTAGTTTTGTTTACCGCATCCAAGACTTTCCCCCATAGTTTGCAATCTATCAATCTTTACCGCCATCTGGTGTCAGACAATGAGAATTACAATAGCTTCGAAACTACTGTCATTCTTCTAATTGAGAAGACCGCAATATCTTTTTAGATTTTTTTTTTTTTCCGTCTCTGTCCCCCTCCCCCAAAAGGGAGAACAAACCTTTTTCCAGCCAAGTTACTATTTGTTCTTCGGTACCTTATTAGAGAGATTAAACATCAGAGAAAAGTGCTTGTAAAAGGATTACGGCATTATGAAAAAAAGAATAATTGGCACTGACTGTTTCGTCTCTTTGCATATCTTAGCATATTAAAATTGCTTTAAAGAGCAACGAGATTAATTACTGGTGGGTGAGAAGCCGATTCCTTCAACTTAACCTTTTCTTCAAATCATTGGCATTTCCTATTGAACTGTGAAAGTCGAATGATCTGAGAATGATTGAAGTGTTTGGAGAAGCTCGAATCGTAAATAAAAAATCATCATGGCGATCTATGGGGCTATTCTCCATGGTTCTCTGCAAATAAACATGTTCCGGGTCTCCCGGCGCGGTCGGCGCCAGCTCTTCCGTACGTCCAGCTGTTTTTAATCTAAAAGTAGATAGTGACCTATCACCTTGAGGGTGATTACTTTGATTTGTTCAGTGACCATTTTGGAGATTGTGATCTTTCTATCATTGCCAAAGTACAAGAACATAATGTCATAGGTTTATTGCCTGCTATAATGGCCGTCCTCCCTGGCCGTCACTGAATCCTGATGTTACTGCTGCTGTTCGGATGAATATGTTTCTCCCACAGTTAAATGCCATTTGGCGAAAGCGGAAAGGAAAGAGTGGGGGAAAAAATCTATTAGGTCTGACATATAGTTAGACATAACAAAAAGATAGATGGAGTGAAAAGTGAAAGCCGGGAAACGTCGTTCTGTAGACTCTTGGAGACTATTAGGCCATACAGTATGCCCGTCATAGAGTTAGTGTGTTGCCATGTGAAGTCCATGCTCATTTTCTGTTTATAAATTACATCGTTGGCAGCTCATTTTAAAGGGGTACTCTATTTCTTTCAAATCAACTGGTTTCTGAAAATTATATAGATTTGTAATTTACTTCTATTTAAAAATGTCAAGTTTTCAAGTACTTATCAGCTGCTGTATGTCCTGCAAGAAGTGGTGTATTCTCTCCAGTGTGACACAGTGTTCTCTGCTGCCACCTCTGTCCATGACAGGAACTGTCCACAGCAGGATCAAATCCTCATAGAAAACCTCTCCTGTTCTGGACAGTTCCTGTCTCGGCTAGAGATGTCAGCAGAGAACACTGTGTCAGACTGAAAAGAAAACTTTTCCTGCAGATCATACAGCAGCTGATAAGTGCTGGAAGACTAGAGATTTTTAAATAGATGTAAATTACATTAGAATAGATTACAAATCTATATAACTTTCTGAAACCAGAAAGAAACATTTTTTCGCCGGAGTACCCCTTTGATAGCTGTCATACAATACTAAATTTATCCTGTAGGGGTCGCTGCGAAGGAAATGTATGTCTGAATAAATAACTGATCAGTGTGGATTGCTGAATAAGCTGATCATAAGGTCTGATATTTAAGAAGTGATTGTATTGATAAGACAATACCTTTATTACCCGAAAACTAAGAGCCCGCATTAATTGGTTGCTCATGTATGAAAAAGTTTTCTTAAAGAGGACGTGGCGATAACCTGAAAAAAAATGAGATTTCATCATTGAATAACTTTTGGTGCCCCGATTACACATCTCACAGACCGACAGGTTCCTCATACGCCCTCCCATTCCTGATATATGTTAGATTACATTCTCATCATTTAGATAATAGTCAGATAGGTGTAAACTTAAGGGGTTAAACCAGGGTCATGGCTTAAATAGGAAACCAGGAAGTGATCAGATCCATGGAGGAGAAGAACTCCTTAACATATATATATATAGTTGCCCCTAGCAACCAATCAGATTCCACCTTTTATTTTTCAGAGAGTTTGTGAGGAATGAAAGGTGGAATCTGATTGGTTGCTAGGGGCAACTGAGCCAGTTTCACTTTACACCATGTTTGAAAATCTACCCCAATGAGACTGAATATCAGGTAAGTATACAGTCGGGGGAGGAAGGGTCATACATGCCCCTTAATATTCACACCCCCTGACTGTATAGTATCACTCATCACCTGATATTCCCTCTCATTATTATAATTTAGTGCCTGCCCCTCTGACAATTAACTAAATTGTTAATAACATAAACCGCATATTTCGGTGCAGATGATAACAACAGAATTATAAGGTCTGTAGAGTAAAACATCCATAAATCCCAGCAGGACTATAGGCCTAATGACCCAAACTCACCGCATCATAGATCCATATGATGCTGGGATTGGTGGCTGTAATGCTGATGCTGCTACTTTGGGTCATTAGACCCATTGTCAGGGTATATTACACTTGTGGGAAACTGGTCTCATTGTGTATTTGTGATTTGTGGGGAAAAAATATACATTCTGTACCAGTTACAAATATATATATATATATATATATATATATATATATATATATATATATATATATATATATATATATATATAATTAGCTGTGTCCGTGTAGCCCTTGCTTTGTTGTAAAAATAATAAAAAAAAATGTGCTTACCTCTCCAGGCTCCCCCACTATTCTCCAGCCTTTTTCCTGGGTTCCCCGACCACCACAGCCGCCTCAGGGACTTTTGATCCCGAATCTAAAGTGACAGGCTGCACTGGGAAAACGCTGTGGCCAGTGATTGGCTGATTGGCTGATTGGCTGAGCATCCTGTCACCTCAGATACTGGTTTGGAAGTGCTGGAGCTGTGGTGAGCGAAGAATACAGGAACAAGGCTGCAGGGGGAGCCTGGCCAGGTAAGTATTTTTTTTTTTTTTTACTTCCTTACCCTTGCATCAGCCGTCGGTCACATATAACTATAAAACATTAACAGGACAATGACAAGCCAATAATCCCTTCTTCGGCTGATCGTTGTCTTTATTACAAAGAGCTATAACCTACTTAATTGGCCTGATTCAGCAGATTATTGTACCGCGTAATAGGGCCCTTACCCGTTTGGTCCAATCATACAGAAGAGCTAATGTAGAGCAAACCGCTGTCTATGAAAGAAAGGTGTCGGAGCACACAATGTAGCTTGCTGTGTATGAGGACGTGTGACCAAACATCACCACACAAATCCATCACTCCACTCCATCCTGTAGTCCAGATTTTGCATTCAGATAAAGATGGAATCTCCCAGGATGACAATGATCCTCTCCACACTGCTCTGTGCATTGGATCTTGGTTTAGCGCTTATGAGGGTGAAGTTAAAGTGTCACTGTCGTTATAACTTTCTAAATCAACAGCAGATTTGATGTGAAGCAAGTTTGCTATATACATGTATTTTTTTTTTAGTTATGGAAAACACAGAACTTCCTGTTTTCTGACTTTTTTTTCTCAAAAAACAGGAAACAGTCAGAAAACAGGAAGTCCTGTGTATCCCAGGCCATCTGAGCGCTAACAGAGAGAAGGCAGTCGTGTGACTGATGGACACATTGAGCCGTGACTCTCTGTACTGGCTTAGTCTGGCTTAGTCTGTTTTTTTTTAACCAGCCCAAGTCAGAAAATCTGCCTTCAGGAGACTGGACCTGGATTTCTGGTAAGTACAGCTTTGTTTTACATCATGATAACAAAAATACTAAATATATAGTGCAAACTTGTTTTCTATCACATCTATTGTTGATATAGATTTTGAAAGTTATAACAACAGGTACACTTTAAGTATCTGCCCAATCACAAGACCTGAATATTATTGAGCCTGTGAGGGGCGCTTTCAAGAATAATGTCAGGAAAAGTTTTCCACCATCTGCTTCCACGAAGGAATTTAGAAAATGTATTAAAGGGGAACTATCAGCAGGTTAGATAAATCTAACCTGCTGATATGTCCCTATAGCACAGGAGACGCTGAGGAGGAAGGTAGGTCTCTTACCTCCATCCTCAGGGCTGTTAGTAGTGGTCTGGTAAGACCAGTAGGAGCACTGGGGCATCTGCTAGGAGCACTGCATGCCCCCATAGCGCTGATCCACCCACCAGTCAGCTTACCCCTTTCTAATTATGATCAATGGAGCAGGACCAGCCGGATTGGCGCTATGAGAACGAGCAGTGCTTCTAATGGGTGCCCCAGTGCTCCTAACAGTCGTACGGGACCTTGGAGCAAACTACTAACTGCACCAGCACGGCGCTGAGGATGAATGTAAGAGACATATCTTCATCCTCGACGTCTCCTGTGCAATAGGGGGCTATCGGCAGGTTAGATTAATCTAACCTTCTGATAGTTAGCCTTTAAGGAGTTATTCAGGCTTAGAAAAACATATCCTCTTTCTTCCAGAAATAGCAGCTCTCCAGTCCTTAGTTTGTGTGTGGTTGTGCGGCTCAGTTCCATTGAAGTGAATGGAGCTGAATTGTAATACCACACACATTCTGAGGACAAGGGTGGCGCTGCTTTTGTAAGAAAGTAGCCGGGTTGTTTTTTTTTTCTAATCCTGGATAACCCTGTTAAGAGTGGAGCAAAGTTGGCATACAGCGGTTCTTGAAAGTTTGTGAACCCCTTAGAATTTTCTATGTTTCTGCATATACCCACAGCACAGCCCTAAAGATAACCTGATATTACTCAAAGGAAGTTCCGCTATAAAATATGTCATTTAAAGTAATGAAACTGTAAATCGGACTTAATCATTGGATTTGCATATAAAGTGCAGAATTATTATTAGCTCCCAATTATCACTGATAGACGTCTGGACGACATCTTCCGGAAGCTTCCCTAATGTACAATTAATCCAAGCCTGGCGTGTGTGAACTGTGTGCAATTTTCCAATGTCATTTTAGATAGATGCATTTCGGGACTACATGATGGAACGCCTCGGCTTTGTGCAGCAAACTAATACAGTCCATCTCCCCTGCTGCAGCCGACGATAAGCCAGCCATAGAAAACCTAGATTCAAATTAAGAGTCACCAATTCTGCGCCCTCGTCTCTGCCGAATTATTGATAGGGAGGGATAGGACTCCTCCACTTATTGTGTATTTCTGATTTCACGTTGTCGGAGGAAAATATAGGAAATTACATAGAGATGCGGCCTAAGAATGAAACGGTTTAATTACCGAGCGGAGAACTTGTCGCGGCTCCTGTAATTACACCAGTGACGACACAATTGCAGGATGGTGCGGATGAAGCGGATTAAATATTTGAAGGTAATAAAATTTTATTACCTGAATTTGAACATTTACATTTTTTTGGTGGAGATTAAGGAAGGAAGAAGGGGAGTTTAATGGGGTTTACAGATTGCTATTACACAAGCACTGTGATGCTGATGGGGGCCATCGGGTCTTCTGGCAAAATTAATTTTATTAGTGGGCAGGCTGGGCTGAAAAAGGGAAATAAAAAGTAGTAGAAGTCACTGGCTGTAATCCCATATCACCTAGCAGTGCTGAATCTCTGCTGCTCGGCATCTCCTGGTCTCCTCTTGACCCAGCCAATCACAGCCTGAGTCTGGTCCCTGCTGCAGTCAGTGATTGGCTGAGCAGGCACTTCCTTGTGTGGCCACTAGTAAATGATATAGAATAACTCTCTATAGAGTGCTGGGCCCAGTAGTGGATTATAATAGGGGCGTTTTGGGCGGCAGCCCGGGGCCCTGAGCTCCTGGGGGGCCCATGACCACCCAAAAAGACTTATACTTTCAATGGTGTACTGTCTCCTAGCTACACTTCTGCCATGATTTGCAAAAAATCACTGTTTTTTTATGGCAATTTTGCACAAATCAGGACATCATGACATTATCTATCCTGTACTATGAACGCCAGGCTAGTGCTGCCATAGTTACAGTGGGGTGGGGGGCCCAGGCTTGGTGAACAGCCCGGGGCCTATGGTAAAGTTAATCCGCCCCTGGCTGGGCCTTACTGATTGCAGCACTGATCCCATGTTTAACAAGTCAAGGGAATAAGTGTTTTTTTGCATCAGACCAAATGGAGAAGTAAGAGATATGGAAAAAGTAAAGTGTGCATGCTTAGGCATTTCTGTAATTCCTTCAGGTTTTACACAGTCATCCCTAAAATGAATTACTCTAAAAGATAGGATGGAGACCTAGATGGTAAGCTAGAACAAGGTTCCTCATTGTTCTCTCTAACATTAGGTGTTTACGCAATCCACCTTAAGGGTAGCTTCATAGGTACCAAATCGCAGCTCATTTTCTGCTACGGATCCGCAGCAGATTTGACCAAATGAATGAAAGCAGCATTAAATCCGCACTGTAAAATCCGCTGTGTATCGCAGTGAATTTTCTGCTGCGGATACGTAGCAGATACGCAGCAGATTTGATGTAAATAACTGAACACAGCATCAAATCTTCTGCAGATCTGCTGCATTTAAAAACCAACGCCAGGATGTTGGTATATAATTTGATCAAACCATATTGCCTCATGTACCACGTGCAGGTCCCCTGGCTCACATGAGTCCCTATACTAAATCAAGACTGTGTCGGTCAACGACCACCAAGCCCGCAACGCAAGCAACAACAGGGGAGGGGGGGTCCCAGAATAGCCTTGCAACCCCAAGGTCACAGGACCAAACCCACTGGGTTCCCCCCGTAACCCGCAGGCACCACCTGCGGAGAAGGCGGCATCCAAGCAACACGAGTGTGAACAAGGTGTTACTACTCACCACTGCACCAGCAGGTAGAATGAGAGAAAGAGTAGGTACTTGCCATGTGTGCACAAGTGCTTCCTACTAATTAGGGTCACATGGGTCTTACAAGGAGCAGTGCTAGCCACTCAGAAAGGGGAGAAAAGTAAAATACAAACATGGAGAGAAAAGAGCTGCTGCACCTCACACCGATGGCTGACAATAATGCCTCTCCATGTTTGTATATCAAAGGTCATGTTAGAGTGGAACACCCCTTTAAGTTATTAAAGGTGAAATTAAAGAAATGACCTAATAAATGGGTGTGGCCTAATTGCATGAACCAAGTTAATCGCCAAAATGATAGAAAATTCTTGCTAGGTTGTTTTCCCAGGAGTAGTATCACATCTTAATAAAACACGACTAAACACTGTACAGGTTATTATTGATAATCGGAGCATTATAAATGTTCCCATACATTACAATTAACATAATAAACGATATGCGGTTTAACTCGACTCCTTTTCTCGTTCATCATCCCCCTCTCCTCTCTTCTTCATCTCCCATTCGGTGCCTCCCGCCTTCTTCCTTTTCCATTGAATTAAATACTTGAATAATTGTTTCTAATTATTGGACAGAATAAAATAATTACCCATAGATAAAGATGTCCAGCGTGGACGGGGTAGTGATTAATACCCAATCTCATTTTCTCTATTGTTTCCTGCTTTAAAAACATTAATACGCCTGTGTGGTTGAACATTTAATGAAATCCGGCTACTACAAAGCCATTACCTGCCGCATTTCATGTTCATTTACATAGTCAGCTTAATTTTATTGGATTATTATTATTGGTGTCAGCTTAAAGCTTAAAGGGCTATTATCCTAAAATAGATGAATACGCTATATTATTTATCTCATCGCTTAGCACATCTTCTATATAACGCTCAATATAGACAAAACCAGATTCATCATGGTCCCACAGCCCCTACCAGATTACTGACCAAAATTAAAGGGGCTGTCTCATCAGATGCAACAATTAGAGATGAGCGAATAGTCAAATATTTGATCATTCAAAATTTGATTCGAATAGCTCCCGATATTCGTATATTCGAATGAAACCCATTATAGTCTATAGGAGAAAAATACTTGGGACCTGGAATCAATATTCGACCACTAGGAGATCACCAATGACACCTCAGGAAATGATGCCAACACCTCCGGATGCATATGGGGCATGCCAGGGGAAGCATGCCTGGCTGCATCTAACACTAGTGAACCAACATCCCAATTTTCGGTTCGGATCCTGAACGCAAAAAAAAAAAAGGTTGTGATTGGTTCGTGTTTGTATTCGCCAAACATTCACAAACAAATTATGAACATAAGGTAGAAGCGTACGTTTCGGTCTAGTTGTACGCACTTGCGTACGTATCAGTAGTAGCAGGATAACAGGTATTATCCCACAATCACAGTATACAGCCGTATACACTACGCATGGATGCCTACAGATGCCTGGACACACTGCCTCGCCCAACAGCTTTTTTATACTTTTAGCCCTAACAAGAGCTTTCGGGGGTCCCTTCCTACCTAACTTCATCTAAAAGCTTTCTCTCCCTGGTGTACAGTCTGTCCCTCTCTAGCTCCAACCAGCAAGTGAAACAAATCTAAAATCACTATTCTTTCTATTCAGGAGGTCACATGGTTTAACCAGCCAATCGCAGTTAGAGGTCCTGCCTATTACTGCCTATTTCTAGTGCCTGGTCCTCCCCCCCCTGCATGTTTATTGGCTGGAAAAAAATTGAATTGAATTTTTACTGCGTTATCGTTTGAATATTTGAAAGCAATCGAATAGCATGAATAGCGTAATATTCTATCAAATAGCTATTCAATCGAATACTATTCGCTCATTACTAGCAACAATGTATTTTTGGGGTAGCATCTGATCGCTTTAGGTGCCATTGTTGTCACTCCCTGATTGTAGCCACAGCCAGCCTGGCATATCTAGTGCAGGTGAAATATACTTTTACACGTTAAGTGAACATTTTCAGGTCTTTCGCAATAGCGGTCGTTTGAGATCGTTAATCGTTAACGATTATGCGAACGATAATCGTCTGGTGGAATAGGGCCCTAACTCTTTCCCCTCAAGGACAAGAAATCCCCTTTCAGGGCTTTAGATGGGGTTAGGTGGGGTTTAGATAGTGTTTGCATACAATACATACTGATCTTAAAGGGGTTATCTGGTTAGGTAAAATACATTACAAAATATTCCCCCTCCTGAAGACTAACAATTTGTTCTATACATGTCATTACCTTTTCAGTCTCCTTCCCCCAGTTCTGAGTTGCTGCTTTCTGCTGAAGACACAGAACACTGTATATGAGCTATTCTCTCCACTCCCCCCTCCTCCCCCCTCCCTTCTGAGACAACTGATGTAAACAGTGTCTCTGGCTGCTCTTTGTGATACCAGGAGGGTTAATCACAGTAAAGTCACAAGTAACTTGACCTTAGATTACCCTTCCAGCTTCACAAAGTACAGATATAGCCAAGGACTTGTTTACATGAACCGTCTCCGAAGGGAGGGAGAGACGGAAAGAACAGCTCTCACACAGTTTACTGTGTTTTCAGCAGAAAGCAGCAGCTCATAACTGGTAAAAGGAAACTGAAAAGGTAATAACAAGTATGGAATGAACTGTTAGTGTCCAGGAGGGGGATGATTCAATAGCTACTTTACTTGAGGGGGCTACCCCTTTAAAGCAAATGTACCGCTAGGCACATCGCTTAGCATTTTTTACATGAACAGATCGTCGCAGGGCACCGGTCTATTCCTAGGCACCAGTCGGGCATGAAGCACTGGAGTCTCCAGTGTCACGATCTCCCCTCGGTGACGTAGCTTTACTGATTCTATTGGAGCTGCATCACAGAGGGGAGATCGTCACACTGGGATTGACGGGACCACCTCCAGTGCTTTATGCCTGACCAGTGCCCGGGAATAGGCTGGTATCAGGAAATGGGCGGCCGTTCAAAAAAGGACAGCGGAACCAGCATCCCCATGCCGGCGTCGGTCTGCTCATGTAAAAAAACGCAAAACAATGTACCTAGTGGTACATTCACTTTAAGGGCCCTATTCCATGGGACAATTATCGTTCAGATTATCGTTAAATCGTTCGAATCTAAACCATAATCGTTTGTTTGAATAGCAGCTAACGATTAACGACCAAACGAGAGATCGTTGATCGTTTAATAAGACCTGGAGCTATTTTTATCGCTGCTCGTTCGTATTGAATAAGATTTCGTTCGGTTGTTTGCAGTAGTGACGAACGCAATAGCAACGACAAGACGACCGCAAGAACGATCAGAAGTAACGGTTATCGTTCCATGTAAATGGGTGAACAATTTCAGGTCTTTCGCAATAGCGGTTGTTTGGATCGTTTACACTTAACGATTATGCGAACGATAATCGTCCCGTGGAAGAGGGCCCTAAGTTCTAAACTATAGATTAACCAGTCGGGGTCTGATGCTGTAGGATGTCTTTTGCTCCTAGTTCCCCAATGGATCCCCCTATTTATTAGGCAGGGCGGTTACGTTAACAAAGTGGGTTCAAAAAATTCCAAGTTTATTTTTTTTTTATTACTTTTTATTCTAATAGATCTGTAATGTTTCATGAGAAAATAAAGAAGGAAAAAATAAACAGGAACGTTCTCTTCTATCTCTGGCTCCTCTTTTTTATCTCTTTGAAATTTCAGAAATGATATTGTGTTGCTGCCTAATCGACAGCATTGTATGTATGAGCCGGCCCATAAAAGATTGCGTCCAGATGAAAGGAATTCGATTCTCTAGCAGGCACTTTGTATTGATCACACAGGTGTCAGATGGATGATAGACCATATGGTTACCGTGTATCCGGAACTAATTCGATGAGAGGCAGAAGAGTTTTTGTGAAGTATTTGAGTATGTGAACCAATTTAGATGGAATGGTTGACTTTCCTATCAAAGCAGCATTTTATCTAGTCAAATGGAGGAATTAAAGGGGTCGTCTAGGCCGAGGAGTTTTTAGTTACAACCTGGGTAAAGGGTGATTAACCCCTTAGCGACCCATGACGTATCTGATACGTCATGGCGCCGCGGGGGGTGTTCAGAGCGGGGTCCCGCCGGGACCCCGCTCTGAACGGCGCTGATCCCGGCTGACACGTGCAGCCGGGCAGTGCCTCTGTTAGCCGGCGCGGGTCCCGTTGCCGCGCCGGCTAATTAGGCACTTCAATGCAGCTGTCAAACCTGACAGCTGCATTGAAGTGCTTTATGCACAACATCCCTGGTGTCTAGTGGGTCGGATCTCCCCCCCGCGATTGCATCCGTTCTTCTGGCCGTGCCGGGCCTCAGCGTCGGAATGACGCTGATCCCGGCTCGGCAGTAGATTGCTATGGCCTGCAGCAGGCCATAGCAATCTAAGACCGATCTCATTGATCTTTGCTGTGTATATACACAGCATTGATCTCTATGAGAGATCAGTGCTATGTATATACAAGCCCCCCAGGGGGGCTTCTAGTCCATGTAAAAAAAAAAGTAAAAAAGTGTTTTTATTAATAAAAAATCCCCTCCCCTAATAAATGATTTTTTTCCGGTTTCGCAGCATATGTTATGGAAAAATAATGCCGGTCATTGCAAAGTACAATTGGTTTCGCAAAAAATAAGCGCTCATATACGTCTCTAGGTGAAAAAATGCAAGCGCTATGGACTTTTAAACTAAAAATGGAATAAGCAAAAGTGCAAAAACGAAAATAGGCTTTGACCTTAAGGGGTTAAAAACAATAAGCTGGCAGTAAAGTACCACTCCATCCCTTCTATGTGGGGTACAACTGTCACCACTCATTGACTGAGGGGGTCTGCAACGTCTCATCCCCTGAAAGCGGGTGCACATCGGTGTAGAAATCGGGGAGGTGTAAGTTATTGTTTTTAATCACCCCCTCCCCAGACATATACATAAAAACTCCCCTGCCCAGACAACCCCTTAAATAACACTTACAGCATTCGATAAGGAGTCTTCACAAATTCTTTAATAAAGGGAAACTCTTTTCTACGACTTTCCTATTTTATCCAAACGGACAAAAATATCAGAGCTGACTCATTAGAAATTCCAGAAATATCGAAACTTGACAAAAGTTATTTCCCGGTGTCTGGGTAAGAGCTACGGCTGCACATCGTGAAGTGTATTAGTCAGTACTTGTGTTCTGCCTACGGAGAAATTCTATTTTCTCTCCTTTTAGAACTTTATTCATACACCCCCTAATTGAAGCAAATGAATATTTCCTGGTCTCTTTTGTTAATCTAATAGAAGTATGAGGGTTATTTCATTACCTTCCAAATACTTCACAAAAACTCTTCTGCCTCTCATCGAATTAGTTCCGGATACACGGTAACCATATGGTCTATCATCCATCTGACACCTGTGTGATCAATACAAAGTGCCTGCTAGAGAATTGAATTTCTTTCATCTGAACGCAATCTTTTATGGGCCGGCTCATACATACAATGCTGTCGATTAGGCAGCAACACAATATCATTTCTGAAATTTCAAAGAGGTAAAAAAAGAGAAGCCAGAGATAGAAGAGAACGTTCCCGTTTATTATTTCCTTCTTTATTTTTTCATTAAACAATATAGATCTATTAGAATAAAAAGTAATAAAAAAAAAAAAAATTGAATTTTTTGAATTCACTTTGTTAACGTAACCGTCCTGCCTAATAAATAGGGGGATCCGGAGTTTAATTCACGTATAGGGGAGTAGGGAATGGCACATGTCCGACAAGAGACTCATAAGAACGCTTTATGACTCTGCACAGTGAGCAAAAAGAAGATTTTTAGGCAGTGCCGGGAAAGGAAAGAAAAAAAGAAAAGACATAAAGTGCAAAGAAAATGAAAAACACAGCAAGAAAGTTTTTGCCTAGTTCTGAAGTCTCTAGAAGTCTGGTTGATGAAATGTAAAGGGGTTTAGATTCACCTGTTATTATTTATGGCGGCTCTGCTAGAGTAAAATATTTTTGCATTAATTTCTCCGGGATATGCAGGGTTTCTGTGTTTGATGTCTCGAAATGCATAATACTAAAAAAAAAAAGGGACCATAGGAAAAAAATATATATAACTCGAGCGTCATAAATATGACTGCCGTCCCATGGGAGCCAGTCGGAGGCCTATAAATTTAGGCTGCGATGAAACTACAATCAGCTGGTGCTTATATCTTAGGAGGAATAGGTTTCCTAAATGTGAGCAGCTAAAGGAAAAGTCGAGAAGACGGCCTGTCCGTGTGAAGCAATAGCGGGATAGGAGGCAAAGGTAAAACAAATAAAAGGAGATAAATATGTCACTCGATCAGAGGAGACATTACTCCATATAAATTCTGAGAAGTGAATGAACAGAAAAGTAACTGGAAATATCTGCAGTGGATGGTGGGAGACAATTGAGAATAATAAAAGTAAGAGGTTATAACTTCTGATCAAATATGGCCACCCTTCTGATTGAATATGAAAGAGAAATTGTAGTTCAGGACTTTGGCTCATAGGGACAACCTTTGTGGACGTCCAAAATGTGGTTTCCTATTGGCCGCTCCAGCACAGAAGATGATTAATGAAAATGGGTTTCTAAACTGGACAACCCCTTTAACTTAAAGGGAATCTGTGTCCAAGACAATGCTATCTAATCTATCACCAACTTGTTAAAGAGCAGGAAGAGACGAGCAGATTGATGTATAACTTTAGTATAAAATGGAACATGTTAATTGAAATCCCAGCTCATTCTGTGATAAGGAGTCCAGTGGGCGGTGTCACTCAATGGACTGGACTCTTTAGCCTGAAAACATCAATAAATTCCATGTTATACTGAATCTTTTCCCATAATGATATATATCAATCTGCTCAGCTCCTTCTGCTCTATAACGTGATGCTAATAGCTTAGGTAGCATTTTCATTGTGACAGGTTCCCTTTAAGGCAATATTACAACTTATAATACTCATCCCTCATGAAAAGTGTCTGATTACAGGGGTCCTACTGTTGGGATCCATAATAGATTAAGTAGGTATGTTTGGCTCCCCAATAGGTACATCAGACGCCCTCTATTAGCTAGATAAGCCACCCCAATAAGTAAACAGCTTCTCCCCAGTAGTTAGGTGCATAGTTTCCCCCCAATAGGTAGGTCCCATTGTTAGGTATTTTCTCTCAGTAAGTCATTTCCCCTATATTAGTTTCCCCAAGTAGATAAAACATTTTATGAGTAATATCCCTCTAAATACAGAACCGTTTGAAGATACTTTCCCCTATAGGTAGTTTACCCCTGTAAATTGTACATTTTAGGTAATATTCTCTTATAGATAGGCCCCTCTGTAGGTAATAGTCCCTTATAGATAGGACCCTCTGTAGGTAATATCCCCCCCCCCCTATAGTTCAGGGCCCAGGGCAGTAACTCTGGGTAGTAGCAGTAGCAGTCAGAACCCCTTCCATGAGCAGCACTTAAATAGACACTTATCCCTTATCTCAATGAATAAGAAGATGAATGAATGATGGGGAAAATAATAAATGAATGTAGTACAGTTATTAAAGGGAAACTGTCAGCAATTTAGTAACATCTAACTTGCTGACATCTCCCTATAGCGCACGGAGCCCTGAGGATGAAGGTACTAAAAAAACTAATGAATAAAAAAGAAAAAAATATAAATGGTAGGAAAAAGATTTGGTGGAGGAATAACAGAAAAATGAAAGGATCAATGAAAAAATGTGATCAAAATAATAAATTAATGAATAATAGGAAATGAATGAACAAATGTATAAATGAATGAGGAATAGGAAATGAATGAACAAGTGTGTGTATAGAAACATAGAAGATTGTCGGCAGAAGAAGACCACTGGGTCCATCTCGTCTGCCCTTTTAGTATTTCCATTCTTATTATCTTCAGATAGATATATGTTTATCACAGGAAGATTTAAATTCTGTTATTGTAGATTTACCAACCACCTTTGCTGGACGTTTGTTCCAGGTATCTACTACTCTTTCAGTAAAATAATATTTTCTCACGTTGCTTCTGATCTTTCCCCCAGATAACCTCTCACTGTGTCCTCTTGTTTCTTGAGCTTGTTCTTACTAAAAACACTTCCTTCTTGAACCTTATTTAGTCCCTTAACATATATAAAGGTTTCCATCATGTCCCCCCTTTCCCTTCTTTCCTCCTGTAACATATATAAAGGTTTCCATCATGTCCCCCCTTTCCCTTCTTCCTCCTGTAACATATATAAAGGTTTCCATCATGTCCCCCCTTTCCCTTCTTTCCTCCTGTAACATATATAAAGGTTTCCATCATGTCCCCCCTTTCCCTTCTTCCTCCTGTAACATATATAAAGGTTTCCATCATGTCCCCCCTTTCCCTTCTTCCTCCTGTAACATATATAAAGGTTTCCATCATGTCCCCCCTTTCCCTTCTTCCTCCTGTAACATATATAAAGGTTTCCATCATGTCCCCCCTTTCCCTTCTTTCCTCCTGTAACATATATAAAGGTTTCCATCATGTCCTCCCTTTCCCTTCTTCCTCCTGTAACATACTTAAAGGTTTCAATCATGTCCCCCCTTTCCCTTCTTTCCTCCAGACTATACAGATTCAGGCAATGTTCACACTACGTAAGTTCCCGGCCGTAGCGCGTTCCGTGAATAAGCGGCCGGAGATTTACGTAGTTTGCGTACAATGGAAAGTATACGATCTACGGCCGCACAGTTCACACTACGTACGAACTTACGCCCGGATCGTATGCGGCGCCGTAAAAAATGAACCAGACCATTGTTTCTGGACGGAAATGCCGTAACTTACGCCCGTAGCGTTACATGCGGTCCCGTACGTAGTGGTGATTTCTTCATTTTTGCAGCTTTTTGTGCCGGTCCAAAAGGTTCTGTGGGGTGTCCGGGGCTAGGCGAAGATTTCCAAGTAAAAGACCGCTGTCAGATCGCTACGTAGGGGGCTCGGGAAGCGTAAGTAGACTACGGGCGTACGTTCGCAATGCGTACGTATCCGCCCGCATATCGAATATTCGCACGCCCGTAGTTTCAGCCGCACATGTACGGCGCCGTAAGAAATGCGTACGGATTCTTACGCAGTGTGAACATAGCCTCAAATCCTTAAGTCTTTCCTGATATGTTTTATGCCTCACACCCTCCACCATTTTTGTAGCCCGTCTTTGGACCCGTTCTATTTTATCAATGTCCTTTTTTAAGTGAGGTCTCCAGAACTGGACACAGTATACCAGATGTGATGTCACCAGAGCTCTATACAGCGGGATCACAATCTCCCTCTTCCTACTGGTTATACCTCTAGCTATACACCCCAGCAAACAATTTGCTTCCTCCACCACCTGGTTGCACTGGTTACTCATTTTAAGGCTGTCAGAAATCACTACCCCTAAATCCTTCTCTTCTGAAGTCTTTTCCAACACAGTACTGCCAATATGACACTCAGATAGAGGATTCCTCCTCCCCAAGTGCATTATTTTACATTTGGAAATGTTGAACTTCAATTTCCAATGCTTGGACCACTTATCTAGCAAAGCTAAATCCTTTTCCATATTACTGACACCTATAAATGAATGAGTAATGGGAAATGAATGAACAAATGTATGAATGAATGAAAAATAGGTAAATAATGAATTAATTATAGGTAGGAAAGTAACAAATGAAGAAGTGAATGAATGCATTAATGCCATTGTGTATGTCTTAATAAGTCTTTTGAATAAGCTTATTTCTATAGTACTTAAATAGTTCATAAATGTGTAGAAATAAATGAGAACATAATGAATGAATAATATAAATAAAATAAGTTGAGAGATTATATGAAGATGAATGGATCAATAAATGATCAAAAATAATAAATGAAAAATGTAAATAGAAAGGAAAATGTGAATGAATGAATGAAAGGAAAATGAATGAAATATAGGAACAGAATGAATATTCCTGGTATGTTATTGTGTATGTCTTACTATTGTGCAGAACTAGAGCCATCAGTCTGGGATGCATCATTAGGAAACTTTAAAGAGATATAAATGTCTTTTGATGAGGATCTGTAATAATTCCAGCCGCGACACTGAACGTAAAACGTAATAAAACAAAGACGCTATAAAGACGACATCACATAATAGACGGACTAGGAAGAAAATGGGAAGCCTCATCCTCGGGAGCCTCTTCATCAAGTAAACATAATTAAGACTTCATCTCTTTTTTTTTTTTTTGAGAATTGTATTTAAATTGCAGAAACAATTGAAGCTCGACTTTTACAAGAATTCTCCTCCACCGCCGCCGCCGCCATAAGAATAGATTCATGATGCTGATAGCGCGGCGCGAAGGCTCCTTCATAATGGGCTCTCAGCTTTGCTTAAATGGATAGTTCGCTTAATGTTAGCCGCTCGGGCTTTGAATACCATTCACTTTAATCGTAATTTTATAAAAAGGCAGAAGAAAATTGCATTAATTATACAAAGAACGGGATTTATTATAAGGCGGAAACAAACAATGGTGAACTCCATGGAAACCGCATTATTCTCCCGTCATCTCCATTTTCAGACAATACAATTTCCTGATTTGACTTTGCTCTTTTTCTTAAAGAAAGAGGAAGAAAATATCCTGTTGTAGATATGGTGTCTCCATAGGATGAGGAGGAGTAGTTACATACAATTATATTCAAGCTATCGACATGGGTCAAATCACTTTAGTGCAATTTTCTGTCTCCTCCACCGTAGACTTGGATTGGCCCTCAGATTGTTCAGAAGAACACGTCCTACCTATGTTTTAGGTTACTGCAGAGTTTTATTTTCTAACAAAATGTTCCCTAAATGTCCTTAAAATATTCCTATAGGTCCAATTACCTTTCTGAAAATTCTCTTTGGGGCCAACATGCCTAAAAAGTGCACATCATAGGGTGTAGATAATAGTGATGGGCAATGGACCTGCAATGAGCCTTTCCATGTCCTCATCCTTCATCAGAAGTGGTTGAGCATCGGCTGATCATCTGTCTTGAACATGCTTCAACATTTATCAGATCACACATCAGTACATACTTACCTAGTGCACTGCTGCTTGTGATTCGGCATCCTGTTCTCCGACTTTCCTATCCAGCCGCTGCATCTTTAGGTCCCGCCTCCTCCAGGATGATTGACAATCAGAGGAGGCAGGGCCTGAACATACAGTGGCTGGACTGGAGAGTCGGAGAAAAGGATGCTGGATCACACAGCAATACACTAGGTAAGTATGTACTACTGTGTGATCTGGAAACTGACAACACAGATATATGTATATCAGTACTGTCAGTTTCCATGGTTGCTTGAACAATACATGGATCGTTCGTGCTGCCCAGCCACTCGATTTCTCTTACCATGCAAAGACACTGCAAATGAGCCCCAATCTTACTGGTCGTTGCTCATTTGCGGCAGCCCAAGGCCGAGAAATCCTCTAATGTACCACTGCATGTATTGTCTAACTTTGGCAACACTTGGATATATTAGCATTAATTATGCATTTTTGACACAATTTTGATGCAACTTTCCCACATATTGTGAAATCATGGTAAAATAGCGCCATTTTGATGCAATTCCATGAAAATCACGGCATGCATAATTAACGCTAATTAAATGCCGTGTGTGAACAAAGTTTTAACCATAGCACTAATTGTCTAACTATGGCAACTCTTGGATATGTTAGTCCCAACTGTAACAGCAACATGACCCTTAAAGCATTAAAAGAACAGGGCTGCCAAACTTCACAACCATAGGACCTCATAAAAGTAATAGTCAGAGGACCCTCATAATAGCCAATAGTATTAGGAACACACAGGGCTGCTTCTGCCATGAGGCCAAATGAGCACTTGGCCTCAGGCGGCAGATTTTCAGGTGTCTGAGGGGGTGGCAACTGGGCCTGACATTTTAGTGAAGTCAGTCAGACCAACTCACTCAGTGTTCTCTGGTGTGTGCAGCGGAGGGCAGCCTCCCTATCCATATATCATGTGCTCTCCTTCCTCCCTGCCCAAGCCACCCCTGCGCTTAGAATAATAAAGTTCAGGACCTGTGTGTGTGCAGCGTATTCAGGGGGTACAGCATGTGGCACTACTCAGGGGGGACCATGTGTGGCAGCATAATATCCAGGAGTTGCAGTGTGTGGTATTATATTCAGTGGCCATAGTGTGTGGTATTATATTCAGTGGTCATAGTGTGTGGTATTATATTCAGTGGTCATAGTGTGTGGTATTATATTCAGTGGTCATAGTGTGTGGTGCTTCTACATTTCCGTAAGTTCTATTGAAATGAATGGAGCTGCACTCTTATACCACACACAATCTGGGTACAGGGGTGCCACTGTTTTTGCAAGAAAGCAGCTGAATTCTGGATAACTTTATGGTAGTTACCCACGCATTCCTGTTTACATGAGAAAAAGTCTAATCAACTACCGATTAATGCCCACACAGAAGCTGCTGCGAACTGAAAAACAGAGACAGAGGGACTGAAATCAGATCCTTAAGCAGTTCATTTTGGCCAAGCCAGCTGGAACAGTAAGCTAGGGATGCTTCATGCATCCCTTGCATACTGTAATATATTTTCTGTCCAGGTGCACTGCGCCTAACCCTGGGAATCTTTCTGCCCCGCACTACACAGCAAGCTTACACAGTGCCGACTGTTATGGGTTCCCTGGGCAGAATCATCTTCTCTATACAAAGAGAAGCAGCAACTCCTACTGAAACTCCATAATGTGGTCTTTTACTCTCTTTACTTGGCACCAAAAGTTAAAGTTTTCTACTTGTTCTTTTTGTTAATAGCCTTGTCTACCTGTCCCTGATATTGCATATAAGTCCTATTCAAGTCAATAGAGCCGATGTTCAATACTCGACACAGGCCATAGACAGAACCTTTTTGGCTTCCTGGACAATCCCTTTAAATATCCATGATGTACACAGTGATGTCTGAGATCAGCCTTCAGTGTCTTTTACATCATTTCAGAGACAGAAATATTCAGTAGGCTGTAGTCTGTTTGCTGTCTAGTAATTACAGATGAAGTAGTTTACGGCCATGTATTATAGTAGACGTGAATAACTAGGTCCATCCACCATGCTGGCGCCCCCTACTGTCCTTGGGTGTCAGGTGCATTCATTTCATCCTCACGCTCAGGTCCATCACCTGCAGATTATTGCAAGGGATGCAGTTTTGGTTGGGATTGTGTCTTGCACATCCGCTCTGTTACACTCAACCGAAAAAAACACATTTTAATTTTATGAATCAGCCTTGAACTCACAATTGTCAAATTCCGGTTGTTTATGATATTTGGTTTCAATGCTCCATTTCCTTTTCTCTCTTCTTTCAAACAATATTATCCGTCTTTGTTTTGCCTCCTACAACTAGCGATGCACTAATCCTTCTCCATCTGAGTCTCCTGCTGTTACAAACAGATTGCTTGCATTTCTTGCCACATAATCTCCATCTGTTTTAGAGATTACATGAAAACATTCGGCTAGTTTAGGGTTTTAGTGGCCATATTGGTCTGATAGAAATATTGAATTATTGTATATTTATGCCCCCCCCCCCCATATTCAATAGTTAATTCAAGAATTCATCATGTCCTGGGGCTTTACAAACTACATGTATATTCTATAAGGCAGGAACATGAGTAATGACTGCTACAACTCCTGGTTATATTATAGAATCCCCACGTGTAGAGGAAGTTGTCCGTGGATGGTGTCAGAGAATTATACAGATTTGTAATTTATTTCTATTTAAAAATCTCTAGACTTCCAGTACTTATCAGCTGCTGTATGTCCTGCAGGAAGTAGTGTATTTTTTTAGTCTAACACAGTGCTCTCTGCTGCCACCTCTGTCCATGTCAGGAACTTTCCAGAGCAGTAGCAGCAAATTCCCATAGAAAACCTCTCCTGCTCTGGAAAGTTCCTGACATGGACAGAGGTGGCTGCAGAGAGCACTGTGTCAGACTGGAAAGAATACACCACTTCCTGCAGGACATAAAGCATCTGATAAATACTGGAAGCCTTAAAATAGGCTGACATTTCTTGCTTTAGACAGATCATTTTCCAGCAGTGTCTTCCTCTAGGTTTACAGTAGAAGGTGACACCAGTAGATAGATAAGATGGGATTAGGTCATTTACAATAGGTGATGGTTAGAGCACAGCCCCCTGCATAGGCCTACAAAACTTTCTAATAGAAATTAACAGGATCAACTGCAGTCTATTGTTTCCTATGTACAGAGGGCTTTCTGTAAAGCATATTTGATGCCCATCATATTGGGCACTGCCAGTGGGAAAGTGTCCACTGTTATTTGAGTGCCCAAAGGGGGGGGGACAAAAAAATAAAGAAAATCTTTAAAACATTTGTTTTACAAAAAAAAATTAAATTAAAATTAAATTAAAATCAACTGTTCCCTGATAATAAACGAATACAAAATATTATAAAAATCATAAAAATGTTTAAATAAATTTTACATATAAACCTATAAAATTTGAAGTGTGAACATTGCTGCTGTTTATCACCACATCTTTCAAAAAAAAGGGGGGAAAAAAAACTTGTGTAACCCAAAATCACTCAAATAAAAACAATAACTCCTCTAGCAAAAAACAAGCCTCCACACAAGTATATATATATATATATATATATATATATATATGCTCTGGTAAGTAAAAAAAAAGTATTGGAAAAAAATAAAACATTATGTAAAAATGATATAAAAAGTTGTTGTCACTGGTTCTATTGACCACCAGAATAAATATGTCACTTGTACTGCACTGTGAACACAATAAAAAAAAGGCGAAAATTGCTGTTTATGGCCCATCTCATATGTCATAACGTATGTATCACATGTAATAGAAATTGATCACAATGTTATATGACACCCAACATGGAACCAGAAAACTATAACTCATAGCACATAAAAACACCGTCATTGACAGAACAATAAAAAGGTTATGTTGCCCATAACATGGTGACACAAAAACATCATTTTCTAAGGGTATTTTTTACAGTGCAAAAGCCATAAAACATGAAACAGTATATATATATATATATATATATATATATATATATATATATATATATATATATATATATATATACACATTATTGTTCTGACCAACAAAATAAAAATAAAGCATCAGTAATAAGACTATGAACAGCATAAAGTTAGAAAACAATTAAAAAAGCATTTTTTTCCTCACTGCCCAAATGAAATAATAAAAAGCCATCCCAAAATGATACTTAAATAAAAAGTACTTAAAGGGGTACTCCTATTTAAAAATCTAAAGTTTTTCAGTACTTATCAGCTGCTGTATGTCCTACAGGAAGTGGTGTATTCTTTCCAGTATGACACAGTGCTCTCTGCTGCCACTTCACTAGCGGATCAGTCAGTGCCGTTTCACCGTCAGCGACATAGATCAAAACCGTTTAGATGCTGTAATCGCTATTGATGACAGTGTCAGCTGC
Organism: Dendropsophus ebraccatus; assembly: GCF_027789765.1. Taxonomy (NCBI): domain Eukaryota; kingdom Metazoa; phylum Chordata; class Amphibia; order Anura; family Hylidae; genus Dendropsophus; species Dendropsophus ebraccatus. The sequence goes on along the minus strand of NC_091460.1, from coordinate 26,220,375 downwards.
AGATAGCTCGGGAGCCTGACCCATGATGTAGCTATAGGTAATGGGTTGGGTAGAAGGGTAGAACGGGAGTTCCCATCACCAAAAAATTGCCTTTATCAATGGCATAAGGAATAACTAGCTGATCAGAGTGGGTCCAACCACATTCACCAATTTTGGAAAGCCCCATAGAGAATAAATGGTGCCCCTGCGGCGCATGTGTGCTACACTTCCATTCTTTCAAGGATATTTGACGTCTACTCTCAGGGGGAAGTTAGTGTGGATGATTTTTTTTTTATTGTGTGAATATCCCTTTAAAGCTCCAGCAATGCAATAAATTTGTTACTCGCCATTTCTAGAATACGGATAAAGGAAACGTATTCCAGCAGTTTAATAAAATCCGGTATTTATTGTGTTAATTCCATAAAATCGTTACGTACAAAAAACGTAGAAAAATTCTAGACGCGTTTCAGCCCGCTCTGAGCCTTGATAACAGCATATGCTGTGATGAAGGTTTAGAGCGGGCCGAAACGCGTCTTTTATCCATGCTGCAACGCCTGATCACCCACAGGTGAGGTCCTTTGCACTCCTATTCCGGGAAAGAGAATAGCCAGCTATATTGCAGCAAGTAAAACATATACAGAGTAGCAGTGGAAAAAACTTTTGCTATTTCTAGAATACATTGCCGACCAACCTGGCTGCCGCCTTGATCTCTAGTAAAACAAGTCGCATTTTAAGACGAGCGAACTTTTCAAAGTTTGGTTCGGCAGGTTCACCTAACTTAATGTAACTGCATGAAAACAGCTAAACAATTGCAGGTGTTTAGCTGTTTTACTGTGGTTCGAAAAGTTCACTCATCATACTTACCTGTCTGAACTCCCTTTCTTCTTCAGTCCCGTCTTCTCTAGTGCAATATTTTCAGCTGACGTAATGAAACGTTGCATTTGCCAGGTGAAATGAAGTACCCACGTGTAGATTGATACCTAGATGCTCTCTTTGTACTTTGTACTATCATTTGGATTACTAATAGACGGAGATCATGTCTGGTGAGGCAAGCATTGTCTATTATCTTTAAATATTAGTTTGGTGCTGTTGGGACTGTGTTTAAAGCTGTCCTCTCCAGTGACAGCCTGTTTAGCCAATCACTTGCCACTGTGCTGTCCCGTCCTAGTCAGCAAGTGATTGGCCGTCACTCTACACTCTACGCTGAAAACACCGGAGACCAACTTAAGGACACCAGGAAGCACAGACAGGTGAGTATTTCTTTTTTTTTTTTTTTTTTTTTTTTTTTTTTTTATATAGATGTGCCGCCACCATCTTCCTGAACTTGTTTTGAACTTGGTTTGGTAGCCAACCAACCTTGTTCCAAAGTTCGGAACGAATTTTGATTCAAGAGGCTTGGTTAGCTTATCTCCAGTCCTCCTCCTCTCTACCCAATCCTATTCCTTCTGCTACCGATTCATTCAAAGTCTATGGCACTGATAGAATCTAGTCATCAGTACGGCTACTAGTACGGCCATCGTACTATTCTGTGGATAGGTAAAAGAAAAAAAAAACTTTTTTTTTTTGCCCTCAGGAAAATCCCTTTAACCTACAGCTAGAGACACATTGAAGGTTGGCTGTAATATTACAAGGCATATAAATGGAGCGGCCTATGTTGACAGCAAGATAAATCTCATACTTTACCCTATTAGATTAAAAAGCATATCTGAATTCATTAAGAATATGTTAGGGATTGTTTGTATGTTATCTTCCAGTCTATTCCACTGAAGGTAATCTATCACAGACATCAGCTATCACATTATATTTACAGCTCCGGTTCACAGTAGGGGTGACAGAAATACTGTGGAAGCTACAAATAAAATGCATTCTACTTTATGTGCAAAGTTTAATTTTATCACTTTTTTTTTCCGAAGCTACAGATGGAAACGGCTGCCTTATCAAATGGTGTAATACCATTGTAAGTATATAAATAACAAGCGTCTACTCTCCTGCTGGGCAAATGGAAGCGGAATATTAAGAGAGGTAGGAAGGAGATGCATTATGTTCCATAACAATTTACTTTATAATCTTCACAAATTGGATGTAGTTTGTGCCGCAATAACTATCATTAAGCATTTCCTGTCCGGCACCATTTACATATAATGGCCTCTATGAGGCTGACACTGTCATTTACTCCACATATCAAACACAGGACTCCTAGGGTTCAGATCCAATTTGAGTATCATCTATATGTAGTTTTTATAGCCTGATAAGCTTTCATGTCTATGACAGCTACCTGTTGGGAAGAAAGGAAAGTGGACACATCATATCTGCAGTTTGTAGTCCTATGGGGCACTTCTATCTGTTCCGTAATTTTACTTGATCATCTAGTTCTATTGTGATTAATAACATACCATATCTTTACAGTGGTTAGAATTCCATCTATGGACATTTATGTTAAATAATAAAATTATGGCTACTTGCCACTGCCACTAGGGGGAGCTCATCACATACAGGTTTATATAAAACGCCCATTCTGGTCAGTAACTTTGACAGTAAAATGTTTGTTACAACTAGATGTGTCTAGAAACATTAACCCTTTAAAGGGGTATTCCACCCAAAGTAAACTTTATATATGTTGCTGCTCTTGGGGAGAACATAACTAACAGACTGTTCTTACCTGTCCATGATCCACCAGTGTCCTCCTACGTCATCTTTTGGTTCCCCGGCTGAGCAATCTCACCTTCACTTCCGAGACAGACTCATCTGGCTCTGACAGTCCGCTCAGCCAATCAGTGACCAGGATGGGACAGCACCACCAGTGATTGGCTGAGCAGGATGTCACCCACAGAAGACTCCGTCTCAGAAGTGAAGGTGGAATTGCTGAGCCGGGACCCAAAGATGACGTAGGAGAACGCTAAGGAGCGTGGAAAGGTAAGAAAAGCCTGTTGGTTATGTTGTTCCCAGGAGCAGCAACATTGAGTAAAATACAGACATGGAGAGAAACGAGCTGCTGCATCTCACACCTATGGCTGACACTAATGTCTCCCAGCTACACTAATGTCTCCTGGGTACACTAATGTCTCCTGGCTACATTTGTCTGTTTGCTGACGACACAAAAGTGTGCAAAAGGGCTGATATTCCTGAAGGTGTCAGTAATATAGAAAACGATTTAGCTTTGCTAGATAAGTGGTCCAAACGGTGGAAATTGAAGTTCAACGTTTCCAAATGTAAAATAATGCACTTGGGGAGGAGGAATCTTCTATCCGAGTATCACATCGGCAGTACTGTGTTGGAAAAGGCTTCAGAAGAGAAGGATTTAGGGGGAGTGATTTCTGACAGCCTTAAAATGAGTCACCAGTGCAACCAGGCGGTGGGGAAAGCAAATCGTATGCTGGGGTGTATAGCTAGAGGTATAACCAGTAGGAAGAGAGAGATTGTGATCCCGCTGTATAGAGCTCTGCTGAGGCCACATCTGGTATACTGTGTCCAGTTCTGGAGACCTCACCTAAAAAAGGACATTGATAAAATAGAACGGGTCCAAAGACGGGCTAAAAAGATGGTGGAGGGTGTGAGGCATAAACCATATCAGGAAAGACTTAAAGATTTGAATCTGTATAGTCTGGGGGAAAGAAGGGAAAGGGGGGACATGATTGAAACCTTTAAGTATGTTAAAGGACTAAATAAGGTTCAGGAGGGAAGTGTTTTTAGTAAACAACTGAGCTCAAGAACAAGAGGACACAGTGAGAGGTTAGTTGGGGGAAAGATCAGAAGCAATTTGAGAAAATATTATTTTACTGATAGAGTAGTAGATACCTGGAACAAACTTCCAGCAGAGGTGGTTGGTAAATCTACAATAACAGAATTTAAACACGCCTGGGATAAACATATATCTATCCTAAGATAATAAGATAGAAAATACTAAAAGGGCAGACTAGATGGACCCAGTGGTCTTTTTCTGTCGACAATCTTCTATGTTTCTACATTTAAAAACCAATGCCAGGATGTTGGTATATAATTTGATCAAACCATATTGCCTCATGTACCACGTGCAGGTCTCCTGGATCACATGAGTCCCTACACTAACTCAACACTGTGTTGGTCAGCGACCCCAAACCTCGCAAAGCGAGCACAAGCAGGGAAGGGAAGTCATGGAATGGCCCTGCAACCCCAACTGGCGCCGCCGGCGGAGAAAGCGGCCACCAAGCAACACAGGTGTGAATATGTTCTTGCTACTCACCACTGCTCCCTGCAGGTAGAATGGGAAAACTAGGAGGTACTTGAGTATACCCCTTTAAAGATCTTCAGCTGTCTTTTGACATTTTTCAGCATTACCTTTTTGATATTATTGACAGCTCCAGCACTTAGCTATCACTAACATCTCCAATCCCAACAGCATCCTCCTGAACAAGAAACCTCTAATCCCATTTAACCCTTTCATTGCCATGGCTTCCCACTCCAATTGGGTCGTCATCATCAGCAGGTTCACAGAACTTTGAAGAAAAGTTGGGCTTCGTCTGAACCGAACCTTAAACAACCCACACTAAAACATCCTTCCTTCCTTCTTTTCTTCCTTCCTTGCTCTCCTCCCTTCCTTCCCTTTTCTCTGCATATGGACCAGGATGTGTTCAGGTCATACAGTATGTGCACTTTTTGCCTCTTTTGGGAGACAGCAGAGAAGCTCCACCTCAGTGACACTGTTGAGCCCGATGGCACTAAGGATTAAAACCTTTTTTTCTCCAATAAGAAGCCCCAGACTTCCCTAACATATGTAAATGTGCAGCCACCGCTGTTGTGCCTCATGCTTGGTCCATCACCGTGCAATCATGGGGGACATTATAACTAGAAATGAAGGAAGCGGGCTCTGTTAGGGTCTGTACGAAGCCAATAGGTCGGCTTCTGAATCCCACTGTCTGCTCTTTCCGTAAAGAAGGTGGATACCATCTTGAAAACTTGGACACAGCTATAGGCCATAGGCTGCATCCATGTTTTCCTGGACTCCCTGGGGCTGCATCCAACTTCTTCAGCCACCCTGAATCAATGACCAAGTTGTGTTCATCTCTAATCTTCAGTGACATTTGAACTTTTTATCTGACCTTGGTAGTTTGTAACAATTCTGTTTCTTGAGGCTTGAACATGGCTCCATTGATGACCCTACGTGTTGCCATGTACCATGGGTGAATAAATAGGTCACACTGTCTTGCAGATTGTGGAGTGCTGCATCTTCCTCCGTATTCCTGGCACACATTGAAGCAATTTACAGTATGTCTTGGCATTGTTGGAGTTGTCCTTTAAGAAGCGGTGTAATCTTAGCTCTGCAAGTCGTGGCCCGTATATGAGTTTCCTTATTTGTATGCTCATCAGGTTCAAGGATTCTATCAACTGTAATGTAAATGTTGAAGAATATCTGTCATTTTCTCCTTGGCAATTTCATTACGGTAATAAGATATTCTTGGTACATTTCTGAGGATTATTGCATCTGTTGGCCTTAGCTCGCAGGTATGCAATAATAAATATAAATGCACAGCCTGTTTTGTCTTATTGCTTAATTAAAGAAGTATACTGTATTTCCTGACAGTCTACCTCCAAGCTGTTTAAACTATTATGGTGCATTCTGCAGACATATAAACCACTAGATCATAGTAATAAAACTTGAAAGAAGTTAGCTGGGAAGAATTTATACATTTTAAATGAAACTTATTCCCTGTACAGGTTTTTATTTATTTATTTGTTTACCCCTGAAAAATGTTTTCTATTAGGGCCGATGTTATTAAGGAACTAATCGGAATATTCATCCGGAGCAAAGATAAATGAGGTGTGGAGAGACGGGGGGAACATGAGTCAAAGTTGATAGGTCCAATGAATGTCAGTGTTCTCTTTTTATGTTTAGTTTTTTTGCTTTTTGTTTGTTTTCCATATCTGAAGAGGAAATGTGATTCGGTCATATGACGTAGCTTAAGATGCTTCCAGCCTGAGGCAGACTCTATGAGAAGATCGCTGATAATATTGATCTATGTTATACCGTGGGCGGCAGGACCGGCCTAGGGACCCCCGCTGGAAGGCATTTTCCCCTGCTTTGTGGTGACGGGGAAAATGCCTGCCTCGGCTGATGGACTGGCAGCTCAGACAATTAGTGACTGAAGCGGTGTCCCACCCCCGTCACTATCAATCCATCAGCCGGGTCCCGAGGCCAGTCCCTCTACTCACTGCGGGTATGGGGAGAAGTAAGTTCGTACTTGTTATCAAATTCCCCAATGTCGGCTGCTGGATTTTAAAGATGGCTACACTTCTCCTTTAAAGGAGAAGTCCGGCAAAATTTTGATTAAAGTATTGTATTGCCCCCCAAAAATTATACAAATGACCAATATACACTTATTACTTATTGCTTTTTTTCCTGCACTTACTATTGCATCAAGGCCTCACTTCCTGGATAAAATGGTGATGTCACGACCCGAATCCCAGAGCTGTGCCGGCTGTGGCTGCTGGAGAGGATGATGGCAGGGGGACACTGAGGGACACAGGGCACTGGAGGGACACTGAGCATCCCCCTGCCATCATCCTCTCCAGCAGCCACACACCGCACAGCTCTGGGAGTCGGGTCGTGACATCACCATTTTATCCAGGAAGTGACATCACCATGTTATCCAGAAAGTGAAGCCTTGATGCAGTAGTAAGTGCAGGGGGAAAAAAGCACTTTACAAGCATTCCCCATAATAAGTGTATATTGGTGATTTGTATAACTTTTGGGGGGCAATACAATACTTGACTAAAAATTTTCGTTGGACTTCTCCTTTAACTCCTGAATACTTCAATGTGCTGTTTAAAATAACAGAGAAAATAGGTGGCGGCATCTTGTGGCCAAAAAGTATTATTACAATTCTCATAGACTTATATACAGGAACCTGGCTACAGAGTGTTAAAGAGTGAGGGTTAAAACACCACAATGTAACTACCTGCTATAAACTAGTAAAATTACAAAAAATCTGCATAATAAAAAGCAAAAACAATGCACATGTGACAATCTTCAATTTTCATGTCTATAAGGGAAAACAAAGCAGTATGGCAGTATAGGTATGTTATATATGGCAGTAAGCTTTATCTAAGCAGGCATTAGTCAGTCCATAGGGGTTCTAGTACAAGTCGTTGACACCCGAATTTGGCCTCCCTGGGCACATATCAGTATTATTTATTAGTAGAGGTAATATTTTCCTTGTCTATCATACTAACCGTCCTAAAATCCTGCAAATTTTAAGCGTTTCGTTTTCTATTCCCAAATCAGAATGGATTGAATCTCTCCAGTCTAATGATACCATAATGGAATTTCTGCAAAATGTTTCTTTAGAAATATCAAACCACTTTAAGAAAAAGGATGGGAGACATAAGCTGTATATTTAAGACTGATGTATTAAAGTATAATCAAAGGAGACCTATCAAAATTGAATAAGACTCCGCAACCAAAATGATTATCAGATTAAAAGAGTCAGGGATTGAGACTGACAAGGTGATTTATAATTCTAGAAACAAGGGATTTCAATCTGTAGTCAAGCAAATATTCAGCTAGGAAGACGGCGGAATATTAAACCACTAAAATAGGGTTAAGTGATATGGAAACTGATTCGATTCTATGGTATAGAGAATATGATCTCATAAAGTCATTGACTTTACAATGTACTGTGCATGGCACATTAGTAGAAAAGTTAAATCTGCAACTTGCAAGACAAGTATGGGAAAAGTTTGTGAGGAAGAGTATAAGAAACTACCAGGGAAATACATATAAATTGTAGGATCTCATATCAAAATTTATGGACTCCATAAACAGCCGGATGAGGAGCTGGGCCCACTCCATACACAGCAATATGAGGAGCTGGGCCCACTCCATACACAGCAGGATCAGGAGCTGAGCCCACTCCATATACAGCTGGATCAGGAGCTGGGCCCACTTCATACACAGCAGGATCAGGAGCTGGGCCCCCTCCATACACAGCAGGATCAGGAGCTGAGCCCACTCCATACACAGCTGGATCAGGAGCTGGGCCCCCTCCATACACAGCAGGATCAGGAGCTGGGCCCACTCCATACACAGCAGGATGAGGAGCTGGGCCCACTCCATACACAGCAGGATCAGGAGCTAAGCCCACTCCATACACAGCAGGATCAGGAGCTGGGCCCCCTCCATACACAGCAGGATCAGGAGCTGAGCCCACTCCATACACAGCAGGATCAGGAGCTGAGCCCACTCCATACACAGCAGGATCAGGAGCTGAGCCCACCACATATACAGCAGGATCAGGAGCTGAGCCCACCACATATACAGCAGGATCAGGAGCTGAGCCCACTCCATATACAGCTGGATCAGGAGCTGGGCCCACTTCATACACAGCAGGATGAGGAGCTGGGCCCACTTCATACACAGCAGGATCAGGAGCTGAGCCCACTCCATACACAGCAGGATCAGGAGCTGAGCCCACTCCATACACAGTTAGATCAGGAGCTGAGCCCACTCCATACACAGCAGGATCAGGAGCTGAGCCCACTCCATACACAGCAGGATCAGGAGCTGAGCCCACTCCATACACAGCAGGATCAGGAGCTGGGCCCACTCCATATACAGCTGGATCAGGAGCTGAGCCCACTCCATACACAGCAGGATCAGGAGCTGAGCCCACTCCATACACAGCTGGATCAGGTAGGTACTGATTATTGAACCACCCCCTCGGAAGCATTGGGTATGGAAGCACTCACTAGTAGGCACTGTTTATAGAGGTACTTACTGTTAGACACTGCTTATGGTGCCCCCCATGTCACTGTTCACAGGAGTGCTCTACTTATGGGGCCAACACATGAGGGTAGAGCTTATTCTAGGACATCCCCATAGACTGTATCCATCATCAGTATTGTTTCTTCACAGTAATTTTCAACCTACCATATTATTTGCCTACTGTATTGTTTTTACCACAAATCCATCATCAACATGGAGGAACCTAAAGCAACGACCATCCCGATAATAAACTTCCAGGACTGCAGTAAAGACTGGCACACAGACAGAAGACCATGTAAAATCAGTACGATGTCATTCTGCCCAACAATGCGGACCATGTGCCATACAGATTGCTAGTAAACCATGTGCCTTATATTCTTGCAGAGCTCTGGGATACTGCGGAAGGCCGATAGATTTCCAGCGGCCTCCCATCTTTTATGGAGCCATTTTAGGTGGAATCCTAAAACATTTTGCGGTTTGTCATCAATTTTTATATTCCCTTAATTTCTTTAATACTCCTTATCATTGATTTGCTGGCAGCTTTAAGAAAACTCTTAACTTTTATCTCCCCGGTATTGTCATCAATTCTTTTTATAGTTGGCAATTTTATTCTACCCACACAATGAAGTACGTGTGCGGAGCGTAGAACAATTAATGGACTATGGATGTAAATAGCGGAAATATTTGTGTTGTACGCTCTATGGCGGAAATTTACATTGTAGATAAAAAAGTTATGATGAGGCATAAAGAGATCCGGGGATGATGGCACTGCTATCTGGACATAGAGGAAAGGTACACGACTGCTGTCTGCCAAGGGAGGGGGCGCCGCCGCACTCAGCTGCTATTCATGCTGTTCAGTTACATCGTCATAGAGGATACCAGTAGCTGCTAATTCTTTGGTTGTATGATGGTTTACACAATATATGCTAATCACAAACCAAAATAAGTGGGGGTCCCTGTACGAAATATGTCTATGTGGGTCAACCCAGCAGTTACTATGTTGGTTGAGGGTGCTTTTTTGAGTTACTGTCATTTGAAAGAACTTTTAGCAAATCTCCAAAGAAACCCTTTCCTGTTCTGGGCAGTTCCTGACATGGACAGAGGTGGCAGCAGAGAGCACTGTGTCAGACTGGAGAAAATACACCACTTCCTGCAGGACATACAGCAGCTGGAAGTACTGGAAGATGAGATTTTTAAAAAATTAGAGAACTATATAACTTTCTTCACCTGTAAATTTCAAATCAGTTGACAGATGTATGTTCGTCATAGTAGAAACTCTTGTAGTTTTGCTATAAGTTAGTGGGGGAAACCTTGCCTATTCCCTCACTGGCCAGCCATCCAAAAATGTAAAATTCCCCATCACATCCCTAATCTTATTGCCTTATCTCATGTAGCAAATTTCCATTATCACCTGTATATCTCCTTATAACCTCGTGTTCTATCCCATTCCATTATCCCTTATCATTTTTCATTTTCATCCATATATATATATCATTTCCACCTGTATCTGACTATACAGATGGGTCCAATCTTATCCTAGCTCTAGGCTAAATATATTTACCATTCATGTTATAAAATCAGTTTTTCTAGTAACTTGAAGTGTAAACACTGTAATCCATGGGAGGAGACACAGAGATTTCTGTATACATAAGGCCTTTTGAGTCCTTTGATATTATGTCAGGATATTGTGGTAAAAGGCCACTAAAAAGGTCATTAAAATTCCCCTTCCTGACTTACCTAAGGGAGAGGTAAGGATGGACACATCTCTATAATATACATTGTCACCTACAGATGTGCCCACCCTTACCTTTCCTTGAATTTAGTTAAAGGGGTACTCTGGCGGGCAGGTTTTTTTTTCGATCTGGCCGGGGAGGAGGTGGCTGAGGGCAGCGAAGTCCACTCACCTCCCCGGTTCCAGCGGCGGGTCCCGTATCGCGCCGCTTCGGTCCCCGCTGCCCGGCTGCTTCCTGGTCTCTGACGCGGGCTTGAGACGTGACATTTCAAGTCCACTTGGCCAGTCAGTGACGGAGGCGGGCAGGAAGCGTCCGGGCAGCGGGGAACCTGAGCGCCGTGATACAGGACCCGCCGCTGGAATCGGGGAGGTGAGTGGTAGGGATGAGCGAATCGGCTGAGGTTCGGGTTTGTATGAACCTGAACTATCGGCTTCTGATTCCCGCTGTCTGCCCGCTCCGTGGAGAGGGTGGATACAACCTTGAGGACCGCCTGGAAAACTGGGATACAGCCATAGGCCCGAACCTCAGCCGATTCGCTCATCCCTAGTAAGTGGACGTTGCTGCCCTCAGCCACCTCCTCCGCCAGATCAAAAAAAAAAAACTCCCCAGGAGTACCCCTTTAAGGACTCCAGTTTTTTATCACACAACTGTTTTCTCATTATACACTGTTCTGGCATATCCAATCCTGTCAGTAGAAATAGGACAGTGGCTATAATATCATAATGGATTTTATATTGCAGTGTGACCTTGGAGGGGTTGTCCATTGGAAAGGACCTCTAGCTAATACTCTACAGAGGAAACTCTTTTAGGGGAACTTTGGCAGAATTAATAAAAAGTACACTGGTAGATGCTGTGTAACATGGTACTCTTCTTAAGAGTGCTTGTGGCTGGCGAATTGCGGTTTTCCAAACATTACTAGAGTTCATTGAGCAGATTGAGCACTACACAAGTGCATTTTTTAATGCTGAAGTGCTCAACTAGAGTAACAAGGCCCATTGCCTGGGAGACTCAAACATTAAACAAGGTGCTCTTGTTCAGCAGAGCAGAGAGTACCTAGTTAACTGGAAAACTTACAAAGTGACAGCCTGGCCTCCAAGGAGTTAAGTTAACTCTGCTCAGCAAATCAGCGGCTGAGTAGGAAAGAGCGAAGATAGAAGATAGAAGACCAGCAGGAGTACTATTTTAAACCCCTATCCCCACCCCCAAACCCACCACCACCACCACCACCACACACACACACCTGAGCACCACAAGGTCCTCGGTTGAGCACCAAGCTCGATCAAATACCCCGATGCTTGACCAAGCATGCTCACTCGTCTCTATTTTTCCCATATTTCAATAATAGGTGAAAAGTGTCTGATCAGAGGGGGTCCAATTCCAAATCCCTCACCAATCACAAAAATGTAGGTTCCTACGTCCCTTGTATAAATGTGGCAGTTGAGTGTGTGCTCTCTATTCAAGGACATGTGGCAGTTGAGTGTGTGCTCTCTATTCAAGGACATGTGGCGGTTGAGTGTGTGCTCTCTATTCAAGGACCCCATTTCTCATGGTTGGTGGGGGTCCCAGTAATTGGACTAATAGTATTTTTGAGCTTTTTTAATATATAAATGGACTCACCTGTCGCTGACCGACCTGCAAGGCTGTTCTGATGGTTCCAGACACCCCCCTCCCATGTTCTTCCTGATTGCAAAACACAGAGGAAATTCTCGCTCATTCTATCATTGGTTGAGTTGGGTAACCAGTGTTGTGGCCGTGTCCGAAACTGCACCGTTATTGAAGTAATATCAAAAGTGTGATTGAAAATAAGCCAGAGATCGAGCTCTTTTTGCTGCAAAGATGTGTATCCTACGGAAGTGAAAGACATCACTGGTAGTAGGGGAGTGGAGAAGGGGAGATGTATAGAGTTATTACTGTTGAACAGATAAGGGCAAAGAAAAGGAAGAGAGTTCAGGAATTTAAGAAAACATGGGGTGTATGGATTACCGAGGAGGGTACTGACATAAGTTTTGGGTTTTGTTTTTTTTTTTGTTTTTTTTGTTTTTGTGATATGAAAGGAGTTAAAATCAAGTGACTTAAAAATTTGATGACTGTGAGCCGGAGGCTGGATCGGAGACCCCCAAAAGAGCAATAAAAGAGTTAGATAAGGGTAGTAGGAGAGATCTGGTCCCACTTTGGTACCCTTAACCTTTCAAGAGGTTAAGGGTACCTGGCTGTCTGGTGGTGATTTGACTTGACCTAACCATTCCTCTGGGTCCGTGTCCTTCTGTTCTCCGACCTAGCCCAGGGGGGGATAGGATTGTTCTCATTAGAGGAGGTTTTCCTTTCCATTTTTTAGTTTTTGAGGTTGTTTTAATTATAGCTGGGGATAATCTTGGTAAGAGATACTTAATGGGGAGTGGGGGGCCTCCGGGGCAGTCTCTGGTAGGTTTAAATATCTTATGTATAGTGGTAGATTAATGGTAGATGAATTGAACATCTTTGTCACTGAAATGTTTCTTTAATTAAGGAAGCTATGAAGTAGTTGTTTTTTTTTCCGTTTTTTTTTGTTTAGGGGGGGTTGGAAAAATAACTCTATGTATTATATTGTGATAATGTGTTTTTGAAATGTACTTAAGGATAAAAAAAAATTAAATAAAAATTTATAAAAAAAAAAAAACAGGTACCCAATGTGACGAGTAATTAACTACTAATACTGGTGGAACTGCAAGGGATCGCCTGCAGGTGAGTACTTCTTTTTTTTTTTTTTTTTTTTATTCCATGCAACCTGAGCACTTTGAAAGATAAAAATAATTCTCCAGACAATCCCTTTAAAGGCATGTTTTAAAATTGTTAAATAAAGTTAAGTATAAGACCGGAATTTTTCACCACTTTTCTCCTCCAGATTCTTCACCTTTTTTTGTAGTTTCCTGAACTCTATTTTAGTTACCGAAGAACATGCTCAGAAGTGCAGATACAACTATTCAGCCTATGTGAGAATAAGGTAAATTATGCCTCTTCACCATCATCCTCATCTCTGGTTAAAAAAAAAATAATAATTGACAAACTGTATTTTATAACCCAGCGAGATCCCAATTCTAAAAGTGTGGAAACATTAAAGAAATAGCAGGATAGATGTCACTGATAAAAAGCAACATGTATAAGAGCATGAAGAGTAAGTAGTGTTCAGCCTCGACGCCAGCGGAAACGGCCATTTATCTACCAACATTTCCTCATTCCCTGGATGCAACCTTCTAAAATAGACTGAGAATTATAGCTGTTTGTTACCGAGACTCTACAGAATAGACCGAGAGGTATCTGAATCTTATAATGTATGCGCCCCTGTATGGACCAGAATAGAAGCTCAATAGGCAACCGATTTTAAGTGGACACAACTTGTCAAAATACAATTCAATACATTTAAAGGACAAGTGCCATGAAAAACTTTTTCCCAGTAATTGAAGCACATTACAAAGTTATATAACTCTGTAATGTGCTTCAATCACCTATCTGCCTCCCTTCCCTGTCTTTTCCCCCCTCCACCCCCCAGCAGGAAGTGTCCTAACTACTGTCGTCACCGTCACCAAGCTCTTCTCTCAGCTCCTTCTCCTGTTACAGCAGCCCCCCCCCCCTCCCCTGCCTTGTCAGGTGACTCAGCTTGCTCAGCTCCCATTGGCTGAACAACTGCAAGCCATCACTTGGACTGGGGAGGGGGGCTGGTGTAACAGGACCTAGAGCAGCCCTCCTGCTGATGACTCATCCTCACAAGAAGGAGTTGCCTGGTGACGGTGACGACAGTAATTAGGTCTGTGTGAGTTAGGACACTTCCTGGTGGGGGGTGGAGGGGGTAAAAGACAGGGAAGGGAGGCAGATAGGTGATTGAAGCATATTACAGAGTTATATAACTTTGTAATGTGCTTCAATTACTGGGAAAAAGTTTTTCATGGCACTTGTCCTTTAAGTTCAAATACAATTTCAATCCATTATGATGACATGCTAGCAAAACTTTGGACAGGCGGCATTTGGCATTACAACCACTTGACAGCCACATATAGTATATATAGTAAATCAGAGCCAGTCATCACAAGCTACTCATCTAAGGATTTATCGAGTCAAGAGGGAAGGACCATTTGTACATCCAGAATACTGCACGCCACTGAGCATTCTACAAGATTGAGTGATTACAGTACTGGGTAATATGCCATTATATTTGTCTATTTCATACAAGTTACAACAAAATGGAAGGCGATAGTACTTTGTTAAAGGGATTATCCGGCATTGGAAGAACATGGTCATGGCCACTCTTGTCTCCAGTTTTAAAATTTAGTTCCATTGAAGTAAATTGAGCTTAAAGGGAATGTGTCACCAAAATTTCTAAATTTTCTTTTACTGATTACAGTCAGATACTAAGACTTCTGGTAATGCAGTCAACTTTGTGTTAGTACTGTACTGTGTTAGTATACACCGTGTGTTGATATGCTCACTAGTGCTGTATACAAAAATTCTGTCTGACCCACTAATAGTCTGCGCTGTGTGTATCTATATGTTTCGTTTAGATAGTAAGACTTGTTCTTTTATTCTAATCTGTTTCTATTTTCTGATTGTAATTTTTTTTTTATTTCACTTTTTGTACATTGTTATGAGGGTTGCCATCTTGCTTGGGTTGTTCTTAACAAGATTTAGTGGCATGTTTTACAACAAGACTCATGGAGATAGACGACAATAGACAGAGTCTCTTCTTCGAGGTGAATTTGAGACATTACTGAGCGTGCTCTTTGACCTTTAAAGAGGTCATCCACAGGGAGCTGCTTTACTTTACAGCAGCCTCCTCTTATCAACACAGACACAACAGGAAGTCTTAGCTTAGTTTTAGCCCCAGTGGTGATGATGAAAACTGCAAGATAACAGGATTATTTTATAATATAGATAGAAAAAAGAAAAATTAGAAAAAATATCACCAAAAATTCTTAAAAAATATGTTTAACATAAAAACATTATTTAAACAAAAAGTCATTGCAAATAATACATTATATACAATATGGTATTACTCCCATAGAAGGGTCTAGACTTTGTGGAAATGAACCTCCATGTTGTAAACCTCAGCCTGCTCACAAGAGATTCCAAAGAAAGATGGGAATCATTTTCAGACAGGCCAAGGTCGGGGCAAGCAGATATTCCTCCATGATGGTAGACGAATAGATCAGGGTTGGTGGCATTCTCTCATAACAGTCTGGGTATGTGCACACTGAGTAATTGTGACGGAAACTCTGTCGCGGAATTCTCAGCTCGCGGACTGTGGCGCGTGCGGGCGTCTCCGCTAAAGATGCGCGGACCGCCAGACTTTTGGTCCGACGGCATCTGCGCTCGATTCTCAGAATGCTATTCTCAGTTAGTGCAGCTGGTATAAAGACTATAACAGGTAGCCCGAATTGGCGTTGGACATTACAAAAATATGCACAAGCCTAAAGGACAGAAATGGCTGCACATCGCACCCATGGTTGACATGAAAGCTTGTTCAGCTACATTAAGAACCAACATCAGGAGTTAGTATATAATTTGATCAAACTTTATTGCCTCATGTACCAACATGCAGGTCTCTGATCCACATGAGTCCGTAAGCAAACAACACTGTGCTGGTCAGTGGACGCAAACCCCAAAAAGAGGGCACAAGCAGGGAAGAGAGGCCATAGAATGGCCCTGCAACCCCAATGTCACAGGACTAAACCCCAAGGGCCCCCCCAAACCCGGCGGAGAAAGCGGCCACCAAGCAACACAAGTGTGAACAAGGTGTTACTTCTCAACATTGCTCCTGCATGTAGAGTGGGAAGAATAGGAGGTACTTACCGTATGTACACAGGTGCTTCCTGCTAATTTGGATCACATGGGTCTTACAAGGGAGGAGTGCTAGCTACAAAGAAAAAAGGGACAGAATACATAAATATGCACAAGCCAAAAAGACAGAAATGGCTGCACATCGCACCCATGGTTGATATTACAAACTTCCGATAACTCCTCCTCATACACAGTGGTGATTGTTTTTTATCAATGTAACTTTCATAAGAAACATAAAAATACGGAAAAAGAAGTGCATTCGGAAGTTGGTGTGGTTTAAAAGAATTGGAAGTTGGTGTGGTTTATTCATTGGAACAGAAAGACAAAGTCTGGGTAGTCAGAATTGTAGGGCACTTTTCCACTACAGAAAGCAAAGCACCTTATCGTTGGGCCAAGGAATGATGGGAGGTTGAACCTTATTAATCCGGGGGAGCAGAGAAAGATGTGCAACATGCCGTACTAGAAGGTAGGGGTGACAATCAGGATGGTGTGCAGCATGGCTGGAGGAGACATAGAGACAGGGAGCAGGAGGAGCGATATGACGGCAGACACAATTTGTTCTCCATAAGATATAAGTCCTGTTTTTAAAAGGTGTCGGTCACAATGCCACCATAACAGTACCTAATAAAGTTCTGCAGTAGTGTTTCCGCCATACTGTTTCCCTACACAGTGTAAGTCAGTGTGTCTCTCTCTTAATATAGCACACATATGCCCCATACATTATATATATTATTATAGCCATAAATAACCCCCATATAAGGTCTCAAAAAGCCAAAATGTTCTTTGAGTGCTTTGATCTATGACCATTGTATGCATATTAAAGTGATTTATATTATTAGGAGAACCCCTTTTTAAAAAGAAGTTGGCTCAGCGATCAGGTGATCGCTGTGGATCCAAGGTCTCCTCTAGCAATTGGCTGCTATTACCAGCTGGCCACTCACTGCCCCTGCAGGTGAAATAAAGTATTACATGTGACTATTCAAATTATATAATATCTGGACAGGACTGGTAAACCAGAGCTAAAATTAGGAGTCCTCCTCAATGATGGCAACATGTTCTAATAGGATACGTAGACAAGGTTGTCTACTCAATCCTTTAAGATTATACTTTGTTCACCTTGCTTTGTAAGTTGTTTACAGCGACCACCTTCTTTTAACTTTGTAAGCAACTTTTATAAAAAAAAAAAAAAATAATAAAAAAGTTGCTCTAAATTGTATAGTAAAGCGATACGTGGTAATAATCCCTCCCGATAGCCAAGGCCGCCACTTCTTACCTTCATAGACTTTTATTGTTGATTTAAGCCGAGGAAGGGATTAGAATAAACTACACATGGAAAAAGCTAAATTTGATTTATCGTCAATGCAAAAGAGACAGGGAAACGATCCCCTGAATTATCTGTAATACAGGAATAGGGATGTATTCCATAAATAACATTCACCAGTCGTCTTTAATAAATGTTTATGGAGACACAATCTCACATAACTCACAGATTAACTCCGTTACAATCCCGGCAAGCTATTTCACAGATGATTAAAAATTAATCACCGTCCAGCCGAAAGGAATAGGCCGGAGTAAATTTCGAACAAATAAAGAGTAATACTACGAAACACAAGTCATAAAGCCAAAGAAGTCATGGAGTCTCGGCAGATAATTCTATCAGTTGTAAATAATTTGCTTAGGCTAGAGATGGTGTTACGGCTCGGACATTTATATCCACTTATGTGTATAGGATCCAATCACCATGTCCCTAGTTAGATAAGTCACAATGACTCTCAATCTTGTTAGAGGATTTGGATGATTACTATGCGAAGTATTGACCTTCTGTGATTACAGCCACTTCTATTGGAGCGCCTCATTTGCATCATTAGGCGGCATTCACAATTTTGTGGACCTTACGGACAGGGAAGGCAAGTAATGGATTCATGGCCGGCATGATATTGATTAGGGATAGTGTGGTGGTTAGAAAAAGTGGAAAATTGGTATATGTGCTTAGTCGTTCTGTACAGCTCAGTCAAAGGTGGTATTGTCGTGACGCCAGTGCTAGTCCAGCACACAGGTGTGATGTTGGTACCTGCTTTGTGTTTTGGCTGGCTGTACTCCTCAAAATGGTCGGTGACCTGCCGGGTTTTAATTGGTCCATTGGGCTCTTGTCACGGTAGTCCTGAGTGGCAATTGACCCACCCGGACTATCGGTACTGCCACCCACAGAATGGGGAAAAATAACACAAGGTGTGCGGTTAGTGTGTGGGTGCTGGTGCGTAGGAAGAGATGACGGAGACCCAGTAATATAAAAATAGAACAGTTTTACTGTGCAGTCTTTTAGTAGTACAATACACTTTGGTAGACAATAGATAAATCTTTACACGGACTTTAGGTACTTGTCTTGCTTGTGCTTAAGGAGGTGCTTGCAGAAGTGAAGTAGAGTAGAGAGGTAGTTGCAGCGGTGCTTGAAGAGTTGAAAGTAGAGTAGAGGAGAAGAGATTGTTGAGGGAGTCCTAACCCAATGTAGCAATGCCGGAACTTGGAAGAAATATACTGTAGTGAGAAGTTTTCTTGTACCAGTGTATAGACTTTAGTCTTACCACCTTGTGCCCTACAGTGTCAAGTGACTCGTCCTAATAGGGTGATACAAGCCTCAGCTGTGGTTATCTGGGTAAAGCTAAGTTTCAGGGGGTGTACCAGTTACCTGCACTGCAAGATAGGATACGTAGACCTTTCTTGGTAGCTTTGTTCTATCCAGGCTAGTTCCTCTTGTGTATCAGGATACTGCCCTGCACTTTTTAGACTGGTTCACGGCGTGTTTAGCACTACATAGTAGATATTGTAGCAATACTGAAAGAACTGGTTTGTCTCTAGCTGCATCTGTACATACGTGTCTTAGACTAGACCAGACTGAACTGAACTTCACTGACTTCCTCCCACACAGAGCTAACTAACTCCTCCTACAGGGGCTGTGTGTGTGTGTGTGTGGAGAGCAGAGATAAGCAGAAGAAGATAAAGCACCTCCTTTAGGCTAGCACAGAACACATGGTCTAACAGTAACATTAACCCATTGTTAACTTCAGCTGTGCAAACAGAACAGAGGTGTATAAACAACACTAACATCTAGTGGTGAAACTATAGAATGCTACCTTTATCACCACTTAACCTGGAGTGAGAACTTTGCAACAGGTGCCTAAGGCACTTGATAGTGGGACACCACAATAGGGGATAACTAGCTGATTGGTGGTCACAAGAATGGAGGTAAAATGCTCCAAAAGCGAGTAGCTTTACCTCTATAACGAGCCCTGCTGTGTCCCCATCCTGATACTGTACTAGGTAGAAAGTGATCTCTTTTTAACCCACTGCTACCTGATCAACTCCGCTGGTGATTGGACACCTTCCGGCTCTCCTCTGGTGCCCATCTGTGTCAGGGACCCTGTAGAAATGCAGAGATCCTCCTGTGGAAGTGAGCAGCTCAGCTTTACCTCCTCTTTCTGCTGCCGGAGGACTGAGCGTGAGTGGGGCTGTGGCATCCTCCTACTCTAGGATTCAGGCAGCTTAGATCCTGCGTGCACAGACATAACCCAAGGGGTAAGAGCTTCAACACCCCAGGGCCTCGTCTGAACATTTCCTGCCACTTCGGCACACGTGTCGCTGCCAACTTGCCTACATGTGTAGCTGGATGGTGTATGAGCACTACTTCCCCCTGACCCCTGAATTAACAACCTTCACCAATAGCTGCTCCAGGTAGCCGGCGCTAGTACCAGCAAGTTTGCAGCAACCTGGGGAGTTGTGTGTGGAGTTAGAGTTAACTGATTAACCCCTTCTTTACTGATAGAGTCTTCCTTATCGATACAGAACATCTTGTGGAACAAATCGTCTGTATTTTAATTATTTCTTTGGGAAGATTTAAAGTGATTTAAATTACAAGCACAATCCCAGAAAGAATTATGCTCGTAATCCAAGTTTTCACTGTACTACATGTCTGTGTAGCGATAGATAGATAGATAGATAGATAGATAGATAGATAGATAGATAGGAGATAGATAGATAGATAAATAATGGTTTATATCCATGAGTCCCTGAATATATGAAAAGGCTCCACTTTACTTACATTTCTTTTAGGTAAAAGATGTATAAAAAAAATTAATTGTCTTTATGTCTGAATAATATAAATGCTTAATGGTCTAAAACTGACTAGGGGAGAATTGACTTGACAATTATAGGAGATCTTACGAACCTCGTAATCAAATATACATGGAGCCTCCCTTTCAAGTTGACAGCACATCTCCTGATAGTCAGGTCTCAAATAAATTGAAGGAAAGTGCGGTCTGGCCTCTACCTAATAAGTTATTAAAGTATTTCAACTTTATACCAAGCCTGAGGGGTCACATTGGGGGGTTTTAATAGGGAAGAGCCTTGATTCACTTGATGACCTTGGAAACCATAAAATGTCTCTTTCAGGGAAATGGGTCTATTTCATTGTGCAGCTGAGGTTGAGATATTGTATTATTATTAATCACAGTATTATATGACCATTAGGCATGTTTTATGGATATTCAATATCAAGATTCCTTACAAGCCACTCTTCTTTTCATAAGTTGAGTTACATCATCTTTTTGTGCCATTGGAGCTTCTGCAGAAATTCTAAAGATCTAACGTTGCCACCGGGTTCACACTGCGTTTTTGCAATCCATTTTATGCAAAAAACAGATGCATTTGTGTGCTTCCGTTTTGATCCATTGACTTCTATTATTGAAAAAAAAAAAAAACATAAATAAAAAAGTGATCAAAACGCATCCCCTTTTTAGTCTACACAAAAAGCAATTGCAAGGCCGGTTGGACTTTGCTGCGGGAAACTCCCAGGTCGCCGCCCTCAGAGAAGGACCTCGGTGACCACTGACTGAAGAACCGAAGGAGTGCTGGAGTCCAGGGACTAGGTACTCCTTCTCTGTGGTAAAAGTGGAGGATGCAATGTTAGGACATAGTTTAGACTGAAGCTGAGCTGGAACTGGGAATGGACGGAGATCCAGATAGCTAGAAGATCACTAGGAAGTGGCTGATAGCAAGGAAGCACAGATGTGGTTGCTGACTGACAAACAACAAGTGACCAAAGGGGTGAGGAGGTGGCGACTATATATACCCTCAGGAGAACATGCCAGAAGACTCCAGAGCCTGTGGGCTGAGCTTATAAATACAGGTGGAGAGGTGCATGTCTGCCACTAGAGGGAGCCTAATCCTCCACTAGGCCAGCTTAGAGCAAGAGAAGCTGCCAGAGAACCAGCAGGCTGAGAAAAAGCACAGCACATTGCGACCCAGTGCAGGTAGGGGGTAACAGACACGGCCGCGTGCCATAACAATGGTCAAAACTACGCCTACATTTCTTAACTAATAGCCACACAATCATGCCATGGGGGCATGGTTTCAACCGCTTTCATATGAATTATCAACCATGTAATACATGGACAGGCCAGGTAGTCTACTTCTGAGAATTAGTGAACAGACTTGCCAAACTGTTCGGGTCTGGCAACCGTCTCCAAACCAGAACTCTCGGCTTTTGTCTCTGCCCTAGGACCAGCCATAGGCTTTATCCATATTTCCTGGACTTACGAGGGTGGCATTCAAACTCTCCATACGGCGGGAGTCAAATGCCAAGCATTCAAGTTTGAAAAACATTGCCAAACCCAATCAGTTTGGCAAGTCCACCCAACCCTAGTGCGAATCCCTTCTCTTACAGCAGTCCTCTATACAAAGTTGTTGTCTTATTTAGACCAAAGAAGTCCTTGAAAATCATTTCTAAACCATGATATAAGGATGAGACTGGGAATAGTTACCTTATTCATTGTAATTTTTCAGCCTCGGCACAAGTTATCGAGTGAAATGCAGAACCTACTCGGAGTCCTATGATGTATCCTTCAGGAACTCATCCAACAAACTAAGGTGAAGATAACTATTAATACCGTACAATAAATAATTTCAGAAACTGCTGCGTGAGCGCGAGATGCTGACCGGGATCCAGACGCTTATTACAATATTTTTTTTTATTTTTTATTTCTTTTACTTTCTCACTTTGTTAAATATTTTTATAGGGCTGTATTTCAAGCCTCTGCCCTTTACAAGAAGCATGGTGCAGGCTCTTATAGGGGAAGAAGAGACTGGCGCTCTGTATCAATGTGGTGCCTCCTGGAGCTGTCAGTGTAAATACTTTTGCTTCTTTCTTGCCTGCCCTTTCTTTCTTAGCCATCCATGAAATTATTTTGCCAGGATAAAACAAGACAAAAGACCCCAAACACCCAGCGAGACTTCTCTAACCTTGAACTAAAACACCAACTAAATACAACTGTAGTGTCGGGAATCGACTCTTAGAACGCTACAAGAAAATAATAATAATGACTATGGGTAGAAATCGGTTTTTAACCTTTTGTTTTGAAAGTTTATAAATTTTTGCCCCTCAAAGGGGTAATGCGGTTTTAAAGGATTTTTTTCACTAAATAACACACATTACAAAGTTATACAACATGGTAATATGTGTTATTTAAGTGAATGGCCCCCTTTCCGGTGTCTCCCCCCACCCCCCACCCCTCGACCGCGGACCCAGAAGTGTGATGCACTATACTTAGGGAATCACTGTCGACCCCGGCTGAGGGGGCCAGACACAGGTGAGGGGGCCAGACACAGGTGTCTATAAAGGTGGGCCATAACTTTATTTGCTACTGATCCAATGCATTGAAGGGGCAAAAGTCATTTTCTTTCAAATCAACTGGTTAGGGAAAGTTATAAAGATTTGTAATTTACTTCTATATAAAAATATCAAGTCTTCCCATACTTATCAGCTGCTGTATGTCCTGCAGGAAGTGTTGTTTATTTACATTTAGAAACAGTGCTCTCTGCTGCCACCTCTGTCCATATCAATCCCCATAGAAAACCTCTCCTGCTCTGGACAGTTCCTGACATGGACAGAGGGGACAGCAGAGAGCACTGTGTCAGACTGGAAAGAATACACCACTTCCTGCAGGACGTACAGCAGCTGATAAGTATGGAAAGATTTTTAAATAACAGTGAAATACAAATCTTTTTAACTTTTTGACTACAGTTGATTTGAAAGAAATAAAAAGGAGTACCCCTTAAATTCTACAAAATTCACTACACATCTGAACCAAGATTAAAATTGTTACCATTTTCTCATTTTAGTGTAAAATACCATTGGCTTTTTATCCCCTGTGGTGTTGTTTTTTTTTTTTTTTTAGTACAATTCATGTGATTTATTTTACTTATGTGATTCCTGGTTTTCTGTTGGAGAACTGGGGGAAAAAAACCTAATTTCCATAAAGACATGACAATATTCCCCCCCTATGGAAAAACACCAAACACAAAGCCTGCTACGAATTCACAAAAAAAAAAAACACCATAGCAGAAAAATGCCCTATGGGTATTGCGTTTCGCTTTACAGCTTTCGGCTAACATCTGGTCGCAGCGTTTTTGACCCCCCCAAAATGCTATATAACATGTTTCTGAAAAACACCTAGTCCAACCATATAGTACATAAGAACATACCCCTCTCCCAAAGTTATTCACAGGATAAGGCATAAGAAGGCCTCTGGTCCCCTGTGTTTATTTGAGGGGACAAGTTCCCCACATGCTCTTGACCACTGGGACCCCCACCAATCAGCTTGATATCCCCCTATCCTTTGGATTTATAATGTATATTTATGGTGGTGTTCATGTTGCTATGATGGGTGTGATCCTGTCACTTGAAAACCACTTTTGACAAACCGTGCAGATGTAGGTATAAACCTTGCCATGCATGTTTTTTTTTTTTCAAGGTTTGAGTGCCCCTTTAATCCAGGGATACACACATACATGCAGGAGTTCTTCTATCCACTGCTCCATCCTACTTGCGCTCATTGTGCAGGTGATAGATGTGTGTAGCAGGCAGATGTCCAGCTTTACGGCAATATGTAATTGACTCTCAACTCCCAAGCATAATAAGTTAAACCAAAGAACGCAAAATAAAGACACAACACATTGTAATCAGATGTCAAAGGGCCCGATTTTATTTAAAATTACATGACACTGAAAATGGCAGACCCCGACTAACAAAGAGTCACCCTCCAGCACTCAGGCAAGGAAAAACCCCCTGTGGGGGAAACCTCGAGGGAGCAATGGCTGGAGAGTTGCCCCTCCCCTGGGCTTAGAGGGTAATACCATACTATAAATATAATAAGAGAGAAATCTGTCTGCAATACCTGTCACCTTATTGATGGCTAGGCATATACATCTCTTCTCCCTCACAGATCCAGGTACACTTCTCAAGAAGGTGGAGCCTCGATGAAGTGGTAGTCTAAAGCAGACCACCCCTTTTCCCCTGCTAGAACTTCCAAATTACATCAAGGGGCAGTAAAGTAGTGAAGCTCAAGGACCTGAGGCGCATCCAAGATGGCACTGATCAGGCAGCGGTGCATTGCTTTATGGAACCTTCTTTATCACATAAGGGCTTGTCATCACAGTGCACGGTTACCATGGTTACTGCAGGTTAACACATCTGAAGCATTAACCCAATAATGACTGGCGATTTACTGCAGAGGTCACTAAACACACTTGTGACCAAGCAAACAGCCTATGGTTAGGCCACACTAAGAACGCAAAATAATATGGTTTGATGTGGCCCATAGCAACCAATCACAGCTCAGCTTTTCTTTCTCAAATTACTCTGGTAAAATAAAAGCTGAACTGTGATTGGTTGCCATGCTCAACTTAGGCAGTCTAACTTGCCCATAGCAACCAATCAAATCTCAGCTTCAAGTTTATAAGAGCTTGGTAAGATATGAAAGGTGAGCTGTGATTGGTTGCTATGGGCAAATTAGACCATGTTTTGTCTCTATCAGATAAAGCTGCTCCATTGCTGTAAAGCTTATGATGATGACTGAAAACACATGACATTAAGCTTCCCCATAATGCTTTGCAGTCAGCCCTTCCTCCATACCTCCCAACTTTTTGGAGGGACACTACTATTCCCAGCATTTTCTGTCAGAAAATTGCCAGAAATTTGTAATTTAATAAAAAAAAATCCTCCAGTCTTCCAGGAGTTATCATCTGCTGTATGTCCTGCAGAAAGTGGTGTATTCTTTCCAGTCTGACACAGTGCTCTCTGCTGCCACCTCTGTCCATGTCAGGAACTGTCCAGAGCAGCAGCAAATCCTCATAGAAAACCTTTCCTGCTCTGGACAGTTCCTGACATGGACAGAGGTGGCAGAAGAGAGCACTGTGTCAGACTGGAAAGAATCACCATGATACCCAGGAAGTGACATCACCATGATACCCAGGAAGTGACATCACCATGTTATCCAGGAAGTGACATCACCATGTTATCCAGGAAGTGACATCACCATGTTATCCAGGAAGTGAAGCCTTGATGCAGTAGTAAGTGCAGGGAAAAAGCACTTTATAAGCATTTCCCATAATAAGTGGATATTGGTGATTTATATAACTTTTGGGGGAAAATACAATACTTTAATGAAAAATTTCACCGGACTTCTCTTTTAAGTTTTTTTGAAAGGAGAAGTCCCATAAAACTAACAAATCTCAGGTAGGCACGGAGGTGCGGTAACAAAATAAAGAAAGTATACTTACCAATCCCCGTGCTCCCGTAACTCTTCCTTAATGATATCCAATAGTCACCGGGCTCCTCTAGCTGCAATGTCGCATACTCAACTGATGGCTCACCCGCTCAGCCAATCATTGACTGGGGATGGACACCGCTGCAGTCATTGACTGGCTGAGCAGGCAAACATGGAACCTGGTCGAAAATTACTAAAAATGACTTCCAGCGGATGTAGTTACTGGATAGTAGCAGTGAGTGACCGGCTGGAAGGCATGTGAAGCAGCTCTAGGGGATTATATGTCGTCGTAGAACTGCTAGATAGGAAGGGCCACCTCCTGCTCAGGGGCCCCCCAAGGGGAGGGCCCACCGGGGTATTGCCCTGTTTTCCTGCGGGCCAGTCCAAGCCTGCTGGTGTGGAGGTATTAAGAAAGTCCTGCATGTACCTCTGGTGAGCAGTGATGCATATACTGTATGCATCAAGACTCTCTTAAATTTGCAGGGCAGGTGTTTGTGGGAGGAGTAGGGGCGAGTGGCTTGGCCCCAGGTGCTACAAACCCACTCTATGCCACTGGCTTCACCCAAGCTTCTAGTAATTTCTGCCATTAAAGTTACTAGCCTTGCGAAAGCCTATGGGACATTATCTCATAGGCACTTTACAGTTTCACCACAAGATGGCAGCAAAGTTGAACAACTTCAAACAGTATTATGTAGTCCTAAGAGATTACACTACATTGTGACATCGCTGCACCCACCTGGCTGGTTTTGTACCAGAATACGGCATATGCATCCTGTATCTGGACACGTGTGCACTACTTATCTGAGCACCGTACGGCATTAACCGAGAGTGTGTGCCTGCCTCTACTCCGCCCTGCTGTGTATTTATATACAGGAACGTGCCGTGAATAAGATTCCCATATAAACCTATCCCCGCTATATCAGAGCCGCTTTCCTGAGGAGGGATATCACTAAGCGGACATGACAAAGGGATTAGCCTCAGTTACCTGCTTGTGTCTCACATCGAGACGGCGTCTTCAGGGGTTAGCCAATATTCCTACCTCTGCTATTTTATTGTCAAAAAACATTCTGAATCATTAAAGCGGCTTAGCGATTAGACGCTTCTTGACATTTTACGATTTTTTTTTTCTCTCTTCCCCTCCGTACGATTCCTCGTATTAAGTAACTTGGTTCTAGCCACTTAATAGGAATATTACATGCAGCTGCAGCTTTGTGAGATCCGCTAATAAGTTCAAGATATTCCAAGTGGCAGACGGTCCCTACAGGCCTGGCAGCTGCAGATTGTGCTGACTGGAATGAGATACGTTGCTGCAAACACATTAGCATATCTACTTAGCTGACAGCGGGATCTGATCTGCTCCTATAACTCACACAGGTGATGGATGCCTTATATTGTACATCACTCTAATCTCTTATGATGGGCTGTTGTAAATCCTGCCGCAAAGTGCTGGGCATGAAAAGAGGAAGAATTCTGCTAATAAGACCAGTTGCTCTTCTGCTTTTCGATGTCCTGCTGCTGTAGTATACTCCTAGACCGGCAGGGTAGGCTTTATAGTAGCATTTTATAGGAGCCTGAATCCCATCGGTGTCAGAAACATTTGCAGAACTATTGCGTGCAGGATTACTAACTGTATACGGGTATACAGCTATATGCCGCTGTGTGAGAATGCTAAGACTTAAGAGGTACTATGAAGGGGAAAATTATACAGATTTGTAAATTCTTTCTATTTAAAAATCTCCAGTACTTATCAGCTGCTGTATGTCCTGCAAGAAGTGGTGTATTCTTTCCAGTCTGACACAGTGCTCTCTGCTGCCACCTCTATGTCTGGAACTGTCCAGAGCAGCAGCAAATCCCCATAGAAAACCTCTCCTGCTCTGCACAGTTGATGACATAGACATTACAAAAAGATGACAATAGGTGGCGCTGTAGCCATGCAAATCATAGTAAAAATATTCAATAGGTCCCTCTTGGTTTTCAATAATGTCACTACAATGTGCCAATGAATGGTGTCCTCTGGATTTGACTCTAATGCAGGTCTGTCCTAACCAGACCTGGTCCTTCAAGAAACCCCATAACCACAAGTCACACAGGATGAGAGAGGAGGCCACACTGTTGGTAAATAACAGCTCATCACCTGTGCATCTGTGAAAGTGCCAATTAAAGGGGTACTCCGGGCTGGGGGGCTTTTTTTGCCTATGGCTGGGGAGGAGGTGGATGAGGGCAAAGACGTCCCCTTACCTTCCCGGTTCCCGCACTGTGTCCCGGATCACGGCGCTCCGCTCCCCGCTGCCCAGCTGCTTCCTGGTCTCTGCAAGGGCTTCAGATGTGACGTTTCAAGTCTGCTCAGCGAGTCAGTGGCAGAGGCAGGATGCCGCCTCTGCCACTGACTAGCTGAGCGGATTTGAAAAGTCACGTCTCAAGCCCACGTCAGAGTCCAGGAAGCGGCCGGGTTGATGCTTTATTAAAAGGGTTATCCAGCGAAAATCTTTTACTTTCAAATCGACCGATATCAGAAAGTTACATAGATTTGTAATTTACTTATATTAAAAAATCTCAAGTCTTCCCATACTTATTAGCTGCTGTATGTCATGCAGGAAATGTTGTTTTATTTTCAGTCTGAGGGTATATGCACAATGAGCAATTCTCGAGGAATTGAAGCAGAAAGTTTTTAGGCAGAATTTAAGCCCCCGATTGACTTCTATAGGATTCCTCTAGCATATCTACAGCAGAAAATTCTGCTCGGAAATTCTGCAGTGTGAACAACGGAGCAGAAAACCCATTGAACATAATGGGACTTTGCTTTGTACATTTTTTACGCGAGGAATTTCAAGCTGAAATTCCTCACCTTTTCCTCAGTGTGCACATACCCTGACACAGTGCTCTCTGCTGACATCTCTGGCCGAGACAGGAACTCTGTCTCGTTTTTCTATGAATCCCCATAGAAAACCTCTCCTGCTCTGGACAGTTCCTGTCTTGGCCAGAGATGTCAGCAGAGAGCGCTGTGTCAGACTGAAAATAAAACACTTCCTGTAGGACATACAGCAGCTACTAAGTATGGGAAGACTTGAGATTTTTTAATACAAGTAAATAACAAATCTATATAACTTTCTGATATCAGTTGATTTGAAAGAAAAAGATTTTTACTGGACAACCCCTTTAAGGCCAACAGCAGAGTAAAAAAACACAACAAATAGCAAGTATAGCAATAGCAAGTATCACCACACCTTCCGGCTTACACTAATGTGCAAGACTTGTGCTAACCATTTTGGGACTGTGCACCACCTACCTACCACACCAGTGGATATTTGCAAGTACTCTCCCCATCTATAATGGCCAGAAGGAAGCGGGATGTGACCGTCTGCCATGTGTATGAGCGCTAGCGACATCTTTCCTTGGAGTCTGATATTGCAGGGACGTCAGGGTCACCCTTGACCATCGTAGACTATTGAACTCCAGTTGACACCAGGTACGTCACATGGTTGTTGTGGAAACTTTTCTTACTGCTCTTGTACGGTTAGGTCTTGGTCTAATGTGGCACTCACCTAATGGACCAATCGCATGACCCAAAGTGTGACTCTTTATACTATGGTTCAGGAACAGTCAATAATTGCAGCTGATTCAGAAATACTGGCACCCCACCTCCGCCCCCCAACAATTGGCCTGCGGGCAAAGAGACCAACATCTCCATGTTACCCATGACTGGCAAATGCTGGCTCAATACATTACTAAGAGAAAGTGTCTGCACTGTTGCCTAGCAACATCAGGGTCAGAGTTCAGAGAGGAAACCAGGAAGTGATTAGATCCATGGGGGATAAAACCCAGTACAGGGATGTAAATTACTTCATTAAAACAGCACATTTACATGTACAACTCATTACAACTCTGCTTCAGGCCCCTTTAAGGCTTCTTTTTCTTCTAACACAAGTGTAGTGGTAGTGCTCGGATTCGGAGGTCATGCCGCACTTCTAGCACTAAGTGGCTGAGGCAGATGTTTATTCTTGTCTACCATTACACGGACATTCATAGAAGGTATAGAAGTGGGGCAGGTCAAGATGTCACAAGACTCTGCTTTAACCTAATCTCTTGGGCCAGCACTTTATGCTAACATTTGTAAACCTGTATTTTACTTTGTATTATATTAGATTAGACTCAAGAGCGCTGCTGCAGACAAGGCTGAACATCACCACGTGTCAAGGAAGGGGGGGGGGGGGGGGGGGGGGGGAGACAGCTTTTTAAGCAAAAACCAAAAATAAATCCAGCAGACAGAAGTATACGACTGGGGTCACACTGTACTTTTCTGTCCGTTTCACTTTAATTTCAATGTACAGAAAAACATGGTCAACCACATTTCTTTGTGCGACCAAGAAAAAAAAAAAACCCACCAATCAGTTCAATTTTTTTTTATAATGCAAGTCAATGGGATACAGATTCTGTAGTATAGCAAAGTGGCATTTTTCCCTCCGATTTAACCTACTTGTCCCCTATCCACAGTATAAGATTGTGGGGGGAGTATCATTATGGGACAAGTATAAGATTGTCCCTCCCCTCACCCCAGGAATCTGTAGACTGGGGCCCCGGCTCCTTTGTTATGAATGGAGCTGTGGGTCGGTGTATGACCCGCAGCTCTATTCATTTTCTATGGAAGCGCCAGAGAGAACTCACAGAATTAAATACGCTTCAATACTGTATGTGTGAAGAGACCCTTAAGGGGGGCTTACGTTTTAATTAGGCTGGGTTCACACTACGTATATTTCAGTCAGTATTGTGGTCCCCATATTGCAACCAAAACCAGGAGTGGATTAAAAACACAGAAAGGCTCTGTTCACACAATGTTGAAATTGAGTGGATGGCCGCCATATAATGGCAAATATTTGCTGTTATTTTAAAACAACGGCTGTTATATTGAAATAATGGCCGTTATTTACTGTTATATGGCGGCCATCCACTCAATTTCACCATTGTGTGGACAGAGCCTTTCTGTGTTTTCAATCCACTCCTGGTTTTGGTTGCAATATGAGGACCACAATACTGACTGAAATATACGTAGTGTGAACCCAGCCTTAAACTTACTTGTCCTGCTGGAGATATTCAAGCACAGCACTCAGCTTTTTTTGGCGGCTCCATAAAGGTTAAATTGAAAAACCCCTTCATGACTGAGGTCATTTGTGCCCAAATTAATGCAATGTTCCTCCCCGCCATCTAAGAGCAATAGTGCTTTTATTCTTCCACCTACTGTGCTGGTTGGGGTGTCATAAAAACTAGAGATCATGGCACAAAAAAATAGTATCATATTGGTGTAAAAGAAAATTTTTGATTGCTTTTCATTAATTTTTTTCTGATACATAATTGGGGAAAAAAAAAAAATCAGCAATCCTGTTTGTTTTTTTATTCTCATTTACGCCATTCACTGTGCATTAATAATATTATATTTTGATAGATCGGACAATTCTGCACGCTACGATATAGAATATGTTTATTTACTTTTTTTTACGTATTTTTATAATGGACAAGGAGGTATTTTAAGTGTCCTACCCCCACCTGTTGGTATGAGTGATTGGGACTGATCAGTCAGTGACAGGTGCTTAACCCAGCGTTTCCCAACCGGGGTGCCGCGGCACCCTGGCGTGCCGGGAGAACCCGCCAGGGGTGCCGCTGGGAAATGTGCGCTGTCTCTTTAAGCATCCCGAGAAGCTGCGGCCGCGCAGCTTCTCAGGATGCACGGATCACTTTGATGTTCCGCCCGCACAGTGAGCGGGCGGAACATTAAAGTGAGCAGAATATAGGAGCAGGAAGTGTCAGCGTCCTGCTCCTATATTCACTCCCATAGGGCGCCAGCACTTCATGCCAGCAGCCTATGGGACTCCAGGACGTGAACTCTGCGGCAGGCGTGATGATGTGACGTCATCACGCCTGCCGGAGGTTCCATCCCCGCGGCTCGGAAGATGGAGCCAGAAGAAAGAAGAGAAGCTCCCTGCGGCCACACAGCTGGATTAGGTGAGGAGGATGTTTTTTTTTTTGTTTTTTTGTTTTTTTTAATAACTATTAGTGCACAGCATGGGGGCCATTACTGGGGGCAGCACAGCATGGGGGCCATTACTGGGGGCACAGCATGGGGGCCATTACTGGGGGCATTTTTAGTATAATGGGGCACATAAGGGGGCATTCTTACTATATGGGGGCACACCAGGGGATGCTACATATGGAGGCAACCCACATTCCTATTCGCTTTACTGCACAAGACACCAAACAGTGCAGTTACTACTGTATGGGAGCCTATAGGAGGGAGAGAGGGAAGAACGTTGCTAGGAATGTGCGGAAAAGATGAATTGCAGCTGGAAGAAATTATCATGGAGGCCGGGGCCGGATGGAGGGAAAAAAGGGAAAGTAACTCCTCAGATAAAAGAAGACATCATCTGTGAGTCACTGAATGACGGTTTTATTATTTTTTAGAACGTTATTTGGTAGGGGTGCCCCGAGGTAATTTTTTTTCCCCAAGGGGTGCCCCGAGGTGGAAGGTTGGGAAGCACTGGCTTAACCTGTCACTGACTTCCTTATGGTGCTTTTACACGTAACGATTATCGTTCGAATTTTCGCGATAACAATCGCATTTGAGCGATAATCGACTTGTGTAAACACAGCAAATGATCAAATGACGAGCGAGAAATCATTTATTTTGATCAACAAGTTCTCAAATCGTCATTGGTCGTTCGCAAAAAGTTTGCAGATTGCTTCATGTAAACAGTCTTTCAAAGATTTACCCTATGTGTGAGATGGGCTTAAGCGATCTTAAAACGATCTCAATAACGAATTTTTCAAACGATCTATCGTTCTGTCTAAACGCTGATCGTTATAAAAAACACATTGTTCCTTCAAAATCGTTAAACGATCGACTGGGCGAATTATCACTTCGTGTAAAAGGACCATTAAACGTTGTTATAGATCTCATTGTTTAACAGGTGGGATTACAGCTGCCTGTCGTTATCTCCAGGCCTAGACACACTGATGTGTGCGGGACAGCTCACACTGCAGCAGTCCCGCACACATCTAAAGACCCTCACTGTCAAGAATGTATATACAGTGGTACCTTGGTTTAAGAGTAACTTGGTTTAAGAGCGTTTTGGTTTAAGAGCTCACAGTTTTTCAAAATTGTGACTTGGTTTAAGAGCTTTGCTTTGGTTTAAGAGCTCCCTGTACTGGGTGGGAGGGGGAGTGGGGGAGGGGCATGGTCTACATAGTGGGGTCTATAGCACTGTACTCTGACCCAGGAAGTCTCCCTCACCTTCCAAATCATAGCAGATCCACTTCAGGCTGGGGCTTACATCAGGGGACAGGACTGTGGAGGTAATCTCTCCATAGCTGTAACCCCTCTCTCCCCGGACAGAGAGTGCTGCATGTATGTGCCCACATCTGCCCTGCTCGTTCCTTCATGCTCCCTGCAGTCTCTGTCCGCCCCTTGTGTTTCCCATCCTCTCCATTACTGTACAGTAACTTATAATATCACATATTCTGCTGTTTCTGAATGGTTGTTTCATCTGTTTTACATGTTATTCAGAAAATATTAATCATTATTTTGGGGTGTGGAACCAATTGTCTGCATTTCTATAATTTCTTATGGGAAAATTTGCTTTGGTTTAAGAGTGGATTTGGATTACAAGCGCGGCCCCGGAACGAATTATGCTCGTAATCCAAGGCACCACTGTATACGTTTTGCTGACGTGAAGGGGTTAATTGGAAAAAAAAAAATGTAAGCCCTTTATTTTTCCCATTCCTTGAATTGAGCCTTACACCACAGAATACAATTCCCATCATTCTTAGACAGCCAAAGTGTTGATGCATAATGAGAATTGCAGTTTTTCAACATCTGGAGGGCTGCGACTTTGACACCCCTGACCTGTAGGGACAACATGGACATCTCCGGTCTCTTATATGGCCCATTACCCTATTAGCTCCTTCTTACGAATAGTGCAGATCTGTCCACCTCTTCAATGAAAACATAAGGCGTTTTAGGATCCAAAGTAAATGGAAGTATTTATTCAGGAAGGCTGTACAGTCTAAAGAACAGATCCACAGAGATCCTCGTGATGTCGGGGGGAAAAGGCTAAAAATACAGTTATGGCTTCACATGTGGCTGTGCAGAGACGCCGCTATCAAAGGAGAAGAAGATCTGGACGAAAAAGAACGGATGTGGACGTGATGATTATGTGCCGATGGTGCCGCCTGCTCTTCCACACTTACAGCATTTTCCTCTTCTCGAATTCCTGCGGGGGGATAAATAATGTATGTTAGTGACATGGAACAAGCTCCAGGCAAACATTGCCTTCAGATTAACACCTGGTAATTCTTTATGTAGTGTGGGCACGGGGATGAATCAGACGAGGCGGCGCAGCTTTCTAGGACGCTCCTAATATATGAGAAGGTGAAGGACGCTGGCAGCGCGCAGTGGAAGCACTTGGGTATTTGCATGGAGTTGCGGATCTGCCACCTATAACCTCGGTAAATCACACCTTGCTTAAATTAGCACACGAGACGTCCACAGCGCTCGACAACAAAAATCTTACAAATTGGCTCTCAATCTGCCTGTCAGCGGCAATATACTGCAGAAGAGCAATGCTCTGCTGCCATCAAGTGCAAGTGAACAGCTCTTACATGGCTGCTCCCCTATCAATCAGGAATACAGGAGCGTCCAGGCCACTATACACAGAGGTTCCCTGCCCGATGCACAGTAACATCACAACCCATCCAGATTAGAACCAGCAACCTAATGACTCCATTCACTACTATAGTTAGGTTATTTTACATCCATATAGCATATACTTTTTTTTGGCAGGGTGGGATGGGCGGGGGGTCTACGGGATTAGAAAAACATAGCTGATTTCTTTCACAAACAGCGCCTCCCTTGCCCTCAGTTTGTGCCCTAGTATTGTTTAGTTCTACTGGAATAAGTCAAGTTGTAAGAACATGTTTTTAAAGGTAAATGTCGTGCAAAAATTTTTTATTAAAAAGTCTTTGATTGCCCCCCAAAAGTTATACAAATCCCCAATATACACTTATTACGGTAAATGCACATAAAGTGCTTTTTCCCCTGCACTTACTACTGCATCAAGGTTTTACTTCCTGGATAACATGGTGATGTCACTTCCTAGATTACATGGTGATGTCACTTCCTGGATAACATGGTGATGTCACTTCCTGGATAAAAATGGTGATGTCACTTTCTGGGAGTCTGGGCGTGACATCCCCATGTTATCCAGGAAGTGACATCCCCATGTTATCCAGGAAGTGACATCCCCATGTTATCCAGGAAGTGACATCCCCATGTTATCCAGGAAGTGACATCCCCATGTTATCCAGGAAGTGACATCCCCATGTTATCCAGGAAGTGACATCACCATGTTATCCAGGAAGTGACATCACCATGTTATCCAGGAAGTGACATCACCATGTTATCCAGGAAGTGACATCACCATGTTATCTAGGACGTGACATCACCATGTTATCCAGGAAGTGAAGCCTTGATGCAGTAGTAAGGGCAGGGAAAATAGCACTTTATAAGCATTTACCGTAATAAGTGTATATTGGGGATTTGTATAACTTTTGGAAGAGCAATACAATACTTTAATAAAAAAATTTTGCCAGACTTTAATTCTGAATAACCTGTTGCCGTGGGGGTTGAACGGCGGGGCTGCATATGGTATTCTGCAGGAATTACCTCTGGCCTATGCTGTATGTGTATGACAGGTTGGATAGAGATCAAACAGACAGCTCTATACAGAGGTCAGGGGTGTGAAGCAGAGTCTGTGGTCTCAGTTATGCAGGTGCCATGACAAATAAAGTGCCCAAGAGGTGGAGTCTACTTTTTAGGTGCCAAGAGAGCTCCATACTGAGAGGGTCTGGGGCCCTTACTCTCACATATGATTGACAGCTCTGGTGCTAGAGCAGAAAGGACATTTACTGTAGTCCCCCCAACATACAACTGATTTAACTAACAATGGCTTCTTAGAGGCCATGGTAACTTGAATACAGCGTTGGCTTATGATGTTGGACGACTCAGTATGACGGGGCATCACTGTACTGAAGCGTCTTTTTGGCAGAGCAGAGTACTACAGCTGCTAGCGAACTGTTTCAGTGTCTTATTGATACACACTGCTGCCCAACATAATGTGTAGTAGACACACAGTGAGTGACACTCCGAGCCACTCTGTACTCCTGCACAATATCTCTCCCTCTTGTAGCTGCAGGCACTAAAGAGTTAAGGCAAAGAACATGGTAAGTGTATTGCTTGGCACCTGCTGTGATCCGTGTTACAGAGTTGGAACCATGCTAGAAGCGAATGCCGATCCTGGTATAGGCAAAAATCCACGTGCTTTATATTTTTTACTCTGCAGGATGCACTTTCTGGCCATGTCATCAGTGACTGTTTCCATGCTGGAAGGGGTCAAAGGAGAATACCGGGCTGGGGTGCTTGGGAGAATGAAAGCGGTAACATGCTCTCACCTCCCCCGCTCCAGCGCTGGTGCCGGTATCCCATAACTCCGGTCTCCCGATCCCATGGAGGGGACCCGGGATGTGATGTGCATCTCCCATCCCAGTTCCCCATGAAGTGGCCAGGACAGGGGGACCAGATCTGTGGAATACCGGCACCAGTGCTAGAGTGGGGGAGGTGAGAGCATATTATTTCTTTCATCCTCCCCCTTCTCACTCCAGACCACAGTTCTCCTTTAATGCAGACCTGTAAGCGGATCTTTTGCTGTCCTGCTGATATTTGGTGTGATACTACGGTACGTATTTTAAATCAATTGGTGTCAGAAAGTTATATAGACTTGCAATTTACTTCTATTTAAAAGTCTCCAGTCTTCCAATACTTATCAGCTGCTGTATGTTCTGCAGGAAGATAAATATTACTTCCACTCCAGTGCTCTCTGCTGCCACCTCTGTCTATGTCAGGAACTGTCAAGAGCAAGAGAGGTTTTCTATGGCAAATTGCTACTGCTCTGGACAGTTCCTGACATGGACAAAGGAGGCAGCAGAGAGCACTGTGCCAGACTGGAGAGAATACACCACTTCATGCTGGACATACAGCAGCTGATAAGTACTGGAAGACTTAAGATTTTTAAATAGAAGTAAATTGCAAGTCTATATAACTTTCTGACACCAACTGATTTAAAAGACGTACCGGAGTACCCCTTTTAAAATATTAAACTGGAATTGAGGAGCAAAATCTATCTAAACTCTCTGACACAGGTTAATTTTAAAGAATTTTTTTTTTGCCTGAGTACCCCTTTTAAGTTGTTATAAGAGATTTTCTACCTGTAGTATATGACATACTTACAGGATTATAATGCTATAAATGACTAAATGAAACTCCCATAGGCAATGGTTAGGAGAGACTGAACCCGACTGGCCCAATTCTGGTAAAGTGCTCCTTCCTAATCATTCACTCATATTCAAAGACAAGACGCCCCCCCCCCCCCTTCCTTAAGACCCCTTTTCCATATTGTACATCTACAGGGTCCTGGCTCTTCCGCTTCTCTTGTACACAGACTACTACCTGGTTGCTATTTTAAGAGGAAAAAAAAAAAATTAAAAAAATAAAAAGTCTACAGAAATATTGTGCTGCAAACAGATAACAAGGCAGACGATCACCTAGAGAACGCACTCCGGATGAATATGACAATTACACGTTATTAAAAAGAAAAACCGAAGCCGTTCTCCGCTTTGAAATACCTCCAACATTGCAGGATGAATGTTTCCCAAGCAGCGTAACTAGTGCGCCATTTCCTGACAGCTGTGCTGTAATATAGAGAGCTTTTTTTCCCTTTTGCCATTTGCTTGCTACTGTGCCAAATGCAATTTTAATTCTAAACAATTATATTTGGCTCATGCTGAACAGCGTTTTTCTCCGATAAGAGCTTAAAAGAGGGGACGTGCGGCACGGCTGAGTGTTCCGACGGCTCTTAAAGAGCCCGAGGGTGAAGGAATAGGGGGGGGGGGGGGGGATAGAAATAAAATAAAATAAAATAAAAAAGAAAGCCCCTATAAAAAATGGCGACAAGAACAAGTCATACGCCAATCCTACAATGACCAATGATGACCAGATGGACTGCTGTTTCTTGCTATTTTTGGACATCATCTTGGCTGCAATGTGACACAATCCACACAGTGTAAAACGGCAAACTTTGGTTGTGCGTCCTCCAAAATCGTTGTGTAACCCAACCACAAAGCAGAGCAGCCAGCACTCATCTTCTTACCTTGTGCATGGTGCTTCCAAGTTGGGCAGGAGACATACTGACCACCACGCCGGCTCTCTGCAAGGCTGCAATCTTTTCTTTGGCTCCACCTTTCCCGCCAGCAATGATGGCTCCAGCGTGCCCCATCCTCCTTCCAGGAGGGGCAGTCAGGCCAGCAATAAAGGAGACCACAGGCTTAGCGTTAGCACCCTGTAAGATACAAAAAGAAAAAAAAAAAGTTATACCAAAAGTAATGCAAGCTCTAAACCAGGGACAGGGAAACTTCTGCTGCAAAATTACTATTCCCATCATCAAAGTCTTGGCTGTCCGGGCATGATGGGAATTGTAGTTTTGCCACAGCTGCAGGGCCACAGGTTCATTTTCCTTGCTCTAAGGGACTCTGTCAGTAGGTTTCCGCTGTCCTATATAAGAGTAGCATAAACTAGTGACAGAGAAGCTGAACAGAATGATGTATCACTTACATTGTTCTGTGCAGCCGATCTCCTCCTGAATAACATGGACAATAAGTAGTCCTCTCCATTATGTACGTGAGCCCAGTAGTCTTGGATATTCATGAGCAGTAGCAAACTCTGCCTGCCAGCTGCTGATTGGCAGTTTTCTATCCATGTTGTGTATAGGCAGTCAAGAATCCTATTCTCCTGCATATTAGGAGAATGGCTGAACAGAACGATGTAAGTAATACACTGATCTGTTCAGCATTTATATCACTAGTTTATGCTGCCCTCATTTAAGGCAGCATAAACCTAGTGACAGATTTCCTTTAAGCAATGTTCAGTTCTGCCATTCTGGTTGCAAAAGATTCCAAGTGTGCAACCACAACTATAATTGAATAAGGTTAAAAGAAGTAGCAGACATAATAGTTATAATGTATAAATAAAGGAATATCTAAAGTGAAATAGGGCCCTTGCAGTATGCCAGTAATGTAGCAGACAGCGCAGGCTGCCATGCTACTGAATGCTAGGATATTGATAGTCAGTGCCTCCTGATTGAGATTGGCAGTGAAATAGTCAGTGGATACAGAAGCTTTGGGGAGACAAAGCTTCTTTTAGCCACATGTCACCCATCTCGGTGTCTTGAAGTTGGTCCAAGGCTTTCTCAGCGTTCTATTCTCTCCCGTCTCCCACGCGTCTTCTCCTAGAGCGATGGGAGAGAGCGCCAAATCGGCAGCCTGGGTGTGGACAAGCACTGACAGCGCTGAGTAACGCTAGGAAATATCGGGGGTGCCGGGGTCAGAGTAGGCGGTTCACAACAGTATCGCTGGTTTTGATCCAATTTCCATGGGGCCCCAATTATTGGATTCTTCATATGCAAAAAGCTTTAAAGGGATTGTAGGTGTGCTGGCCGGACACGTTTCGGAGTATACCCCTTCTTCAGTGGCGATTGGTGTAGTAACTGTTACGAGTATACCCCTTCTTCAGTGGCAATTGGTGAAGTAACTGTTACAAGTATACCCCTTCTTCAGTGGCAATTGGTGTAGTAACTGTTACGAGTATACCCCTTCTTCAGTGGCAATTGGTGTAGTAACTGTTACGAGTATACCCCTTCTTCAGTGGCAATTGGTGAAGTAACTGTTACAAGTATACCCCTTCTTCAGTGGCAATTGGTGTAGTAAATGTGTAGTAACTACACCAATTGCCAGTGAAGAAGGGGTATACTCGTAACAGTTACTACACCAATTGCCTCTGTATAATCATGCAAACCATGAAACGTGTTTGGCCACCACACTTACAATCAGTTTATAGCCACTTGCATATGAGGAATTCCTAAAATGTGGCCCCATTGAAATTGGACTATTAACATTGCCTACGCTGACCTCGGCACCTTCTATACTTCCTATCCATACCTAATGCTATAACCATCATCGAGAACCAGGCTGCCGATTCAGCGCTGACCTCGGCACCTTCTATACTTCCTATCCATACCTAATGCTATAACCATCATCGAGAACCAGGCTGCCGATTCAGTGCTCTCCCCCATTCCTGTAGGAGAAGACGCGTGGGAGCCAGGAGAGAATAGAATGCTGGGAAAGCCCCGGACCAACTTCAGGACTACAAGATGGGTGGGATGGCTGGCATACAGCGAGGGCCCTGCAGGCTGTTTTAATTCAGATATTCCTATATTTATACATTATAACCATTATATCTACTACTTCTTTTAACGTTATATATTTTTATGTTCACAAATAAATATGTGGAAAGGTTTTAGAGGGATGCTGAGGTCTAATAACTTTGTATTCCACTACCCAGTCCCTGAAGGTGGGACATATTAACCTCGGTTGCCTCCTATACCTGTGAGCTGCACCATAGCATTTTACTAAACCTGAAAAGGAAAGAAAGTTTTGGGATTATGCAACTTTACTGGGTTATGGTAAGAAGCAATGAACCACAGCTCTGAATTTATCTAAAAAACTGCATAACACAAAGCTGTGATAAATAATAAAATTAATGCTACTATTAGTCACCACTGGGGGGAGCTCACCGATGGCATGTTACTTATTCTATGCATTTATATAGGGCTAACATATCCTTCCGTGCAGTAAAAACTCATCACTTGATTTTTCTTCACTCATGTTGGGGCTACCAGCCTAAATTCGGCATTTACCTATTAGTATATTTCTGGGGTTTGGAAACAAACTGGAGTATCGATAGGAAGGAAACACACACGCATACACATACACATGGAGAACAAATAAGGCAATAATGATAACTAGTTAGCTATATGTATACCGGTTGGTTTTGCTACTGCCAATTTTGCCTTCCTTACTGAACTCAATGTGAAAAATCCACAACAAATTCACTTGGTTAACATTTCGTTTATAGTAAATATTATTAGTAATTATTATTATTTTTTAAAATAAAAAATAAAATATATAAATAAAAAATAAAACAATAATAATAATAATAATAATAATAATAATAATAATAATAATAATAATAATAATAATAATAATAATAATAAAAGCATTCCTTTGTTGAAAAACCAATGTACTTATTGGCTTCACCAGTATTCAGCAATGTTCATAGAAAGTAAAGATAAACCTATAGCAACTCCATTACCCTTCTTTGTTGTGGCCTTCACAAAACAGCCATAGGTCCCACTGTCCTCCTTAGGATCAGAAGAATATCAGTGAGACTGGTGAACGCAGGGGGTCCCTCTATCCTTAGTAAATTTCCCCGCAGTGTAGATTTCCATGTCTAAAGGAGACGGGGCCCTACACCTACAACACTGGTAGTAAAGAGCCACTTTTTATGGAAACTTTTTTTGATGCCAAGACTAGGATGCTTCCCAATAAAACCAAGGAGAAAATAAAACCAGCTGTAAGATGCCGTAAACCTGCGATGGATTACTTCTCCTTTCAGCTTTAGAGAGACGGTAAAATGTGAATAAGCGGTGAGCACAAAAGCCTCCTAGTTGGCGATGATTACAATGCAATGAGGCGACATATCTGCAGTACGGAGAGAGCCTCGGGGGGCGCTGCCGTGTTTGTTCTTACACAACGTGGTCTCATGGAAGGAAGACGCTACCGCAGGACAGAGACCTGCAGATGTCAGGCCCGGGAGAGAGCGAGCACAGGCCGGGAACTGATGGATGGGCTGCGGCAGCATCACTAACCAGGGGGAAGCCGCCATCTTTACTTCCCCTTAAAACTTAGACAATATCAGCCTCCCTTCCCTATGGTAAGACGCAGAACGGAGCATTCCACTGCAAGCCGCCTCCGGATTTAATTCAACAGTCTTAGTAATTGTTCTTACTTACAGTCTGCAAAGCAGGGGTTAAAAATGCACTGAATAAAAAAAACAGCTGTAAAATCCATAGGAAGGAGCGGAAGCATCCAGATATACAGGGAAACATCCAAATTATATATCCATTCTGATCACAATGGTGGTGCTGTCGCTGACTGGCACTCATTTACAATGGCTGGGCCCTGAGGAAAAGGTTAGGGGTTTCTATTACTAAAGGTTAATCGCTGGGACCCCAAAGTGCGTGTACAGAGGGGCTTTATTATTACTTAAAGGGGTATTCCACTCAAACATAACTTTTGATAAGTAGACTAATAATTCGTTGCAAACTTATCATCTATTCAGTCTCCTTACCCCAGTTCTCAGTTGCTGCTTTCTGCTGAAGACACAAAAATCTGTGTGAGCCTTTCTCTCTGTCTCCCCCTCCCCCCCCCCCCTTTCTGAGCCAGCTGATGTAACCAAGTCCATGGCTGGCTTTATCTGCAACATTGTAGCTTCTTTCCCAGCATAACAAAAAAGCTACAATGTTGGAGATATAGCCTGCCAGGGACTTGTTTACATCAGCTGTCTCAGAGGAGGGGGAGACAGAGAGAAAGGCTCACAGATTCAGCAGAAAGCAGCAGCTCAGAACTAGGGGAAGGAGACTAAACAGATAAGTATGGAAGGAATTTTTAGTCTCGACACGGGCAGCAATATATCAAAAGTTATGTTTGAGTGGAATACCCCTTTAACTAGTCTCCTATTAGAGACATAGACGTGAAGGAAGGTTTCTCCTACAGGAGATTTGGGTCAGGTTGTGTAATATATGGCTGCATATTATTGTGATTGGACAGTATAGGACCCATTTTGTTCTAAGGACCAATGCACATGACTGGCTTCCATACAGCATGCAGCTGACGAGAGCCTGGACCTATAGGTTCTATTGTGTGCACTGCCCTTGACTGTGGGAGGATGCTGATAACACTTGGTCGATCGTTCATGCCAAAGGGTCAGTGGTTTTGTGGTCAGCAAAACCACTTTGTCTTTTTGAAGAAGGCCTTGCCTGATCTATGTTTTACTCTAAAGTTGGATGCCGCCCTAGGGCTGCCAAGAAAACATGGATGCAGCCTATGACTATATCCACGTTTTCCAGGACTCTCTAGGACTCTTCCAACTTCTGCAGCCACAGAGAATCAAAGGTAGACCATATAGAGTTTGGATACTGTTGCCGAGCCCAAACATTTTGACAGGTCCCCTCCACACTAATAGGGAACCATCATTTCAACCGAGCTGGGCCAAACGAAGCCTAGTAGACTGCCCGATTTAGACTATGTTCTGTCTAAC
The DNA here is from genome assembly GCF_027789765.1 of Dendropsophus ebraccatus. Classification (NCBI taxonomy): domain Eukaryota; kingdom Metazoa; phylum Chordata; class Amphibia; order Anura; family Hylidae; genus Dendropsophus; species Dendropsophus ebraccatus. Next base: position 26,177,208 of record NC_091460.1, on the reverse strand, counting down.
ACGTTGCAGTGTATAACTTAGGTGTTAGTAACAAGGAAGGGAGCGCTGCCCTTGGTTTGGGCAGCATAAATGACCAGACAGACTCTTTGAATGTAGAAATCATCCCAAAATCTTGGGTGCCAGACCAATGGCTGAGGTGGTTATAGGTAGAGCTGTATTTTTTTCATGCCACCATTTTGGAGTGCATATAATGTATATAGAGGGGAGAAAAAAATTGTGTTTTGGGAGGGAACTCTTTAAAAAAAAAAATGTAGCCTTTATATAAATTTAATAATCTAGGCAGGAAGTGGTTTCAAATCTACAACTCCCATCATGCGTTGACAGCCAAAGCTTTAGCATGATGGGAGTTGTAGTTTTGCAACAGCTGGAGAGCCAAGGTTTCCTACCCTTGTTCTAGGGGTAGAAACCTTTTATGCCTTTAGCATTATGCTGACAGGATACCTGATGGCAGATCAGGGGACATTCATTTGACGCTGACGGGATAACTGAGTGACTTTGACCTATTGGCTTAGTAACCACAATCACTACCAGCAATGGCTTCTGACCATTGTAGCCGACACCCGCAGTGGATGGAATGGACTCAATGTCTAAGCTTGAGGCAATGTACAAAAAAATGGAACCAATACGTTAATAAAGACTATTTGTAAAGTTACTTAAATGATTATTTTACATTTTTTGCAGCAATAAAATAAGATGGTGACATGGGTGCACACAGCCTGCAGCATTGGCCCATTCACTAAAGTCTAAATATAAAATAACAACACGTCGGCATATGGCGGATACTTACAGTGTTGTGTTCCTTCAGATACTCAGCAGCATTTTCCTCAGCGCTTCCACCAATCTCTCCGATCAGGATGATACCTTCTGTCTTTGGGTCGTGTAAGAAGACCTCCAGGCAGTCAATAAAGTTTGTTCCATTAAATGGGTCTCCACCGATACCTTCAAAGACAAGAAGCGAATAGTATTAGTGGTTATCATAATGTTGTGAACACCCTGAACCTAGGAGTATAAAGATGCAGTCCCAGGATAGTAATGGTGCGGGGGAGCCGTACTATTATCGCACCCTGTGATCAGGCCTTAAAGTGTCACTGTCGTTTAAATTTTTTTGTTGTTGCAGGAATCAAGTACAGGCGATTTTAAGAAACTTTGTAATCAGGTTTATTAGTCGAAAATTGCATTTTTATCATGAAAAAGCCATTTGAAGCTCTCCTCCCAGTCTTCATGGTTTTTTTATGGAGAGGGGAGGGGTGGCGGGAGATGAGGCACCAAAACAGGACAACAAAGTTAATTTACAGCTACATCACAGGGCTATCTCCTCTGACAGTCAGCACTGACCTCTCTGACCTCTAAATACCGCTTTTACACAGCTCCCACTGTAAAATCCTTTGTTTTCTGCTCTCTCCTGGCTAAATCCCCCTCCCCTCTCCATAGGTTACACAGGGCTCGACTGATGTAAAAGAGTCGAGATTTCCTGATAATGAGCAGTGAATATGAGAAAGAGGGGGGAGGAGGGACCTGGGGAAAGTCTTTGTAAATGCACATAATGGCATATTTGCTTAATAAATCCAATTACAAAGTTTCTTAAAATCGCCTGGACTAGTGATTTCTGTAAAAAATAAAAATACGACAGTGACTCTAAGTTCACATCAGTAGTACCAGAGGTAATCCAGACTCTTGTGGCTAGGAATAGCATTAGGTGATGGGGTTTGCCAACGTTCTTCGAATCTGAGCGCTCGGCATTTGACTCATGGTGGTCGGAGAACTCAGATGCGGCCCTAGAGCTGCCAGGAAAATATGAATACAGCCATAGACCTATGGCTACATCCATATTATCCAGGACTCCCTAGCGAGGCATCTAACGTCTCCAGATGCCAGGAGTCAAATGCCGAACGTTTGGGTTCTGAGAACGTACCAGTATAACTCAAGTGGTAAAGCTATAAATTGCAATAAACAATATAGCAATATGGTAGAGCACAGTGTTATCAAGTCTGCGGCCCTCCGGCTGATGCAAAACTACAGTTCCCATCATGCCTGGACAGCCAAAGCTTTAGCATGATGGGATTTGTAGTCCTGCAAAAGCTGGAGAGCCACAGGTTTACTGCATATAACGGTAACTAACTCAGCAGGTTTAGACGTGAGTTTATAAAGTATCGGCTTCAGGGTTTTCCTTGGTGTCATAAAACTTTCCTAACAGAATGGCATAAAGCTCTAGAGACCTACCGATACAGAGAGACTGCCCCAATCCAACCTGCGTCGTCTGATGCACGGCTTCATATGTCAGAGTTCCTGATCTTGACACGATTCCTGTGGGATGAAAGAAGAGTACAGGTCCTTAGTGCCACTGAATAAAGAGGGATTTCATGTTTATTTCAGCACGCCAGTAATGAAGAGCCGACACATTAATGTTACAGGGAATCAACAAGGCAAATGCCTAAAGGAGGACTGGTCCTCAATGGCGCAGATATCGATGTGTCCTCACTACAGGCATCTGCCTGGGACTAGCAGCAATCTACTCTGCCTGCCCCCTCCTGTATACTACACTGACACACAGCAGCCGGCCAGCCAGCCAGAGTCTTCAGCTATGCGGGGGGCAGTGTCCCTCCATCCCATTACACAATGAGATCTAGAATCTCTTTACTTGTACAAAATAGCTAATATAGAACTGAACAGAGAAAATATGTATAGGAACAGATTCTGACTTATCTACAAGTCGCTTCTATTTGTAGTATACTTATGGTTATACACAAGTTACCAGACAACGAAAAACAAAAAATAGATTTCAATGAGGTTTCATACAATGGTTATCAGGAGGTTCTCCAGCACCACCTACTGGTGCTACACAGGAACTGCAGCCGCATTGGCCAAGTGGCACATTACTAAAGGTCCTATTCCACGGAGCGACGGCAGCAGATCATTGCTGTATCAGTCGTCTGTTTTGTCAACATGTTGAAAAACAAAAGACTGCAACGATCAGACGGCATAAAAGATGTCGGCTGGTTGTTGACTTCTATCCCACGGGACGATTATCGGCCGTAACGGCCGATATCACCCGTATACAGCCGATAATCGTTCCGTGGAATAGAGCCATAAGGCACTGTCTTGTTGGATCCCCGTCAGCTGACAGTATGATAACTGTATAAAGGAAACGGCCCAGAACACTCGTTTATTGGAGAAATATGTAGAATTGAAAGGAGGCTTTAGGACCCTGTTGGCGCTTCTGGACTGGATACAAGCTGAGATACTGATGGGTAGGGAGGACACAGGGTCTGTGAACACCAGCAGGGGGCAGTGTGTCCTCCACACGGTCTCCATTCACCAACCCGACCATCATCAGCTCCCCCTAAACCTGAATACCCTGCGAAGGACAACATGGTTCCAGTCCATAGCAGTTTCTGGTTAACCACACTACTGTAAAGACAATGGTGACTTGGCGTTATGGTGTGTCCTGCCCTTGACGTCCAATTGCCATGAAACAGTCAGGTGTCTGTCTGGGGACTGTTTACAGTGTCTGTGCCCTCACATAAAGCTCCTATGATGTATCTATCAGCAAGCCTCTGAATATGTCAAAGAGCCATGACTAGCAACAGTTGACCTCTCCCCAAGATGTACACTACCCAAAAGTAGCCTCTGAGATGCTTTGTCTAGGACAGGGAGGGAAACACTTTAAGGGGTAGTTCCCCCCCAAAAAATTATTTCAAATCAGCTGGTGCCAGAAATTTCTAATTTACTTCTATTACAAAATCTCAGGTCTTCCAGTACTTATCAGCTGCTGTAGGTCCTGCAGGAAGTGGTGTATTCTTTCCAGTCTGACACAGTGTTCTCTGCTGCCACCTCTGTCCATGTCAGAAACTGTCCATAGCAGAAGCAAATCCCCATAGAAAACCTCTCCTGCTCTCCAGACTGGAAAGATTACACCACTTCCTGCAGGACACACAGCAGCTGATAAGACTGGAAGACTGGAGATTTTTTTTTTACACAAATAAATTACAAATCGCTGGCACCAGTGGATTTGAAATTTTCTTTTTCTTTTTTTTGCTGAACTACCCCTTTTACACCCTTGTGTGGCAAGACCCAATATCCGATCAGAGCCTCCCTTATACACCAATGGGGAACTAGATCACCAGAAACAGGGCATGCTGGGAGTTGTGGTTTTTACTCTGGTCCTGCTTATTCCCAGCTACAGAAGCTTCCCACCCTAACACCGTAGTCTCAGCCCTGAACATGTCCCACCCGCACGTTTAACAATCCCGTTTTTTATTCGGCTCCAGACTGAGAGAAGCAGTGTGACTCCGCCGTTAAACTTGCGCTTTATGAGCGCACAAAATATATATATCCACAAAATGTAATTGCATTCCTATTTGATTTTTCAATTTTCAGTTTATGGGTACTATCCTGGGCACGGAGATGTGCGGAATACTAATATTCATCATCCCCGCATGTCTACGCTTAACTCTCACACAGGCATAAAAATCCTGGGACGGAAAAAAAAAAAAAATTATATGTAGAAAAAAGGGGAATATTTTAAAAAATTTAAATAAATAAAAAAACCGTCTGTGGGAAATCCAATTACTAAGCTCGGAGGACAAAAGCGATTCCCGGCCGTTCATTTACCTCCCTGTAGTGAGAGACGCCAGAGACAGGCGGTGGTTTATAACACGCCAACGTCCATCTCCTCACACGCTTCTTATATGGGGGCCGTTCTATGTACTATAATATGATAGTAATTTTTTCGGGTGAACATTTGCCTTGTTGGTTTGCTCGTTGAATGTTGAGAATAATTTCAGGGTTTGATTTGGGGAGTGAGATTAGATTGGAGTCGCCCGATGTGGTGACTGGATAAATCTTCTAGGTTTGGCTCCCGGCCGTTCATGCTTTCTATCCATGTTATGGTGGAGATTTGGCTCCCGGCCGTTCATGCTTTCTATCCATGTTATGGTGGAGATTTAGCTCCCGGCCGTTCATGCTTTCTATCCATGTTATGGTGGAGATTTAGCTCCCGGCCGTTCATGCTTTCTATCCATGTTATGGTGGAGATTTAGCTCCGGGCCGTTCATGCTTTCTATCCACGTTATGGTGGAGATTTAGCTCCGGGCCGTTCATGCTTTCTATCCATGTTATGGTGGAGATTTAGCTCCCGGCCGTTCATGCTTTCTATCCATGTTATGGTGGAGATTTGGCTTCCGGCCGTTCATGCTTTCTATCCACATTATGGTGGAGATTTAGCTCCGGGCCGTTCATGCTTTCTATCCATGTTATGGTGTAGATTTGGCTCCCGGCCGTTCATGCTTTCTATCCATGTTATCGTGGAGATTTAGCTCCGGGCCGTTCATGCTTTTCATCCATGTTATGGTGGAGATTTAGCTCCCGGCCGTTCATGCTTTCTATCCATGTTATGGTGGAGATTTGGCTCCCGGCCGTTCATGCTTTCTATCCACATTATGGTGGAGATTTAGCTCCCGGCCGTTCATGCTTTCTATCCATGTTATGGTGGAGATTTAGCTCCTGGCCGTTCATGCTTTCTATCCATGTTATGGTGGAGATTTAGCTCCCGGCCGTTCATGCTTTTCATCCATGTTATGGTGGAGATTTAGCTCCCGGCCGTTCATGCTTTCTATCCATGTTATGGTGGATATTTGGCTCCCGGCCGTTCATGCTTTTTATCCATGTTATGGTGGAGATTTAGCTCCTGGCCGTTCATGCTTTCTATCCATGTTATGGTGGAGATTTGGCTCCCGGCCGTTAATGTGGATAGAAAGCATGAACGGCCGGGAGCCAAATCTCCACCATAACATGGATAGAAAGCATGAACGGCCGGGAGCTAAATCTCCACCATAACATGGATGAAAAGCATGAACGGCCAGGAGCTAAATCTCCACCATAACATGGATGAAAAGCATGAACGGCCGGGAGCCAAATATCCACCATAACATGGATAGAAAGCATGAACGGCCAGGAGCTAAATCTCCACCATAACATGGATGAAAAGCATGAACGGCCGGGAGCCAAATATCCACCATAACATGGATAGAAAGCATGAACGGCCGGGATATTTGGCTCCCGGCCGTTCATGCTTTTCATCCATGTTATGGTGGAGATTTAGCTCCTGGCCGTTCATGCTTTTCATCCATGTTATGGTGGAGATTTGTATCATGAACAAAGAGACCCCAGAAAGGAATAAGGAACAGAGCTTGCTGCCATATAGGTACATAGGGAGAGGAAGAAACTTTGAAACTAGGGAGGATGGCACCACCAGCGGGTGCCACACTGACATCTGGGGACACAAGTGTGACTACCTGGGCTTTCCGAGACCTTTTTCTTATTGATTGCCTATATATCCATAGGTCACCAATGTATGCGATCCGTGGGGCAGCTGAATAAGGGTGTGTTCACACCTACAGGATCCACAGTAGATCTGATGGTGCAGACGGCATCAATGTAACTAAATAACTGAACACCGCATCAAATCTGGTGCGGATCCGCGGTGTGTGAACACAGCCTTAAAGGGAAGGCAGCAATCAAGGGACTACTGCAGAATATCCTTTTACTTCACCGACATGGCTGGTATTACAGTGTACACCATTAAAGCCAATGGGAAAGCTACAAGGGGAATGATCAGCAGATTAGACGAATCCAACCTATTGCACACGGGGCCATGAGGAGTAGGGTATGTCTTCTGTGCAGTTTCCGTGCACAGCAGTGTAATCCTCTGTCCGGAGCACCCGTAAGCGCCCCCAGAGAGCACGCCCGCTCCATTGATTATCATTAGAAGGAGCAGGCCGGCTCACACTCTGGGGGTGGGGGAGTGCTCCTTGCAGCGCTGCGGACCGAGGGTTACATTGCTGAGAGCACAGGAACAGCGCAGAGGAGGAAGGTAAGACACATACCTTCCTCCTCGGTGCCCCATGGGGAGCTATCAGCAGGTTACATTCATCTAAACCTGAAACCCCCTTCAATACCTGTACAGGCACTACCCAGTGTATGATGCTTGGTAGGAGGTGAAAAGGCTGCGGCATTGAACAAGAGAAACAGTTCCTTTAATCAGATGACTGGGACTCCTACCAATCAGATACTGATGGTCTGTCACCAAAAAAAAAAAAAAAAAAATGGAAATCCCCTTTAAATGGAATCTGTCAGCCCCCGGGCCCTCCCTGAGGTGCTGACAGTGCGCTGTAGCTGGCAGTCCCCTAGTGAGCATGATGCCTTTTAGCAATTTATCTGCGGAGTGGATTACTGTACTGAAGTGTCAGAGAGGTGAGAGGACTACATCCGCCATCCATTGTTAGCGCCTCTTCTATCACAAGAGGATACATCATAAGTCCGATATGGGAATATCCCTTTAAAAGATAAAGTGTGGATGTAGAAAAGTCGGATTTTACTGTAGAAGACAAAGTGCTTCGGTCTCATTCTCTTCATTTCTAACCTCCCAGCAGAAAGCATACGGCAGGTACCCAGCATGCCTTGCGGCACCTCAGAGCTGCTGTGTCCCCTCTCCGAGCATCCAGAAAATGTATGTGAGCTGTAATGTTGCGGCGAGAGGCTCATGAGTCTTGTCTAATTCATCTTTTTACTGCCGGGACCTGTGCGGAATACATATGAGGGTGATAATGGATGTGTGAGGAGGGAGCCGGGCCGCACTGTAAATAGCCGCCTCTATAAATGACCGCCATCCCTCTCCTTTATCCCCACCGTACAGTGAAATTATAAGACGCAGCCAGGAAAAGAGATGGCTCCTGCGAGGGGACAAAATATTCTCATAAAAGGACCTTCCCTTCACATGGAGCCGCCGCACAGCGAGAGAAGCTTCTATAGAAGGGGATGAATACACCCGGCCTTCTCTCCAGCAGGACGGACGCTTACACAGTGACCGAGACATCTCCACATTCCTAATAATATTACAACATATCACACTTATAGGCTGAATATGGGGTAAAAAAAAGTTTGTTTTGGATTTTTGCACCCACTATTACAAAGTGCTATATATATATGTATACACGCACACACACACACGCAGTGGTGCCTTGGATTACTAGCATAATTCGTTCCGGGACCGCACTTGTAATCCAAATCCACTCTTACACCAAAGCAAATTTTCCCATAAGAAATAAGTGATATGCAGACAATTGGTTCCACACCCCAAAAATAATGATTATTCTAAATAACATCACAATATGTGATATTATAAGTTACTGTACAGTAATGGAGAGGATGGGAAACACAAGGGCTGACAGAGACTGCGGGGAGCATGAAGGAATGAGCAGGGCAGATGTGGGCACATATATGCAGCACTCTCTGTCCGGGGAGAGAGGGGTTACAGCTATGAAGAGATTACCTCCACAGTCCTGTCCCCTGATGTAAGCCCCAGCCTGAAGTGGATCTGCCATAATTTGGAAGGTGAGGGAGACTTCCTGGGTCAGAGTACAGGGCTGTAGACCACCTTGTGCAGACCCTGCCCTTCACTCACTCGCGCTCCCACCCAGTACAGGGAGCTCTTAAACCAAAGCAATGCTCTTAAACCAAGTCACAATTTTGAAAAACTGTGAGCTCTTAAACCAAAATGCTCTTAAACCAAGTTACTCTTAAACCAAGGTACCACTATATATATATATATATATATATATATATATATATATATATATATATATACACACATACATACACAAAACAACGCTGTGTACAATACTGCTATACATATACAGTGCCCTGTACAATAGCACCATACATACACAGCGCCCTGCGCCATACACACACAGTGCCATACAAACAGTGCCGTGTGCCATACACAATCCCATGTGCTATTGCTCTCGGCTGCAGCCAAGAGCAATAGAATGCCGAGCTGGGATTAGCGCCATTACGGAGCAGACCCGGTAAAGATGCGGGGATTGCTCCTCCACGATCGCGTCACAGGGGGCGATCCCCCCCACTAGACACCAGTGATGGGGAAAATATGCATTTTAAATGCAGCTGTTAACTTTGATAGCTGCATTTAAAAGGCTAATTAGTGGGCGCGTCAAATCGGACTATTCCCGCGATCCTGGGCTGCATATAGCATCTGGGATCGTGGCGGTTCAGAGCAGGGTCGCCGTGCGCCCCCCTCTTAACTCCCCTAGCGACACAAGGGCGTACATTTACGCCCTTGGCCGTTAAGGGGTTAAAGAA